>NC_067286.1:50851443-51163207 GCF_020740795.1 Apus apus | reverse complement strand
TATAAAATGGGAGTAAGACCAAGAACACAGCCATAAACTGAAACATTTCACTGCTTCCTTATCTTAAGAGTAGTCAATAGCTTATTGGTAATTCTTCTTGAGGATTTAGGGAGAGGAATGTATATTTTGCTACATTTTTTCTCCAATGGAAACCAAGCCAATATCTGTTCACAAAATCTTGAGTAAAATTTCTGTTGAAAGGAAAGCCAATCTGGATTTATGCCCTCAGAACAGAGAGCCAAATTTAACCCTGATTTTTTTTCACATATAGTGGATCCTTTTGAAATATTACTTGCAATAAAGGGGCTGCTAATAATAAATAAAATATACATGGTACCTGAGTTATACAAAACTGGTCATTAGAAATGGTTGTGTGTAAATCCCAGTGTTCTTATAACACAGAGGGAGAACACTGAGTCCCCCTGAACTGCTGTGAAAAGTAAATGAATAGCAACATGCCTAGAAACAGTAGGTTGGTAATGTTTCCTTCAACTTAATTTTCCAAACAAAGTGTTCATCTGTTATGAATCGTTGCCCAAGCTATTCTGCTTGTTCACACAAACCTGCTTCTATTCTAGCAGCTGTTATGACATCCCTATAGGAATGATGCTTTCTTGGTTAAGATACTGTGCTCACAGCTGTAAAGTATCCATTTGGCTCTACTCATATTTTTAAAGACAAATGCTCCTCTAGGGAGATATTTATCCTTTTTTTCCCCTTTCATGATGTAAGGAGCATCAAGAGTCCTGGGTTGATGTGACTGGGAGCAACGAGCATACCACCACCTAAGCCTCATGGGTAGATGGTGGCCCTGCAGTGGAACAATGCTCTTTAGGCTCTGGTGAGAAGAAGGCCTTTCACTCATGAAGCAAAACTTGGAAATGAGCACTAATCATAGAAAAGATATTTAGGCATTGGCAGCTCACGACATTTAAGGAAATTCTAATGGGAAAAAAAATTAAGATCTTGCATGAGTCACATATCTGGGATTAGAAAAAAAACAATAGAAAATAAAAAAGACACTTGTGCCAAACTTTTCCCAAGTTCATTTGAAGGCTAATTTAAAAAACTTAATTAAATATTAGTTTAAGTTAACCTGAAAATTCTCATCTGAATAATTCAGACCCTAAGAAAAACTTCTGGGTTCACTTCAGGAAAGAAATGGAAGGCTTCTTGACAGGTGAAACTCAGTGCTGGTTGAATTCTGGACTGAAAGATGATACCTTCTAGTGGATACTCACAGACACTGGCAAACATAATTAACCTGCTCAATGATATGGCATTCCTAGATATTGTAAAAAAGAACCTATCTGTAATGTAAATTAAACAGACAGTTGTACTAATTAACATTTGATGTCAAAGGAATAAGCCTACGTGATTGAAAAACTGAATGTGCAAACTGCATGAAAAAACAGTCTCTACCATCCATTCAGAAAACCTGAGGCAAAGCAAGATGAAAAACTATCTAAATTCATGAAGCTGCCCACTGAAACTCCAGAGAACCAGATTCTTTTTCTTGGCTTCCAGATCAATACCCTATTTTTCGGGTTACATTGTCACTCTTGACCATCTGTTTTAAACTGATGCAGATCAGCTTCAGTTTATACTGGCTGAAATTTTGCAGCATAAGCTTTTTAACAAGTCTTTGCAGCACCAACAATTTAATTCATCTTAACAGAAATATAGAAATAGAAACAGTAAAATGTCTTTTGACCTTTGCTGTTGGCTACAATCAAAACCATGCAACAAAAAGAGGAGAGGAAATGCAGGACATACGCTCAAGATGATGAAAAAAATGTTAGAGTATGTAACACAGTACACTGAAGAAAATATTAAAGAACAATTCATCCTGCTGAAAATATTATTCCCATAAGGCTGCAAGGCTCAGTGTCATCTTAGATTATGCACTGTAGAAGTGCCAGCCATAGGAGAAGAACCACCCACAGGCCCTACACTCTTGGGCAGGAGGTCACTAAACACTAGCAGTTGATCTATGGCTCTAGAGACTTCAGGGAGGGCCACAAAACAAAGAAAATGTGTATTTTTCCTTTTTTTCTTTTTTTTTTTTCTTTTATGTTATACATTACATATTATTCTGCTCAAGATTATGATTAATAAAGTTTAAGAATGACACTGACCTGTAAATTCAGTGTTAATCAATATCAATGATGAAAAAAGTAAATTAACACAACTCAGAAAAACTTCCTTAAACTAAATTCCCCTCCAGAAAACTCCTGATACAGAAGCAACCTTCAAAAGATTTCCCTTTTTCTGAAGTAATTTTTCTCCAGAGACTTTGCAGCTGGTTAACAACATTCACACAAGCCTGTCTAACTTAAAACCTCAAGCTATGTCCTATTTCACTTGTTCTGTCAGTCCATAGCTTTTCCCAAACATGACTGACATAGGTAACGTATCCAACCCTTGTTTCCCCCACAGGGTTGGGACTTTGTGTCTCCCTCTAAACCACTATTTTTTATGCTGAAGCTGGAAGCCCTGCTGTGCATGCCATGGGTCCAACAGGGGACATCCTTTTGTCACCCAGAGGCTTTTTCTGTTGAGCTTAGCATGGGCATTGTCTCAGTCACACCACTGACCTGGCTCTGCATCTCCGGAAGCCTTTCAAATTGCAGTCTGATATTTGAACCATACTTTTTAATTCCTTAGATCTCCAGATGCCAAGCACACTCCAATAATTTACAAAGAAACTCTGCACAGTGACTGGTGACTGAAACGCAGCCAGTCTCGAGTGAAGCACAGGCAATTAAAAACTAAAGAGCCATGCCAAACAGTCCAGAAGAGAGGAAGGGATGAAGATTTTTTCTGAAGAGAAAGAGTATGGTAAATTTATACAGGCAAATGTCTTATTACATGAATCAAAAGACATAACCTTTCTTTACCAAAGAACAGAGAAACTAAAAGCTCATAACTCTACATTAGTACAGCAATTATATTAGCTTTCCTGTATTTTAAAAACCCAAGACAAAAGTTTAATGCTTCTGATTTTGCTTTTGAAATATAAAGTGAGAGTTACACTAGACAAACTCCAACTTAAATTTTCAGTAGAGCTGTCAGCTGTTTTGAAGAAGAAAATTTTTTCACAGTAAGAGCCTCTGGGTTGTTTCTAGCAATGGACATTTTCTTTCCATAGGTCCAATATTTATATTCTTTGTCATTTGAAAACTTGTCTGGGGATACATAAATTTGCCTGCATCATAATTACACTTGTCTGCATTTCATTCCTATAATCAGACTAGAATCTATGGCAGCAGCCATAGGAAAACTGGACAACCTATTCTGCATGGGTAAGTAAGAAAGCCTCCAGTTATTTTTCCAAAATGATTATCTATTTTATGGAGAATAAATTAATTTTGCCAAATTTTCAGGAAGCTAAGGTTGGGCCAGAAGCATTTTTTGGCTGATTTCTGAAAGAAAACATTCAGATAATTCCTGATTCTGTCTACCCAAGCTCATGACACTCTTCTAGTGGCTCCAATCCCTTCCTGCTTTTTCCAGTACTCTCTTCGCAGGAGCTTGCTTGGAGAGTGCAAGCCAAAGCAGCTGACTGGCAGGGAGTGGTTGCAGGTAGCTGGGAGAGCAAAGCAGAGTTGCTGCAGCTCACTGTGCTTTGGGGGGAAAGGAATACAGAAGTAGTTTGGTGGAATCCTTCCCAGAGAAAGCTTAGGCTTGTACAACTTACAGCTACATTCAAACTCCCACAAATAATCCAAGAATGAGGCTTTTTATGGAAACCCACTGGCAGTGTTTTACTATGAATATCGCTGCTTCTTGGACTACAAATGTCAAAACCGTATCTGTAGCTGCGCTGCTGCAGGCTGGCCTTGGGAAACCCTTCACAAAAATCTGTCAGTGAGGTTGGGTGAGTTCCCTCCTCTGCTGAAGTCATCTGCTCTGGTCACAGCTACACTCTCTACACCTTCCCTGGAGCTAAAGTAAACATTACCAAGGAGAAAACCTGCATGAATTACAAATGCACAGCTCTTCACCACATGCAGGTATTTGCAAACAATTAAGCAACAGAATAGCTTTCCCATAGATACCTGCATGCACACTTTGCTCTACCAGCACGAGGACTGTGACACGCTCCATACACTTCACATCCAGTTAACAACAAACTCTTTCTCACTGTACTTGCAATAACATTCTTGCTGTGTGCTGTTGCCTATTGCAGGAAGGACAGTCGAGTGGCCAAAGCACAAGGCAGGGAGTAGGGAGTCAAGACTTCTGGAGTCCCCAGGGGCACCTCCATGAACAGAGACGCTACTTGCAGGTGAGAAGTTGGTCAGCATGACAACCCTGGCTCTGAGAAACTGCATCTCCATCCTCCCTGCTCATCAGCAGTCTCTCCCCAGGTATGTGCTGCCAGAGGAATGTTGTGCAGAGCTACTAAACATTTAATTGAAGCACTGGACAAAGCACAGTGTGGCTGCTTCTCCTTCACTGTTGCCAAGTGGTACTTCCTAACTAAGAAAACATGGATTTGTAAAAATGACTGCTCTTCATAGATGGTACATTGCCTTATCTTAAGAGCCCTAATCCCTCTGTTAGCACAAGCCTCTGTTGCCTCTCTTCTGTTTTCTGATTCCTGACTTCCTGTAAATGCTAATTTTTTATTATTTTTCTTTTTTGTGGGGGATGAAGGTGTGTCATTTTGCTGTCAAAACTGTAAGTACTAGAACATTACTAGTCATCAAAGGAATATTTACAGATGTTTTGGCCTTCATTATTTTGTTATAATTTGACTTTTTTTTTTTTTTAACAGTACAGTAAACAAGGTGTTTTAACCCCCACAAACACAACTCCTGAAATCCTTCTGTTACAACTTGCAGACATTTATGACTGACATCAGCTATATCTCTGCTGCAGACATAGGACTGCTTCACACATAACCATGCCCAAGGTAGCTCCAACACAGCCACATGGGAGCAGAAGTCTCTCAGAAAGTGCAAAGGGACTGCATCCCTGTGACGAGCAGCTGCCTGAAACCACAGCCACAGCCCTGCTACATCCATTAGATGCATCCTGAAGCCCACAGCCTACCATCTTTCTTCTGCATTTTGCTTAATACAACTAGATCTATACGGGCTGGGTGCATTTATACAGGTTGCTTAGTATGAGTGTAAACAAACACCCCATGCAGTCATTTTATGAGGAGGAAGAAGAAAACAGCTCCTTTCGTTGTCAATAACTTTCACAGAGTTTGTGGCTGACAAAGATGCTGTTTGAGTGAAACTAAGCAAGAGGTATGCTAAATCTCTGAGATACCCAGTGGTCGTGGTTATCAGCTCTGCTAATAACAGTGGAGATCTGCATGCAAAAGCATTGTCCAGAGACACAGAGGCATGCCCTGAGCATTTGCTGAAGCCCTAAGTATGTGGTAGATAAATGTCTGAAGCAGAAAAAATGGAAAGAAAGTTTCAGGTAAAGAAACAAAGAGCAAAGCCACAATCTCTTCATATTTCCTACCACAGCAACTTGTAGCAGGAGTGATGATGGAGCCAGCCAGTGGTGTAATTCAGCTGTGGAAGAAATCAGTGGCACAATTCTTGCTGACTCCACCAGGTACAGGATTAGGCTTTGAAACCAAAGTTTCCCAGACAAATAATAGTGGCAGAAATAAAAATACTTTTTTCATAACTTAGTCACTCAAATTGCTAGCATATGTATTGACCCCATATCCCTGTATTAGTGCCTGAAAAAGACCCACATAGTAAGTTATCAGCTCCAGCAGTCCCAAAAAGAGGACTACATGACAACATAGATTCACAGAAAGTCCCTTTCTTTGGGCTGTCCTACTTTCATTTAGTAGCAGCTCATACCCCCACCTCATGTTGCAGCACTGCTTTCTAGCTTAGGTATTTAAGGAAAAGTATAGATATATCGACAGACACATCAGCAAAGATCAGTGATAAATGATCTTCACTGCAAAAAGCATTAAACACAATGAAGGTATTAATCATTCATACCAAAAATCAACATAAAAATCCACATGGGATGCCAATAACTGGGACGAGGTAGGAAATAAAGCAGCCAGTGAAACTAGTTACTCACCTTTTGGACACCTTCTGTTGTGCTGTGTATTTGCAGAGTTACAGAAGTTGCATCCCCTTAAAAGTTAATTCTCTAGCAGAGATTGTTCCTCTTACTGTTTGTACAACATCTACTACTGTCAGGCCCTGATCTCAGTAACTGATAATAGCTGCAATCTATGTGATAAGCACAGGACAAAAAGGCTCCCAGATTTCAAGCACACCCTCCCCTTGGGTAGGGCTCACATACTCAGAAGAGCTCACAGCTGTTCTGAGCACCTGCAGCTTCTGCAGGTGCAGCAGGGCCAAATCCTGCCAATGCTTCACAGAAGCAGTTTCTGCTCAGCCTCCTGCCCACTGCCAAGCAGAGCACTGAGCTCTGCTCAGCTTCATTGCTTTCCATGTGTCCTTCAGGACCCAAAGTGCACATGTGCTATAATAGATCCAGGAGGCTTCCTTCAAAGGTCGTGCAGAGGCATAAATTGATGTATTTCTTGTATTTTAAGTTATGTGAAAAAGCATCAGGCTTGCATGTTTGTGCTGTATCACCTGATCAGTAAGCTAGAAGAGGTAGGGCCAAACCCTGAGAGGGTTAAGCCAGTCAAGCTATGTCAGCAAATGCCTTCTGAAAGTGTAGACATTGCTTGGCATATATCTTAAACTGTCAGGAGGATCAGCCAGTGAGCAATGCAGTACTTGACCTGTCAGCATGATACAGATCATTTACATAGCTTTTTACAAACATTAGCAGATTAATCCTCACCTTGGGACACACAAGCAAGGTTCAGTAGCCCTGACGAGCAGATCTGCAATCTCACTCACAGTGGCTGTAACCTGACTTCCAGGAGAACCCAGCATCTTTACATCTTGTAAGAGCATGGGAGGGAATGGGACTTCATACCTCCAGACCAGGAGAAAAAGAAGTGTGAAGCAGACAGTAGCTTTAGCCCAGACATTTGTGTCTGTGGGGAACTGAGGCTGTGCACATTTCCTAGTTCCTCTTCAATTCACATAGGCTGTGACAATCCCAAGTAGGATGGTAGCTCTCACCCCAGCACAGAGGACACAAGCACCTTCATGTGCAAAGCACTGCATTTCACACCCTAAGTGTAAAGGAAGTCAAGCAGCTGAAGTGGCTAAGTCCTACCTGGTTGTAATTTCCTTACCCAAACAGCTATCCAAAGCATCTCAGCTCACTGCATTTCAGTGGGATCTGTTTCTAAAAGCAGTAGCAGCCATCATATTCTAACATGGGTGAAAGTTGAGTCCTGTGCACAAGGCTTGGGATTTGCACTGAGTAGCAGTAAGGATCAGTGATGGACATGGCCCACAAGTTCATACTGACAGAGCTAACAGTCCAAGAGAAAATGGGGCACATGGACGTGGCTCACGAGACCATGCTGGCTCTTCTGTTTAATCACCTGGGAGACATAATTTGTGCATGTATCATTTTTGTAGCTGATGGATCTGCTCTGAGTAGTATCACCAAGGGCTGAGGAATTGTCCATAAGCCACAGGGGACTGGGAGATCAGGTCACTGGAGAGGCAGGGCAGGGAGTGATCCCACAGCTGAGTCCCTTTGCAGGGGGGGCATGCATGGATGCACTGCAGGGATGAGAGGCTCAGTTCACACACACACGCCCAGGACAGACGTACCCAGATAAACTGTCATGGGGGTTACTGATGTGTGTTCACATGGACTGGGATAGATACCCACAAAAAGTGGATAAGGAAGGGGAGGCATCTGTGCAGGCACCTGCTACAAATGTGTGGGCAGGAAAAACATGCCACTGGATTCTTAAGATGCAAAGTAATTCACGTGTTGTAACTTGATATAAAAGTTTGGGATTTATCCCTAAAGAACTGATGTCAGGAAGGTCTCTTCTGTTTATGAAAGAAATTGCTTATTGATCCTGTCCATTTGCATCATATTCACACTGTACAAATCCCACGCTTAACCTACAGGGATTCAGAAAGGTTGTTTCTCTAGTCACACACGACTTCATTTCTGCAGGGCGATGCTGCACCTCCACGTGAGGCTCCGGAGAAGGGCCATGGGTAGAAACAGGTATTGAGGCAGGGAGCACTACTATTTCTAGTGATACTTGTTTGTTGTGCCTTCCTGATGTACTCAGAAATCCATGAAAACCAGATGAGAGATCACAGATTTCGAGGCAGGTTCAGCAAAAGTAATGTAGAATCCTCTCTGTAATATCAGTCATGGTCTACTCTCTTCTTATTTTCAAAGGAACTGAAGAATTTAGTGATGCTTTTAATATATCTCCTCTTGTGAAACACTGCAGATGTGACTTGTGGTCTTTTACTAGCTTACTAAAATTCAGTGAGGAGTACTGGAATTATTCTGTGGTGAGCATGAACGGACGGAGCAGATGCCTTTCTGCATTATGCATCCATTGCATGTTTTTCAGTGTGGAGACAATGACTAGAGCCAAAGATACCAGTGATGCCTTACAATTCCATTAGAAAGCACATGAAGAGGCAGAATTGGAGGGATAAGAATCAGGAACAGAAGTAACAGATCAACCCTTCCTCAGTCAGCTCCGATGTGCTAGGGATCTTAAAACCACAATACAAGTTACCTCACATTGCACACTCATGATGTTCCCAGTGACCTGACATATTGAAACCCTCTGAGCATTACACAAAGTCATGTCAAAGATGCTGTTCCCTTTACTCTGAGATAAAAATATCTCAGAGTGGCTCCAAAGGAGTAGGTACAATCTAGATTGTGACACATTTCCATAGTGGTGTTTTGAGAACACATCTAGCTGTGCCAAGCTCCAAAGCATTTTGATGCAACATAAACCATTTGCTATGGAGTGAAAACACAGGAACCTAAAACAAATGGATATAACATTAGAGAAGTGGATGACTCTTCCTAAGGAAAGCTGTGTTTTCTAGCTTTGATTAATATGAATAGAGAAAAAGTACTATGTTCAGCAGCACAGAAACAATACTATCCTAAGGGCCATTGTGGTCATCCATTAAGAACCATGTTCAAGATTGCTTTAAAAGCCCTCCCAGAATCCCACCTTCTTCAGCTAAGTATTTTGTACTGTTTCTATATTCAGTGGAAATTACATTTACTGTGAATACCTGAACAAAACACTTTCAATCAGTTTTTGGTCTAGGCACAAAGTAAAAAAGAAATTCCAACACAGAGGTCACAGATCTTAATACACCATCTTGTCATCTGCTTTCTCATCAAAAAGTTAAATGTTATTTTGTTTGTTTGGGTTTTTTGTTTTGTTGTTGTTTGTTGTTTTTTGTTTGTTTGTTTCTGTTTTTTTTTTTTCAAACTTCAGACTTGCTTTCTTTAAAGGAAAGTTTCTGGTACTGTAAACATAGTTCAATAACATCTCACTTTACCAACAGTATTGCTAGGTTTTGGGATGTGTCAAAGTGAAGTCCTAAATATTCTCACCAAATATATTGCAGCTTCACATGGAGGAGAAAGTGATGCTTTTTATTATCTAAAGATAGATACATAAAATGAAAAGTACCACATTTTCACAAGTTAAGAATACGCACTACATGATTATCCTCATTAAACAGGTAACAAACTATTAAGGCATGATTTATATTCACAAACACCACATTGTTTTCACACCGCTTTTTTCTGTCTAGCTTGGTTGATAACTGTAACAGGCATTCCTCTACTCTGTTTCCTCATTTAGAGATGTATCAGACCTCCTTTACCCTTTTTGCAGTCTCTTATTTAATCAAAAGTTACTGATCTCTTTGACTCATCAACTTTCCTCCAGGCCTTTTATTTCTGAGGCTCTTACTATGAATGAAATTCTTAATTTATGTTCATGGACTTCAGTGATACTCCAATGTTTCTTAGCCAACTAAAAACCACCAATAGTTACCCTGCTATCATGCTTAGAGTGACTTTACTGACCTATTATTGTTGTAGAAAATATACAAACATAAACCCCATTCTCAGATCCTCAAAGGTACTTGAATCCCTTAGTTCCCCTGGCTTAAAAAAGAACTAGGAGCCAAATGATATGTTGATAAACAACAGCATGTATTTGAACTTTTGTGTATCCTAATATCCAAGGTTCCAAGGAAAATTTGTCAGCTTAACTGGAAAAGCCTTTCAGAACCTCTTTTATGATATTTACAAATAATGCTAGGTCTACTTTAGCACAGAGGGTTAAGGCAGGCTGGGGACAACCCTGTGCACCATCACTGCTAGTGAAAATAAAGTGCAGGTGATCCTCCTGGCTGCCCTAGCCCTGTGCATTGGAGAACAGTATTTTGAAGCAAGTTACATAATTGTTCCCTGTCACAGATAACGTATTGACTAAGGCATTTACTTCTAACTCTTTTCCACTGTAGGCCAATAAAAGTTCACATCAGAAAAATGAGAGTGTAGTTGATACAGCAGGATGTATTGTAAGTTTTCTTCTTAACATTTCTCAGGAATAAAACAAAAGCAAAATGAGATTTCTAGTGGAAGTGCTGCTTTTAATCAGACTTTCATACACTTCTACTTCAATATGTCACTGGGTAATTGGCTAGGTATGGTACCTGTCACATCCAGAGCTGTGTCACACCTGGAGTTGTGTAAGTAGACCAGAGTGAGGCAGAAAGCCCTCAAGCTTCCTGGATATTCTGCTGCAGAACTCTTTCCAAAAGTCTGGCATATTTGCAGAAAGCTTTTTTGCCTCTTGATGTGAACAAAATTTTCCCAGTTTTGTTTTAAGAGGCCAAGACAGGTATCTTTTCCTCAACTTCAGATATAATTTTAGCCATTAAGTACTTTTTGAGAAAACCTATATAAACAGAGTAGGGTTAATAAGGATCACTGTTAGGTACCATATTCTCTGTGTTATCTTTTTGTGAACAAGTGCTGGATTCATAATGATCTGTGAATTCTAGATGGCAAAACATAATTCTTCTTATGTATTAATTGGAATTTTTTATGCATTGAAATTTCATTCATTTACCAAGTGTCCTCAAAACCATCACATGCCCCCACAGCTATCCCTAAACCCTGAAACCATAAACAGATACACATGTACATCCCTCAGAACCGGTATTGCATACTAAGGATATTTTCATTTAATATTTTTTGTTTAATCCAGAATTTACTTTCCCTGCTTAGTAAAGCAGTTACATAATTAATGGTTACATTCAAACAGAATGGCTTGGGAAACAAAAGAAAAAATTTAGGACAACAGTGTCAGACTGGAGAGGAAGTACGCATCAATAATTCCCTTTCACATTTGATACTTCAACTAGTATTATCTTAGAAGTCCAAATGCAAGTCATTAAGCAAAAAAATGAAGAAAATTAAGAGCAACCTTACAGAGACAATGATGAAACTAGAATAAGGACATTTGGGTTTGATTTCTAACTCTTCCCTTGCCAGCACAGCTTTGGGCAGTCTCTTTGCTTCTCAGTTCCTTATCTATTTAATAAGGATATTAATATGCCGTTAATTCTACTCCTTGTCTGCGTGGCTTTTGAAGGCCTCGTGAAGGTTTTTGTAGTAGAAACTACTTCTTCTGGTATCTGTAAAACTCTCAGCAAAATGGAAGCCTGTTTTTTGCTGAAAATACACAAAGAATGAACAGAGGGAATCACAATCAGAGCTTTCATCTACCACAGACTCAGTAAAAACCGCTCTTTATTATCAGTAATACAGGGCTATACAACATGTAGAGTCTAAAGATGTCCCTTCAGAGAGCTTCTAATTGAAGAGCTGACTTGTGAGAGACAATAAATACTGTGACAGCTATAACACATCAGTTAAAAGAAAAGTGTTGCAAATTTTCACTGAGAAAAATAGACAAACAGGTATCAGTACAAATGAAAGTCTGATTAAAAATGTTAAAATTAAATGTTGTGTCATTTTGAAATCAGTATTTCCATATATATGGTTTTGGGGAGTTTCTAATTTTTTAAAAAACACGATGCTTCTTCAATTTTTTGATCCTGGCTTATGAAAAACAAAGGTGCTGATCTACTGAAATTTCTTGTCAGATAAGCATTCTTTCTGTGGCTATTTATGTTTAAACAACAGAAGTTTAAGACTCAGTTGGTTTTGGTTTGGGTTTTTTTTGCAGGCCTTTCAAAAATCAGTTTTTGCTGGGTCTTGAATCAGCACAGCTCAAGGCATTCCAAGTACAGGAACTGCTTGTGTGTTGTGTTATTAAAGTACATTTTTCTTGACTAGAAATAGTTTCTGCAAGTGTGGAAAATATTTCCACTGTTCAGTATGATTTCCCTGATAATGCGGATAGTTCAAGCTCTAATTCACATAGTTTAACTAAAGAAGCAGTTCAATGGACTGAAATTAAATACATGTGTTTTCAACATCAGACCTTTACTGAAGGAAATTACTGATTTTACTAGCTTTAGAATTGACAGAGAAAGCCAAACACAGCTGTTGTGCAAATGTTTAAAGTAAATTATTAAAAATGTCACTACAGAAAGAGTTGTAAGCCACAGTAAATCACTGACAGAAATGTCTGGCAAAGGCAATGAGCATCCTGTATCATGCATAAACTTCTCTCTCAAAATCACTCACTCTTTAGAAAATAATCCACTATTCTTACTACATATGTGTTGCTCTTATAGGGATAAAAGAAACAAATGAACCCATTGCTGCATTACTGTACTGGATACATTTTAAGGGTTGCTGTGCTTGCTTTTTCTTATAAATTTATTTCTTCCATTATGCCTAATTCTAGTGGGAAATAAAAAACCCTATGCACTGTATTTTGAAAAGGAGCTGTTCTTTACAAATTACAGTGAAGGAAATAGTACTTGCTATGTTAGAATATAAACATTTATAAGCATGCAAAATTGCACTGGGAAAGAAAATCCAAATTATTTTGGATTATTTGGATATTATGTATATATTTTGTAGGAAGTTTACTATAATGACTTTGTATTGTGTTTCTATACCATGAAGAGAAATATGTTCCTGGATCAAGTAAAGAACGTAACATGTATTAACTAAAGAATGAACTTATTTAATGTAACAGAAACCTTGGTAAGTATCATTGAATCTAGTAATAGTGCTTATTTTAATAAGATCAGTAATATTTAAAAGGATTTAATTTTTTTTTTAATCAGTTGCAGGAAGAATTGACAATACTTAGCAGTTTTGTTAATACTGCCACAAAAATTAGTAAGGCAATGAACAATTCCAGTAAGAATTCACTTCTCTCAGATTTGGAGACCACTAATAAAAGTAAACTTTTTTATACTCTTATAATTCTTCACTAACGATGCATCTGTACAGCTGCATGATCTTTAAGAATGTAATTAACCTATTTTTCTTCTCCTAATTACAAGGAAAAGGATTCATGTGGCTAAAAGGAAAAACGATTTTGTTTAGAAGGGAAATACAAATGATGCCCGAAGCCTAATAAATCTGTTGCCATGACAATCAAAGAGCCTTGTCTAATAAAATCTTTAATAATTTATTCACATGAGTAGTTCTTACTCGCACAAGTTGTCCCATTGATTGAAATAGACCTGCTGATGTGAGGAGAGATTTGCACTGGGAAACTTGAATTTAGGATGCAGTCCATGTTCACTTAAAGAGCAGAGGGGACCATTTCTACAAGAGCGAGCTGCTTTCAACAGTAAAGACTGGAAGGCAACATTTATGTATTGTGTTGACCTTCCTCAGTTTTCTTTGTGATCCCTATACACATTCCTATACACATTTTAGATGGTAAATGCACAAAAAATCTACTTCAGTGTACATTTATGCATATTTTGAACCTTTTCTCCTAAAACCAAGGCTGTTTCCCCTGAACCATAACGAAAAATTCTCACACTAGAGGAATGTGTCTCATCTCTGTTTCCTCCTACTGCAGTGATTTCAAAAAGCTGCATTACCATTCTCTCTCTAAAAACTGTCTTCTGTATTCCTTCATCATGCAAGGAGGAGATGTACTGGGAAATACCACAAAATTCCATCTTCTGAATAGGATTTAAGCTCTGATTCCTGTTAATGAGCCCCAGGGTGGCCTGGCTTGGCCTTTTTGCTTTGGCTCTTTGCATCCCTCTCACCCTCCAAATCTGCTGCCAGGAACTGATTACCCCCATGACCAGCTGGACAACCGGTGATAACCATCACACAAACCTGCTCCTGGCCAGTTTCTAACCCCATCAAAAACAGTGGGATTTGCAAGGAATTACCCTTAGAGGAGGGGCAGGCCCTTAACACAGTTTGCTCCTGAAGAGGCACTCAACTTGTCCTCTTCCAAGCTCAGTGATCAACCAGAATGCATAAGAAAATATATATATTTCACATCACCACTCTTGCATCTTTTAGTTCTCATTTCTGAAGAGAGATCCAAGGAAACCAGGCTTTCTGGTTTACTAACCAGAAATTAACCTGTTCTTCCATCTCAGTACACTTACTAAATAATGCCTGATCTGCCTAGCAATTTCCTGATAATTACCCTAAATTTTGGTAAGCTGCTTAGTTACTTAATGACATCGTCTTGCACTCCCCTAGCACCTTTCACCCAGGAGGATGAAAACACATTGCATTTCTTAAAGAAAAATATCTCGCAATATCTACTGAAGCCATTTATTATTATAATTCTCAACACCCCGCCAATATGTGACAAAAATTACTTGATACTGAAACATGTCATACTGTGTTTGCTTATTTTATGACTTGGGTCATCAAGAGTAATATATTCATAATTCACAGTGGTCATTTTTTGGCTTTCTGACGTGTAACAGGATCTGCCTCCCCCTTTAGCTAAAACACACCATCCAACTCTGCATTTCTTACTTGTTTCCCGTGGGAAACAAAATAAAGTAAATCTTTTGTACCTGCAGATCTTGCAGACATTCAAAACCCTTGTGTAGCTGTTATGTACACAGATAATATTTATTCATAAATATTCTTACATTGATACAGGATTTCCTTTACCTTCAATTTTTGTCTTCTAATGGTCAGTGCACAACTGAGGTGCAAGGCAGGTATAGCACCATGACCCCAGAGAGACAGACAGATTGAGAGAAAAAGAGGGCAGGAGGAGGAGAATGGAGGGAGGGAAAAAGAGAGAGAAATGTCTGAACATTCTTAAGCATACTCTTTAGTGTGGAAATATGTACAATACAGCTACTGATGTTCCAGTCCAAGTGCAAATGACAGCACAGGTGTGCACAAACACACACACACGTACATACACACTGTCACAAAGCAAAGGAGAAAGACAGAAATGATCTTACAAAGCTGCTGCAGTAATCAGGACACTTGCTCCTGGAAACAACCATACAAACAAATGTTCTTTTGCTAGCTTTCTACATTTTTTCAATTTTCAATTCATTATTTCTATTATTTTTACATATCACCATAACAGAAATATCGTTATTATTAAAAAGAAGGGAAAAGGCCTTACCATGCAGTGCATCAGGAAGAGATGAGAAGCACAGAGCATGCTGCAGAGATTAAGCTCAGCATGGCATTCAGATATCCTTTGGAATTGAAGAAAATTGTCCAACCCATTCTTCCTAACAAAGCGGACAAGTTTTCTCTAGGCTTGATTTTTTCACCAGAAGACAGATCCTTACAGTGCATTATATTTTCTTCTTCAGGAGATATATTTCCTCCAGTTAAGTTTCAGCTCCGCAATGCCATTTCCAATCACCTCTAAGAAGTTCTTCATTCCCAGATTCGTGGTGTCATCAGAGGGACTCCAAAGAAAATCAAAGAAAGAAAAAAAAGAAAATAATACCTTACCAAAGCCCTGGAATTACCATGCAGAAAAGAAGAAAAAAAAAACAAAACAAGCAACAACCCCTTATTTATTCTATTATCCAAGTGTTTCACAACAATCAGGACTACCTCCTTGGTCTCATATATGCAGTGCTGATTACCTACGAAAAAAGGAAGAGCAAAAACTTTCCCAATTCACACATGATGCATTTTCATTACTGCTGCTCAACTGTGCACTACCAAACAACCCTTCTCATCCTGAGGAATCTTTAAAACCATCTGACAAAAACATCAGCTCTCCCTTTCCCTTTCCAAAGAATATGAATATCAGAATTTCTAGAAAAGAAATGGAGAAAGCTTGACAACTAACCCCAAAATACAAATTGGATCTAAAAGCAAAGCCCTCCAAGCAGGAGAGTTGTTGAGCAAGTAGATACCTTGCCTGAAGGGTTTGGGAACACACGCACTAAGTCATCATAGGGAAGGAGAAAGAGATAAAGAACGGTGGCTAACAGGGGTTTTGGAGAGGATGGGGTGGGACCGACTGGGTGTCAGGCAAGAGTGGGATCCTGAGTCACCCTCAGCCTCCTGCCTTCTCGCTGACAGCAGCTCGGGCTTCCCCTGCACTTTCTGCAAAGCATATTAATTGATTCTGGTTGCTGAGCAACTAACTCTGGGGAGCCACATCGACGGCTCCGGCTCCGGCACAGCTTCAGCAGCAGCAGCAGGGAGAGGGGACGGTCTCCCCCGCCTCCCTCCTCCTCCCGGGGCTCGCTCACCCTTCCCGGGATGCCCTCAGCTGCCCTGCACGGAAGCTTTGCCAGGAAAAGGGAAAAGCCCCCATTAGTGCAGCAGGGTGAGAAGGTGGGTTGCTCCCCCCACACTGTGTGACAGTGGCAGGGCTCTGGCAGCAGCCCTGCTCCCCACTGCAGCCCCAAAGGGCACCCTCCAACCCACTGCTCCAGAGGGGTGCCTGGGGTGGGGGGGCTGGCTCAGATCTAGGAAACCCATCCAGGAAAGGCATGGGGGAGGCAAACCAGGGTGGTGCAGTTCCCTTCTGAAAGGCAAAGCTGGGTTAACCCTCTGGTTCTCCAGGCATGCTGCAAAGGTGACATTAAAATGACAACACCTGTGGTTGTGCCAACTCCTGGGTTCAAAAGTGAGTTTCCAGTTGAAGCTGTGCCCACTTAAGCTCCATCCCTGCAATAACAGGGTAAATGTATTACTTATTCCTGACCTGTATATCATGCTGCACTTCAGACGAAGCAGACACTTATTTGGCTTGAAAGGGCACACTGTAAACCAAAGCCACCATCCAGAGGAACTGCCTGGATATCTTTGATAGACACTGCAAAATGAAACTCTCTCTGATGTAACGCTGTCATTGCATTAACTAATGTTGTGTTAAGTTCCTCATATGAGAGCAACAGCAATAAGGCCATTTACTTTTGGCCCAAAAAATAACTGGATAAGGAGCTGGCTCCAAGGGAATCCTCCTAGAGCACCTTGACCAGTTGTCCCATAGGAATGACAGAGAGAATTTCTGCTAGGTTGATGCCCAGTGGGTGGACCCTGAATAGAGCCTGATCACTGCAATTTGTGGTAGGGCTTCCACTGACTTCTTTGACTCTAGAGACTGAAAAAAAATCTCCAAAACCACACAGCATCCAAACCAAGATTTCTTTTGTGCTCTTGTTTTGGATTAATCCTTAGTCACATCATGGCATTTGTTCAGCACTGACTAAGCTGTCTTTCCATTGCACAGGTAAGGTGTAAGAAATGACCTCAAGATTTCTCTCCTGGTGACCTGGCAGCAAGTGTAGATATCAGATCTTGGCCAAACTTCTCACACGTGATTAATGTCAAAGACCTGAGCTAGATTAGCTCTTTATTTCTCTTATAGTGATAGGACAAGTTAAAGGGCAAGACCCTGAGGACTGCCTCTGCTTGCAGTCACACAAATAAACAGAGTCATCTAATTTTTCCCCTTGAAAAACTCCAACCTATAGCTTATGTGTGCTATCTAAAGGCAAAAACAGGGTCTTTGTGAAAAGGGGACAGGTTATCTTAAACAAAAGAATAACTTTTCTGACAGTAGCTTAGCCCCACAACACTCTGATTTCATGCTTTAATAAATAAGATCTACAGTTTAGCCTCACTTTCTTAGCAAAAGCTGATGATTCATATATATTCAAAGCTCAGGGAGGACCATTAGATCAGGTTAGCAGAGCTGCCATACGAAATTGATAGCAGAACTTAGTTCATCCGCTATGTCTATTGACATGAGCATATAGTGGGTATTCTAATCTCCCATGTACAGAATACAGAGAAATATGGGAACTTTAGTCTTGGTTTTGTACATGAAAGTAATTTACCCTCCTACCAACAACTCTTCTATCAAAGAGATCCTGTAGTTCACCTACTGCATGAAAATGTGTCTCCTGTGGTCTACTAATGTACCATACATAGGTTAAACACACTAAAACCACACATAATAAACATAGACTGTTCTTGATGGAGATGGTCACTGATTTATGTTATTAATTTGGTATCATAGATTCTCCCTTTATCTTTTCTTCTGACCCCTTTAACATTTCTTTTGACTATCTCTCATAGTACCTCATCTTGCTACGTGGGTAGAAAAAATCCAACAAGGTTTCCTCAGCAGTGGTTGATGCAAAGAGTGTATTTTGTTGTGTGTCACTGCTCCTATATGACATGGCTTCCTTTAGCCCACAAGTTTACTTGCTTGCAACAAAGTGATGAAAAATGACAATAAAAAGGGTTTAAAGGGAGCTAACCCACCTCTGTCTCACATTGGCATCTATAACACACATGCTACTCCTGGGAAATGGCTTTCTAACCAGTGCTTACAAGTCTCCTTTCAGGATAAGCCATGCTTTTAAAAGGCAATTTACTCCAATGCCTCACTACCATAACTACAAAAAGGGTATTTCTAAGCTTCATTGCTGCAAAGTTAAACATACTATTTCTTGTTCTATTCAC
This sequence comes from Apus apus, assembly GCF_020740795.1. Classification (NCBI taxonomy): domain Eukaryota; kingdom Metazoa; phylum Chordata; class Aves; order Apodiformes; family Apodidae; genus Apus; species Apus apus. Next base: position 51,144,421 of record NC_067286.1, on the reverse strand, counting down.
AAATATCATTCCTCATCTCAACTATCTTTTATGTATATATAATTCATTATATCTCTTCTCAGCCTCTTTCCTTTCTAGGTAAAAAACTTATATAAGTGTTTACTCTTCTGCCACTTTTTAGGGAATGGTTTATCACACACTGACCTCTGGATCATAAGAGTACCGAAAACTGAATGTGAAATTGCATGTGTATAGGGATGCACATTAATGTCTGCAAAAGTAAAAGGTACCAAAGAAAGGGTGTCTGGCTTAGGATGAGAGACACACAGCATAGGAACAGGGAAATAAGGCAGAACTGCTTCATCTAGCTGTGATGATAAGATTAAATACTGTTTAAATATTCTTTTTTTTTTTTTTCTTTTTCTTTTCTGAATGAAATGGGGAGAAAGAAAGGAGGAGATTAAATACAGCCAGGTTGTGTGTTTCTGCCAGAGTCCTTCCAACCTGTGGAAGAAAATGGTTCAATTGAAGGGCATAAGGGAAAAAAGACTACTTTTTCCTTTGAATTTGTGTAACAATTTATGAAGTCCTATATAGAAGAATGAGGGTAGCACATGATCTAAGTTAGATAGTAAATGAAAAGTATAGAAATATACTGAGAAAAGATGAGGACGGACTTTTTTGGGAAAAGATGATAAGCTGGAAAACATATGAATGTTTAGACTAAGGGAACAAAGAGAGGTGGAAAGATTTCCCAGTTTCTTGCAATGAAATTATTAAGTTTCTATGAACATATTTCACCACACACATAGTAAAGAAATGTTTCTTTCAACATGATAAGCTGTAGTTGGTTTATATTTTCCACTTTACCCCTCTGCATTCATGTCATTGCCTGTTTTTATCTTCAACAGTACAATCTTTAAAAAGTGTGACAACAAATTATTAATATTTGAATGTGTCCTGTTTTGTACTTTATTTTAGCACAGAGGAATACCAAATAGTGCTGAAGCTGTCTGTATTGGAACAAATATCTTAAAAAGTGCTAGGGAAGGGTAGTTGAAGGACAAAGCAAAGAACAAAACAATCATAGAAAGGAAGCAAGTCAACAACTGGTGATTTCAAAGTAAAAGCAAACTGCCATGTAAGAAGAAGCCCTCAGATTACTTAAAGAAAGTGTGGGAGAGGTAGATTGGAGATGTCAACATTTGGCCAATTTCATTTATTTTATTTTTTTTAGGAAATGAAAGCTGTTAATATAAAATTCAGCCTGTTACACTCTCTCTTTAACTTACACAAGGCTTGAATTTAATCTCATGGAAACGTTTCTTATTATGCATTGAAAAGACTGACTAATGTATGTGTTCTGTTTCTATTCCATGCTCTATTTATCTTTCCTCTTCCCACCTTTCTATCCATTCAATAATAGCATTATCCTCTTTGGAAAAATAAGTGTCCTGTGCGCCTAAAGACCACATCAAGCTAGGATCCAGTCAGCTCTCAACCCCCAGGGGCATGGTACAACTGGTGTCCCACCAAAAAAAAGTAATTTACAGCAGGCAAATCAGACCAGCAGCACCCATTCATGTTCAAGCCCTCCAGTCAGATATGGCCCATCTTGCAAGATCTTGGGCATGAAAATAATGGGGAGATGCAACAAGCCATGGCAAGTGGTTGGGCAGAAGCCCATTTCAGATCTTAGACTGGCTGCTCTGTATTGCTGATAACAAGAGAAAGTCCCCAGGAAGACAAACGGGAAGAAAAAAAACCTTCTGTCAATATGTTCTAGTCCAGGGTGTAGGAAAGATCTTAAAGGTCTTTTCCAACCAGAATGATGTTGTGATTCTGTGAAAGGATCAAGCAGAAGGATGACATTTGAAGAAGGTGAGTGATGGCTGCAGCAAGTGCAATGTGGTGGCCCAGGCTGAGGAAATGGTGCCTTTCTCCAGCTGGGTGTGGATATCTGTGCTGTGGGGGCAGAGGGTGGTGCAGGCAGATGGGCTCCTTACTGCACTGGCAATTACTGTCCCCTACCTGAAGAGGGGCAGAGGCCCCATGGGATTTGGAAGATGTGGCCACAGGCTGTCAGGCTTTAAGAAGCTGAAGCAGAAAAATATCCCAGGAATCTCCCTGTAAGTGTCAGGAGAAGGGAAGACTAGGGAGATGTAAGAAGAGGTGTGCAGGTGTCACTCCTTGGGTGCTCAGATGGTCTCAACTGCCACTGTCACCAGGAGATGACTTCCCACAGTGCAGAGGGCCACCCACAATAGACCGAGTAACAGGGGAAACCTTCTCCCCAGTTCACCCAGCTGCCTGCTACAGTATCACCTGGCCACCAGAAGCAGATTAAATAGCTTGTTTAACAAAACATTGGCCTGCATCCCAATTGTACTTTAATACTTTGATAGAGATCATCAATTTATTCCTTGCAAGCTGCACCTTCTCCAGTAGCTGCTGTTTGAGAACTTAATTAGGTTCCAAAACCAGTATTCTATGTAAAGGATATAGAAATTTTAATATAAATAAAATATGCAGAGATCACATAAATTATTTGAGGTATAAAATAAAAAGTATAATTCAGCTATGAACTAAATTTAAGCTATAAGCCTGTGAACATAATTTGCAAGGAAGTCTTCTGGATATGTTTTTTATTTTGACCTTTCAATATCCTGTGTCTCATCTACTATTCAGTCAATTGCAGCACAAACAACTGAATTGATTTCTTGCCTTTTTAGTTTAAATGCCATAATACATGTGTGAGAGTCTGAGCTTCAGTGAGTGCATTTCCAGACCATCATCAGCAGTGAATTTGAAAAATCTAACCATAAGAAACAGACCTTCATTAAAAAAAAAATCCAAAACCATAACAGAGTATGCACACATAGTTCCATCTATCTGCAGCATACTTAGCATTCATTAAATATTTCTAACATACTTTAAATATAATGTTACTGTAATAAAAATTTTCAATATTCTATATGGCAACTGGTCTCATTCTTTTCTAGTTTCCATCAGTTCAAATCAGATTAGGATATCATAGCTGTCAAAAACTTGCAACAGTAAGAAAACAGTACAAACAATGGTAAGTAAAGCCAGTAAAATGCAAAACATTTTAGATTTGTTGTTCTCTTTCTTTTTAAATAAATGCTGCTTTATTCCAACTTAACCACTAGCTGACTAAGGAACAATAAAAGGTTACAGCTTGTAGGTAATAATTGTTTGGCTTACTCAAGCTTTCATAGGATAGTCTGAAATAAATTCTAATTGATCAGATTTCTATTTCATTTATAGAAAAGTAAATCTCCAATATTCACTGATTTAAATTAAATAATCCTTAATTTACATCAGTGTAGCTAGTAACAATAGACCCCCAGTAACAACTGGCCATTGCAGAGTTAGCTTCAGTTTAAATTCCCTGTGTACCAGTAACTTAGTAAGGCTTCCTTTACATCACCCTAACACTAAAAATAGCATTTCAATATAGATCTATCAAAAATTTAAGCACAAAAATGTGACTAGCTGGCTAGTAGCACAGTCACATTCACTGCAGAAAATACATACACAAAGTATCTTTTCTCTTTAGAAAAAGAAAACCAGGTTTGAAATTAACTTCTTGGCACACAAATGGAACATAAAGGAATAATCTCAATTTATTTTAAAAAGGGTTACCTTGACCTAAAGTGCCATTTTGTATAAACAAGATGCAGTGGCAGTTGCACTTGTTGGGGGATCATCAATGCTGAACACCAGATACATGCCAGATTGAGTCATCTGATACTCCTACACTGATGGAGGTAGCAAAATGCTCCCTGATTTCTATGGGAAGAAGACCGGGCTCTGCTCTTTGGAGACTATCACAGTCTCAGGCAAAACCTCCTTAGCCTGTTGCATCAAATGGAGACAGACTTGCATTGCTAATGCTGCTTAAATATACTAGTTCCACGTGTACATTAAACCACTCCAGAAGGAAGGTACTATTTTCTTAGAGGCAGTGATGTGTTTGCAATGTCTGTTCAAACTGGATTGTCATTAAAGAAACAGTAATCTTGCAGTACAGCCATGTAGTAAAATGCAACACATGAATTCATTGAATCCCAAGGGTGATCATCTGCCTGAAATCCTCTAGATAAGCATGTTCACATATGGTAAAAAAGCTCTCAAGCAGCAACAGTTATTACTGCTGAATAAACAGTCACATTATTTCTCAAAAGGCAATATACCCACCAGGCAAAAAAGTAATAGTATGCTAATGAAGGATTAGACAGGCACTGCCTAAATTAGTCCTACAGATTCATTAAGCTTTTGGGTATGTATTACATTATATTACTACTTAATACCATAGAACAAAAATTAATTTCTCTCTCCCCCCCTGTTTTTCAGTTGTTGGGTTTTGTTTGTGGGTTTTTTGGTTGCTGGTTTTTTTGTTTGGTTGGGTTTTTTGGGGTTTTTTTGGGAGGGTTGTTGTTTTGGTTTGGTTTTTTTGTTGTTGTTGTGGTTGGGTGTTTGTTTGTTTTTTTTCTGAAATAGAAGAGAAGGAGATTTCTTTTCCTGGGTTAACTTCCAAGCATTAAGAAAAATAACATAATCTGAATATTCATGATCCACATCTATGGCTCTTCATCACTGCACTGCACACAGGATGCTGCTAGAATGAATACTGCACAGTGGCCAAAGTAGTCCTAAACATTATTAAATACTCCAAAATGCATAGTATGAGTGTTGGCATGATATCACACTTGACCTGAATAAATGCACTTTGAAGAACTTGACAGAAGCCAGATTTCAGTAACTGCTGACTTTTCTATTCTGAATATCATAATTCTTCAGAATCCCAGTATTTTTACTGGTAAAGCTTTTCAAAACACACCTGTTTATTTTTTTCTTTACAAAAGACTCACCAGCTGGTTTAGTTTTCTATTTAGCACTATAGAGGTATTTTTGTAAGCAGCATTGTGGTTAAAGTTACTGGGAATAGCTCAGCAAGTCCTTGACGTTCAACAGAGAATGCCCCTTAGCTGAGGGGAAAGGAAACTTCATCAAACATTCTCAAACAAATCCTTCATTAATAATTGCTCAATTAATTAATTAATATTTTGGAAACTTTACAGATTAACAATATATAGATATTCAAAAGGATTTCTCAGAGCCAAAAGATAAAAGCAAAATACAAAAATATCAATCCACACGATATTCTGAGGTATCGGTTTAAAAAAATAATCCAAACTAAAACCAGTTTAAGCATGTTAACCTTTCACAGTCTACCTATTTCTTAAATATTCCATTAAAGCTTTTAAGGTTTTAAGCTTTTCCTCAGTGCTGTTCTCTGTTTAATTAATTAATCACAGTGTTTGCACATCTTGAACAACTTTGCTTTAATGTCTCACTCCCTTTTGTGGATTGATATGCTGTGAGATTTTAATGAGAGTAATTTCTTATGCTTTTATGCAGAATTATTGTAAGGAGGAGAAAGTGATAATAACTCAAGTCTTCTGTTAATTACACATCTAATTATTCTTAGAAGTGTATTTCTAATTATGTCTGCCAGCAGCCTTTGTTCAATTACTGCAGTCAGATTGGAAATGGAGCTTAAATTAATTGCTTTCTGAAAACAACTGTATTTTAAAAACAAAGAACAAGTATGAATATTTGTATTTTAGCCCAAAACACCCTCTTCTCCAATAGTCATTCTTTAAACAAAAATCTTAGAGAATCATGTAAAAATCTTTGCCCTTTAACAATATACTTAAAGCTAGCAAATGTTCTGAGAGGACAAAAAAAAAAAACCTTCATTAAGACAAAAACTACTTATGGTCAAAGAGTCTTTTTTTCCTGGAATGGTAATCAGGACTTTTATGTTAAAAGTCTTCAAATAGCGAGTCTTACCTCTAGAGGCACAGCAGTGCCATTACTCAGAGAACAAGTGTTCTTTCAAGGGTGAAAAGGAAAGAAATATATATTTTTGATGTTGTCAGATTCCCATTTGTGAGCTAGGAAACCCCTTGTTTACCACACTATTTCTAAAATGATGCAGAGCTCATCTGAAACATAAGCTGCCCCAGAGATTTCAGGTCAGGAAATCATGTATTCAGTTAAAAACTGCTCAATAAAAATAATCTTTAGAAAGTACAATCCTTTACATATTATTGCATTTATCATACCAAATAGCATTGTTTTAATCAGAGTAATCAATCCAGAAGTAAATCTAGAATGACAAAAAGAGATTTAGACTCAGATATTTCACTATGTACAGATGATTGACATACAGATCCCCTTCCAACAGTATATATAAATGTATATAGTATTTGCATCTGTTATGTATTAATTTGGAATGAGACTCAGCTCTTGGCTATGGAAAGCAACAGTATTTCACAAAAATATTTCAGCTTACATGTAGTGGATTCATAACCTGACAGACAACATACAATATTGCATATTTAAATCTTAAAAAATATTGATTGCCTTCACTTTGAATACATTTCCCTTTGACACCAGACTCCTGTTAGCCCCTGCTTCCTCACTAAAATGAACACTGGAAAAGAAGCCCGTGAGACTTACCTGTTTGCCTTCCAGGAGACAGAGAAGTTTAAAGCATTGAAGTACTCATGACAACCAGCCACTAGCATTTAGCTTACGTAGAAATAATTACATTCTTCCATCTTTTAGCTTTCTCAGTAAGTGAAAGCTGGTGATGGATGCCAGCAGCCTTGTTAAAATATCACTGTAATCCATTCAAGCTCTGGAGATTGCTTAGAAAACCAAGTCATAAACATGCAGTGTCTACAGCTTCACGAGCAGCTCAGCATTTTCCAAATATGTACGTCTTCCTTTTCCAGTACTGCACTTCACAGAGCACTCTACCTATCTTGCTTTGAATAGAAGGAATACAGCTGTTGAAAGTAAATTCTACAAGAACAAATGTGTTTTACATGTTTAAGCTTTCCCACATCAAATGGTTATGATTTTAGGAAAGGAGACAACCTTTAGGTTTTTTAGTAGTTGTCCTTTCCTCTTAAAAAGAAAAAGCTTCAAATAGAGAAGCAAGAAGTAAAGAAGAGGATCTAGCAGTTCAAGAAGCAGCAGGCAAGGATGGGTGTCTTGTGATTGCTTTGAGTTAATACTCCTCAGGGGGAGATGAAAAAAAGCACAAATATAGGAAAATCTGTCTTACAGAGTAAAAATCTGTTGTATAAGCCAATCTCTGGCAAAGTAAAACAGCATGTGCATTTACTCCATTAATTTCTAGCATGCCAGAGTGCAAAGGAATTTAGAAGCTCTCTGTTTATTAGAGGCAAACAGGCAGAAAGAGGGAAAAAAATTCAGTATATGTAACTACTATAATTACTTCCGCTCCCCTGAGAAACGTTACCAGATAGCTCTAAATCTGTCAGAGAAGTGTATGTGAAAGCAGCATTTATCAGTACCATAGAACATTTTATCATTACCAATATTGTCTGCAGCATATGTGGAGAATGAACACTTAATAATGCTGCATCCCCTAGATACAAATAAATACATTCATGACTGTTCTTTTTATAGCCTTAAACACACCAGGTCTTTGGACTCCCTGAAAAATGTGACTATGAAGGCTGTTACAAGAATGACAAGTGCTGAACACTTTGGAATAACTGACCCAATTACTGGCACCCAGCAATGGGGAACTTCAGCCTAAAAACTAATTCAAATCCCACTGAAGCCCATGAAAGTAGATTTTGAGAGGCTGTGGATGACAAACTTTGCCAGCTGGCTTCTGCATCCTTGAGCATTGCTACACAGCTAGACCACAAAGTCACCAAAAACATCTTGGAAGGAGCTGGTTGGAACCCTGCTCTGATGTGAAGCTCTCCTGGACATAACAGTGCGATGCTGAGTCTGAATTTGCTCAAATAATGTATACAGGACATGCCTGTTCCCTTCAGGGAAAAAAAAAAAACCAACAAAAAATTCCATTTATTTGTGTGAGTTGTCCAGCCACAGACCAAAATGCCACTGAGCCAAATGCTATTCAAGCATAAAACAAAGAAACTCCCCAGCTGCATGAATTTACAGTCCAGCTGTCACCTTCCATACTTTCCACGCACACTGCCCACCTGCAGTGCCACCAAATCTTGCAGAACAGAAGGTTCTTGAATTTAAACCCTTCTAATTATCAACACAGCCATACTTTGGATTGTTTTTGTGGTTTTTTTTTCCCCATAACACAGTTTGATCTAGCCTTTCCAATCAGTGAATACTTCATATTTTGAAAAAATAAAATTAACCCCTATTTCCATTATTCCAGATGATAGAGAAGCTGGAGCCAATGTTCATCTGCATGATACACTTAAAAGACAAAAAATGAAAAAAAAAAAGTCATGTTTCACATTTGAGCTCTGAGGGACTGCACAAGCCACATAGAGCAAATCCTACATCCTTGGCACAGAAGAAATGTTTGATATCTCAGGGCTTGTACTGAAAAAGCTGTAGTACTAAGTTTAGTTTGCATATTCCTTTCTTTGCCATATTCACAGTTCTGTATTTTGCTGCAATCCACATATCCTAAGTTTATATGTGCATGGAATACTGCCTGCCCTTCAATAATGCTTTGGCTACTGATCTTGTAGGGGAAGCATTTCCTCATATGACCTTAGGTATTAGAAATGCTGGCAACTCCCTCTCCACATCTGATGCCCAGGCAGAAGGCAAATACTCTTCTTGGATGTTCAGCAGCCCACTGCTTCTGGAAAAGCAGCAGATAGGAAGGTGGGAACACAGGGTTTTGAGCATTTCAGAGGAAATGCCAGGCTAACACAGTCCAGGAACTTTCATTGATATCTTGAGTTGCATCAACTCCACTCAGACCTTTCTGAGTCCCTAAGAAAATTTCCCTCTTCCCTGTTAACTCTGTGATTTGGCTGGGTGTTTGCTCCCTTCAGGAGTCTTCCCACTAGCACAGGGCTGCTTTCCAGCCAAGCCTCTGGCAGAGCATCACACGAAATACTCCTGCAACAAAAAGCAGTAGAACAGTTGCACCACCTATCACCACATAAGCAGCACTTCCACACAAAAAGAAACAGTCGCTGCCACTGGTGCAGGATGAAGGTCTTTCTGCACCCTAACCTGTAGCTCCCACTATGGTAGATTGATACCAGGGATCAAGTGTTATTCCCAGTATTGTCACTGCAATAAAGTCTGGTTATTATATGGCACAAATCTCAATGCTCACCCATTTTCCAACTCCCATTTGACTTCTAAACATGTTTATCATATATTCTGCCTTTTTAGCATGCCCAGGCATTTTGGGTTCTCAGCCTGAGAAATCTTTGAAGACATCTGATGTTCATTTTTTGAAAGGTTGGGCCATTCATACACTGGGCACTAGGAGAAAACATTGCACAAAGAGACACAAGACACCAGTAGCTTCTTTCAGGGACAGAGGTCAGTAGCCATGAAATTTGTCACTATTTTGTTAACTTCAAGAACTTCAGTATTTTGACACTACAAAGTGCACCTGCCTCTACAAATTATGTTGAATGTCTGAATGAAGTTCAACAAGGCAAACTGCAAAGTCCTGCCCATGGGTCAGGGCAATCCCAAGCACAAATACAGATTGGTCAAAGAATGGATTGAGAACAGTCCTGAGAAGAAGGACCTGGGGGTGCTGGTTGATGAGAAGTTCAACACAAGCTGGCAATGTGCACTTGCAGCCCAGAAAGCCAACCTGTCCTGGACTGCATCAAAAGAAGCATGGCCAGCAGGTCAAGTGAGGTGATTCTGCCCCTTTAATCTGCACTCATGAGATCCCACCTGGAGCCCTGTGTTGAGTTCTGGAGCCCCAAACACAGGAAGGACATGGAGTTGTTGGAGCAAGTCAGAGGAGGGCCACAAAGATGATCAGAGGGCTGGAGCAGCTCTCCTGTGAAGATGGGCTGAGAGAGTTGGGGTTGTTCAGCCTTGAGAAGAGAAGGCTCTGAGAAGATTCAGTAGCTGCCTTCCAGGACTAAAAAGGACCTACAGGCAAGCTGGAGAGGGACATTTTTAAAGGGCATGTAGTGAGAGGATGAGGTGGAATGGTTTCAAACTGAAAGAGGGCAGATTCAATTAGTTATTAGGAAGAAATTAATTACTGTGAGAGTCGTGAAACACTGGAACAGGTTGCCCAGGGAGGTTGGGAATGCTCCCTCCCTGGAAGTGTTCCAGGACAGGTTGGATGGGGCTTTGAGCAACCTGGTCTAGTGGGATGTGTCCCTGCCCATGTGGGGAGGTTGGAACTAAATTATCTTTAAGGTACCTTCCTACTCAAACCATTCTGTAATTCTATGAATTACCTCTCTTTCATCAGGTCTAATTATCCTTGTGGAAAAAATGCTTGCCTTGTATTTTGTACAAAATATTTCCAGCACTCAAAGTTACATTTTAGGAATAGAGGTCAATGTGTGTCTGTCCCAAAGCTAGGATATTAATAACACTAGAGGATCTATAGGTTTCCATGAGACATGGCATTTCAGCTCCTGACTAAAAAATTGAATTTGTTCCAAGGGTTGTTTTTGCATAGGAAGGTGACAATACCCTTGCAGAGGGCTTATGGGTATCCCCTCTCATTCTGGGAGATTCTGAGTGTCCCAGGAAGGACTCTGGGAAAATGAGCAGAAACTAAGTGAGGGTTTACAGCCCCTCAAGGAGACAGGATAGTAATAAGCATGATTTAATGCTGAGTTGTGTCATTTGGAATTTCCCACAAAATATTCTAGTATGAAAAAAGCCTTTGATGAATTGGGATCAATTCATTTTAGAAAATACATGCATCTCCCTGAGCACCAAAGACCTCCAAACATACTTTTGCCTTGTATCCTGCTCAGAGAATCCTTGCCAAAGCAATTCTCTCTATGCATCTTGCCAAGTTATTTTCACTAAATAATATATCCTGCCCAGTTTCCTTAGTGAAATGTAATCAAATGGCAAAACAGTCCCAAGACTTGAAAGAAAATGCTACAAAAACATAAAAAACCCTAAAAGTTAGCACTGTCCAGGGTGCAGAGACTTGTAAGAAAAACAATAAACAAAGAACACAGAGATAAACAGAGGTGGAAACTGGTGTCTTTAATGATTATGTGACTTTTATTTCTAATCAGAAACATAAATCCTGGTGCACTCTGTGCATATCCTTATTCATATCTGGAATAAATTTATTTGTGCTTAAAGTCCCTACACATAGGAATGAGGAAGTCGAGTCAGCAGGCTTATGATTCAGTTTTGGCTTAAATTCAGCCATATTTTAAGTTAACATTTTGTGATCACTTCTAGGAGTAGCAAAAGCAGCAAGAAATTATGGTTTTGATTAAGCTCAACAGCTTGCTGAAACATTTCCTTTATGTCAGATACAAAATCAGCTGTAATATTGCAGAGCTGGACAGGTTGTCATTGGGCTGTCTTGAGATAGTCCCCTAGAGATACAAGTATAGTATGTTCCTTTCAAAAGAGTAGAACGTATGTGCAAACATATCTAGATCATGACAATGCATGAGACAACATGAATATAAACTGACAAACAACTTTTTATTTCTTGTCCTGTGCTCAGAGTTCAAGTGCCCAAATATCTAAGCCAGGCTTGAGAAAGTGGCAGCACTTTTCATGGTCCAGAAAGAGATAGAAACTCCTTCATCAAAGGAAAGTTACTCTGATCTTTCAGCCACTTTAAGAGGAGGTTGCAACATATTTGTTGCCGACATCATGCAAGTGATGAATGGGAAGATACTGAAATAAGCTGTCAGGATACATGGATATCATGCCAGATTTTTCCTGACTTTTATGAACTATATAGAGTCCAAGAGTGCATGACACTCTGAGGTGAACTAAGCCCATTAGCTCTTGAAAAAAACTCTGAAGTCCTTGATTGCCCCTCAGCCCCCTAAAGATAGAAGATCAATTACAAAGTTGAGATGGAACATAAAGAAGATAGATAATTGAAGGCCATCTCAAGGACAAACATAGTGGTTGAAAAGCTTACGACAAAGGAGAAATAGTAATGTCAGGGGGGAAAAAAGCTGCAGGAAGAGGATTAGTGAGAACAGAGGTATAGTCTGAGGAGGACAATATGTGATTGCATTGAAACATGCAAAAGGACAAAGGTGTGAACCAAAGAGGAATCCAGGCAGTTTCTGCCTGGAATTCTGGCAGAAACTACCTAGAATCAGGTAAGAAGGAAGATTCCCCAAACTGCAATTTGTCATGGAAGTAAGTAGTTGGATCAAATTCTCTTCTGATTTATTATCCATAAACCAATCACTGGTAATAAGCAAAAAAGATGGTGAATATTACCCTAATTTAGCAATTTGTCTTTTTAAACAGTTCTAGGCAACCTTTCAAGACTAACATTTTACTAGAGTTTATCTGAAAACATTTATTTCAGTTATTTTATGTTTGCTACATGACATATAGGTGTCTGGAAGCTGCATACTCAGAAGCAGATTTCTTTCTCACTGAGGATCCAGGCATGTTCTTGCAATTTGAGCTGGAGCAACCTCAGAATATACTGTCCTGCTCTTTCAATACTATTTCTAAATTAAAAGTTACCACCAACAAGCTGTCAAATGAGCACTTTGAACTATGCAGTTTTCCATTGCATTGATAAGGATTAGGGATGCTTTTCGGGATGGATACTGTGTCTCAGCTGACAGAATGGCAATTTTCAGCTCAGCTGGCAAGCAAAAGTTAAGAGCAGTAGCTTTTTTACTTCCTTTTGACCCACAAAACCATACAAACTTATATTTTAGCTTGCTTCATTTTTAATGTCATACATTTTTTTCCACCCAGTGCTGCTTGTTCAGGCCTACTGAGCGTCAGTTCTGCCTGACTAGAATCCCAAAGGGATCACAACCCTGTTAAGGCAACAAAGTACGGGACAAAAAGAGTGTTTTAAAAATCATAGGCTTATAGGATAATTCAGGTTGTAAGGCACCTCAGCAGGTCATCGAGTCAACCATGGACTTTGATCCAGTTTTGTCTGCTTGCCAGAAGCAACCACCTTTATCTCAAGCATAGCTGAAGGAACAGGCTTTTATTAGTGCATGTCTTGACCAAATGTGAGAGATTTTGTTGTTCTTTCTTTTCTATTTTTTCTTTAATTTTATACCTTCAAGAAAAGACAGTGCTTAAGTATTATGAATGTATTACAATCATTCTCGCTGTATGCTAGTCTGTAAGCTTGATAAACCACAGATAAAAACCCCACAGATAAATAAACTACAGATATTTTGTATCAGTTGCTGTTTTGATACATGAATTGCAAAGGAAAGATTTTTGAATTTGTGAAAAAAAAAATCACTTATGAAAGATTAAGACCAGCCATCCATTCATGATAACATTTGCATTACAGAGAGCCTGTGGCCACAGTTCTTCCCAAAGCACTTTGAGCAGTACATGCAGTAACACTTTTAAAGCTTCATTTGAACAAAAGAGAAAGTTTGTTTGCATCTGACATGATTCATTAACTCAAGAGAACCATCGTATTTCAATCAGGCTACACATGAAGAGGAATCTAATGTCACAATGAGTCTGTAGTCTTGTTTTTTGCAATCTTAGCTCTGCATTCCTTAACTATCCCCACTGCTTAAGTTCAGTCTACCAGATTTCTTGTATATTTATTCTATTGATTTAAGAATATCTCTTTTGTTAATCCAAGAACAACACAATACAGAAACTTATGACAAGCAAGGAATAAATAAAGAGTATTGTTACCCATGCCTGTACTATAGCAGCACTTTATCAAGAGGAACTATCCTGAGTCTTCCATCCTGAGGCATTAAAGCAAAGGTCAGAATAACTTGTGTTCATGAAAGATCCAGTGGCTTTTCCCACCAGCTTCAGGTGAAAATTGCAGAACCTTGGACAAAATCCAACTCAGGAAATTGCCTTCTAACTACATCAAATAATTTCTACAAGTTTGACTGAGCAATGTATTTTTCTCCACTCTCAACCTTAGGCTCCTGTTGCTGGGCAGCCTTCAGTAACATGAACATTTTACCCAAGAGTTGTTTCAAATTTCAAACACTCCTAAGCAGTTACATTTCACTAAGTACTTCGGCAACTGGGTTCAAAGGAGCCACAAAAGCTCAAGCTTTTTCTATTTGCCATCTTAGGTTAAAAAAGTAAATTCTTGTGCTAATTCAGCATTTTTCTAAACTCTCTACTTAACTTCACAATTGGCAAATTTTTATTCCTTTTTATTTCTTTTTCTCCTACAAATTATGAAAAAGAATTCTTTAAACTATCTTGTTAGAGTCTGGCTGTGAATTCTTAGCATGAGGAAAAAAAAAACTGTTTATTTGGTTTTAACACAGAAGAGCTAATGGTCAGTATGTTTTTAGTTGATTACTGTGAACTGAATGATTTAGAGAAGGAAAATGATCAAAGGCTAGATACTTTCAGCTGCCTGAAAATGCAAATAGAGAGCCCCTGAATTAGCTTGTAATGCCATTATGAGCCTGACATTTCTGGGAAAAATAGGACCAAAGTTCTGTGTACATTATGGCTGAAGGTTTTGGAAAAATTTAATTCAGCAAAGTCACCAGAGAGCACCATCCAGGTCTGCTGTCCCACAGCAACTTCATAGTTGAACATTGTCTGCCTCTCTCCACCAGCAGCTCCTGCGCACTGACCCCTTCTGAGGAGGCCCCGCATCCCAGCCAGCTCTGTTCCAGTAGCTTGAACAGAGTGAGGCTTATTGTCAGTGAAGAGGGGTTAGGACATCTTTCTTGATGCACAAGGAGTGTCACACCGAATCATTTTTAGTAGTTTCATTTTGCAGACACATGCCTAAACCTGTTGGGAATTTCAAACAGTCCCATAAAGGTTGAATGACTTTGTACTAGAAGGTGCATATTTTAAAGCTAGACCATTTTAAAAACCATTCTGTTTCCACATTTCACTTGTGAGTTTTCTTCTGCCATATAATACTTAATACTGGATGAAAAAGATCTTCAGATTCTGTGAAGAAAGTATCTCCTGTGAAAAGCCATCAAGGTTATTTCGGTCTGCATAGGCCTATTTCCTTCTAACTACATACATTTTTGTCCACAGTTAGTTTTAGATAATAATATTATTCTCTCCAAAGTATTCAGATGACAGATCAAGTACTTATTCTATCAAACAGTTGTGATAAAATAGCCTTAAAAATGAAGATTAAAATCCTAAAAAGTCAGCCAGTGACAGTATTATAATCACATACACAGTCTTAACACAGCCATGGGCATATGAAGCTTTGAATACCATTTCCATGTACTATTTCCTCAATATAGCATCTTCTTATGATCTTAATATAATAAATTATATCCTCTAATATGTGCAGGTGATTTGGATGGGGGGAGGGAGAACTGGAGGAGTACTGTTTTGTTTAAATGGGATAATGATTGTATTTTAGAGGAGTGTTTATCTATGAGGAAGGTCCCATTTTCTAGGAAGCATTAGCCCCCAAATGCAAACCTAGTATGATACACATTAAGTTGCACACTAAACAGCCCTCTTTTTTGATGTTGTCTGGAACTGTAGTGTACTAGCTGATAATGCATGTTCTTTCACTGGTCTTCAATATTCAAGTTTATTTATTTTTTCTTTGCACTTTTAATGCTCTTCTAACCTTTTGTTTTATTGGATTTTTTTTTAATGTAATATATCATACACATGTTCATGAAGATTAAGAGATCCAACTAGTAATAATATTTCACAAAAACATATTTTGCTTCATAGACTGTGGAATAATTTAACAAGTATGCATACATCCCAGGAGCAATTACCTAGTTCTGCAATAGATTTCATCTATTAGATTGTATTTCTCTTTCTAAACACCTACTGTACAAACTTCTTTCAACTGATTCTCATAAAATACCTCAGTGATCATTACTGAGTTATATTTCTGAATTTAACTGTTTCAAGCTGAGCAGAATAAAGAAAATTCTGTTTTCATTTATATTTTAATGCAAAATTTACTTAATAAACTATTATTTAATGGAGTTCCACAAAGCATTTTGTAATGGAATCTAGAACAAGAAAAGAGCCCTCAGTCATATCAAATTTACAGAAAGTTTTTCTCTAACGTATCCATTCTTAGAATGTCGTTTATCTCACCATCTTCAAACCTGCAAGTAGGTATATATCATAAACTACACTGGTATTCATAACTAAACCCAAGAGAACAGACTTTCCCCCCTCTTTTATTTTGTAACCCTTCAGCAAGTTATTTAAAACTCCAACTCCTTTTCTCATAACTTATTTATTCTTTTCTCTCCTCAGAGAAGTTATAGGGCTAATTTATATGCAGCAAGCACATAAAAATTCCACAAGAATCTGCATAAATATTTCTCTGTAATTTTATGCAATAGCTCATTGTTACAGTAGTTGTTTTCTCTACATTTTTAACAAAATTCACTTTCCATATTTCTTATTTCTTCATTAGAGAATACCTATTAGATAAGAGAAGAAGACGTGAGAGAAGTTAAAAAATACTGACATGGCTTTCCTCAGAAAAATAAATAAACAAATAAAGAATAACTCTTTAAACAAAAGCATCCCTTCTATCCATCTAAAAATCTTATAGTCCATATTATGCACAGTCCCACTCAACACACAACACAGATGTTTTGCTTATCAAAATCTTGAATGCTGCATGGTTTTCCACCAGAAGGGCATGTGATAAAGAACAAAGCAACATGCAAATTTCATGTTAGCAGTTTTATTGGCCTCTGCTGCAGAAAGTTGCAACCAATACATCATATTTTTTCCTGAAGTCTGCTAATTCCCATGCCCTCAAAAACTATTATATCTGTGCTTCTGCATAAAAATAAGAAAAAAAATAAAAAAGATTAAAAAAAAAAAAGAAAAAAGAATATTAATTACTTCTCTTATGGAAATACAAAAACTTCTAAATTATCGTAAAGTATGGCAGGTATATGATATGGGGATATTCTTCCAATTAAACCTGGGAACTTACTTTTCATTTCCCAGTTTCAATGTTAAAATCTAGCGATTAGATTATCTTCTATTTCCCTCTAGTGACCACTTTTATTGAAATAGGAATTCATTCAGATATATTGTGAAGTAGTCAAACAGGAGATGACCCTTCAAGGCAACTATTCTTTCCTCTTGTAGCTAAATATGTAATTCCTGAATTGCTAGAATTTTCTGCCTGTCACTCTTCCTTCCTATTATAGACCCAAATTTTATTTAAAACAAACTAACTAACAAACAAGAAACTAAATAAAACCAACCAAACAAAAAAGCCCCCGAAAAAAACCCAAACCAAACACCAGGCTTTGACAAGAAAACAAAAGTATTCTTCCTTTTTTAACAGCAAGAAGATACATTTAGCAATTGCCATATGGAATAAGGAATTACAAATTATTGTGAGTTAAGGCCTACTGTCATTACTAAAATTAATCTCTCTTTGGATCCAGTAAGAAAAACCTTTGATATCAACTCATTGAATTTAAAGAAAGAATCTTCCTCTGCATTTCTTCACACAATCCCAAGATATTGTGCTGTATCTATGCAATGTGCACAAGCCCAGACACCCCCACTGAGTGTGAATACCTTTTTCAAAGCCATGGTAAGTACAGTTTCCTAGATCATTCTTGTCTGATAAAAACACTGATTCCCAAGTCAACAGGTCACCCTCAGACCTAACAATTTTTCTCTAGGCATCAGGCCTTCTTTTCAAGAAAATTTTATGAAGTAGTACAGAGGTAATACAGAACTAAACACCTTTGAACAGTTTAGAGATTTCCTGATCACATTTGAGATCTGGAAGACATATTCGACTGATCTTTCTAGGTATTAATGCCTCCAATCACCGTGCCTGGATAACCTCCTCCTTTAGCTAAACAAGTTAACTCAAAACTAAAGCATCAGTAATTCAGCTATGTAGGTTTTTCTTGTTCTGCTTTCATTTTTTACTGACCCAGAAAGAGCAACTCCAGGTTCAACAAAGAATTTTTCTGTGCTTCCAACCCCCACTGCATTCAGTTTGCCTGCAGCCTGGATACATCTTCAACTACTAGTGAATTAAAAGTCCATATGCATCTTTCCCTGTGTTTTCTCAGGTGCTTCCGTGAAAACAGAATTTTAGGAAGCACTTAACAGAAGATCCTTTTGCATTTAATTCATTATCTCTGAAATGTCTTTATTTTAGTGCAACTTCCTTTTCATTCACATGACTTGTATTTCCTGTCACAGTCTAAGGAATTTCTATATTATTCTCATTTCATAAATCCATCATATGAGATGGGAATTCAATAATATTATAATATTTTTTCTACATTCTTTAGAAAGAACATTTTGTTTGAACTTCTACAGTAGTGATGAAAAAAATGACTGCAGTTGTGCATAAGAACAGAGTTACTAAAATCTGAATTAATGATATAAAATGGAAGTCCTCATTGCTTTTTAATGTGGTATCCACAAGATCTAATAAATGGTTCTCTTTGTTCTGAGTGTTGTCTTTGCTGTCACAATTTTGGGGCTTTTTTTCTCTGAAATTCTACTATTTATGGTCTACAAACTATCCTGAACATTTAATGAAACAATTACATGGGTCAGAAAAGATGTTACAAATGTTTTGTGGGTTTTTAAATTCAAATCAAACCTTAACTTCAGATTTTAAGAAAAGACTGGTATATTTTTTCCTCTTTTTCAAGGGGAAAATATAGGTCATTATCTGCTGGAGAAACCTTATTGAAGTAATTTGAATTACAGCAACAGATAATTTGACTCAGAAGGTACCAGCATTTGAATGTTGCAGTACTGCTCAATTTAATTATTTAAGCAGACATGTCTATATATCTTGTTCAGCACTCACTGAAAAGTAAAACAAAGGACATGTTTCACTGGGTATCAAGGGTATACTGTTATTCTTCTGACTCCCAGGAGGTGAAAGAATAAAGACCTGCTAAAATGTGAAAGGTAAAAGGATGCTGTCATGTTTTGGGTATGGTCACAAAGTCCAGGTGGATGAGTAATTTTCTGGGCAACCAGCAAAAACACTGAAGAGGTTTCACAGAACAGGTTTGTGCTGGAACTCTTTAATTATCCAGACAACTACTGGGAAAGGAAGGTAGCAGGGACGCAGTGGCAGCAAAGCCTTGAAATGTCCTGGTGACATTTTTGTTTCTATAGAAGGTGAAAAAAAGCAAGCAAAGGGAAAGGTCTTCTGGCTGTTTCTGCCCAGCCTGGAAGAACTGGTTGAGAATGTGGAAATGCAAAGTAACTTGTCTGAGAGTGACCATGAAATAGATGACAGAAATAACTGTCCTCAGACAGCTAGAAAGGAGAATACAAACATCATAAATCATGGAGCTTAGGACAGCAGAGAGAAATAAACAGTGGAACACAAAAGTGCTAGTTTTTTACATAACCTCAGTAAGAAAGGGAAAAGGAATTGGGGACAGCTGGTGGTGCTGTTAAAAACAACAACAACAAAAAAACACATTGTGAAGGACCATACACATAAAAACAAACAAACAAACCCAACCTACTCAAACCACAAATAAAGGGACAACTCACAGGTGCAAAATATACTGAACTAGAGTATTGGCAGTTCAGGGATAAAATCAGAAAAGCAAATCATAATTAAATAACATAAATATGGGAGCAAATGCTCTATATTTATGTTATCAGTAGTAAAAGATTAAGAAAATTGTTGATCTATTCCTTAACAGGAATCTGGAGACGGTCACAGTGTTAATGACATCTTTGCTTCTGTCTTCACTAAAAATGTCAACTGTGATCTTACAGCTAACAAAATTAGCAGCAGAGACGGAGGGATGAGTAACAAAACCAAAGTGGTAACAGACTAGAAAATAGGTAAATGAGAGGTTTTAAGATAGGCTCACTGAGAATTCTCTGTGGCTATATTCCTACAGCCAGCTCTTTATCACAGGGCTGATAAATAATCACCATTTGTAAACTTGTCAAAAATAAGTAAGGCTCCACAAAACTGGGAAAAGGCAACTCCTACATCTATTTTTTTAAAAAAGGAAAAGAGGAGAGACAGGAAAGAGGAGAAAAAAACACTCAGCTTAATTTCAGTTCTGGAAAAATCTTGGAACAAATGATCTAATAAATAATTCACAAACACCCAAAAGACAGCAAAGACATAGGGTACTGCCAACACAGACCTTTCAATATCAAATCATACTAAATGAATCAAATTCTCTGTATGGGAAAATGATCAGAATTGTTAAGACATAGCAATGGAAAATAAGTAGACAAAAAGAACCATAATAAATAAAAAATAAAATAAAAAAAGAACAAAATTTCACTGCACTGAGTATCCTTTCTCTGAGAGAAGCCACTAACAGGTGTCAGGGAAGAACATGAAAAAATATGAGGAGTATATACTTAACTTTCCTGCACTAGGCTGCCCTGGTTTCAACAAATATACAGCTTAATGACTTTCAAAGCTGGAATTTGTATCAACAACTACGTTGGCCTTTTCCATTCAAAATAAAAGGATATTTTCAATAAAATTCTGCAGAATCTGCTATTATCCTTTATTTTCATAAACAACGTGCATGACATTATAGATAGAATATATTTCTTAAACATGGAGATAGTACCGAAACATGAGAAGTTTCAAGCAAGGAAAGGCCTAGGACTAAAGCTCCAAATAATGTTGACAGGGTAGAGAACTCTCCTACATCCAGTGGAATATGTTTTCAGTTACAAACACTGCTCCTCAAGAATAGTTCTAGGCCATCTGGAAGAAGTTAAGAGAGCAGTAAGAATGATGGAAACCAATAAAACATTTTTCAAGAAAGGTTGATGGAGTCTTTTTAATCTAAAGGAGAGAAATCTGAAAGGAGATTCAAGTTGTCAACTGGACAAAGAGTAACAGTAAGGAAGAGAAAAAACACAATTCACCAGGGCCACTAGGGACAAAGCAAGACATTCACACTTAAATATGGACAAGGAAAATTTAAAGCCAGACACTAGAAAAACTTCTGAACAACTAGAGTTGTCCACAAAAACAGCTCAGTCTCCATCACTGATGTTTGTTAGGCAAAAATTAGGCAAACATCTATCAAAAAAGGCTTAGGCATAATGACACAGCTTCAGGTAAGGGAAGTGTGGGAAGGATGGAGGGTGACACCCAGAGTCCATTCCTGCTTTATTTTCTCTGAATTTATGAGTTTAATTTCTCTATATTTTTTGATAAAGGCAAATAACTACTAGAAAAAATTGACAGTGGAGGTAGTAGATTATAAACTACTTCTAGTTATATTTTAAGATATGAATCCTTCCTATGTAATATACTGTCTTGCAACAGAAGATTATTTGTCTTTATGCAGAAATTACTCACAATGACTTTATAGTTTTTATTCTGAAGGCTGTACCTAACTGGCTCTAATGCTATCTTCTCACCTTAGCATTTGGAAAAATACAAATAGGTTAACTCAAATATTGTCTCAGTGTAGTATCAAAGATACTACTGAATTTTTCTTTCACAGTGTTGTACTGCAATGTCATACAAAAGGCTCCGAAAGAACAAGAAGAAGTGGTCCCAAACTGAAATACAAGAAATTCCATTCAAACTTCAGAAGAAAGCTCTTTAACTCTGACAGTGGTCAGATAGTGCAACACACTGCCCAGAGATGCTGTGAAGCCTCCATATTTGGCAATATAAAACACCCTGAGCAATCTGCTGTAGTTAATGCTGCTTTAAGTAGTGGTTTGGAGTGCAGAGTCTCCTGAGGCCCCTACTAACATCAACCTGCTGTGATGCTCCGAGATCCTATGAATCCTAGATTGCAACTACATTAAATGCATCTATTACAGGTCAATCAAGCGAAAACTCTGAAGCATTCAAGAATGAAAGCAAAATAAATTATGTGAAGAGCATTTTCTCTCCTCTTGTGGTCCACATGGATTTTTTCTTCTGCTGCATCCTAATTATTTTTGTTCCAACTAGATGGTTTTTCTAATAAAAATTAGGCTGTTTTCTGCTGTCAAGAATGTGGAAAATAGATCTGGTGAGAGCCAAGTTACAAGCTTTGTAATATGTCCCTCTATATATACCCAATAAGCAGCGATGCAAAAAAGCATAAGAATGCTTAGTAAAAAGAGGAACATGATAAGATGCTCCACATGAACTGGAAGTTATAGAGACCAATTTAGCACAGTATTTTAGAATAGATAATATGAAATTACAAGTCAGAAAAAAACCCAGAAGTTCACAATGGAATATTTTTTAAAGTAAAATGAACAAAACACTGAAAATGTTCTTCATGCATATAAAGATAGGGAATGGAGGCAAAACCAGAAGGAAACAAGTGACACAGCCCAGTGAAGGATGCTGTCAGGTTCTAGACCCTCACCACAGAAATCTGGAGTTTTGGCATATGCAAGTCACACTTTGTGACTGATATAAACCAAATCATACTGTGACTGAGGGTTCACCAGTAATGGTTCTTTTAAAGGCTCTCAAAGAAAGCTTGTCTTTATCCCAGGACACTGGAAGCAGGACAACTTAACTAACTCATTTCCCCATCAAGCACATATTTTCAGAATAAGAATCACCTCCTTTGGTTTATCTGATTCCTCAGAAGAAACCGCAGATATAGACAGCACAAAAAACCTCTTCCCACAATACAAAGAAGAGTTTGGAGTTCTGAATGAGAGCAAGAATCATCAGTGAATATAGAAAGCACTGTGCTGATCAGAGGCATTAGCTACGAGATGACATGCTATCCCCTCACGGAAACTCTGCACTCAAAGCATGTGCAAATCAAACACAGACTCTGTCTCCTGGATGTTGGCATTGACACCAACTACTTTGGAAACAGAGGAATCCTTAATTCATTTAAATGGCTGAAAAATTGAAGTGGTGATTGTAATTTATAATATAGATTAGAAGTTAAGTGTTTTCATGCAGGAAATAGAAACTCTGGATACAAAACCTTCTCCAGCCTGCTGGTCCAAACTCAAAATTTTCATCTTCCACCAGCATGGCTTAACATGATTGTCTAAAAGGGAGGTTTGGATAGGAATCACTCTCTGCAGAAGCTGTTACATCACGCAATAAAGAATTCACTATTCTCATATACTAATAAATTTAATAAATATACTCAAATTTACTAAGAAATTCAGAATGTAATTTAATTTGAAAATGAAAAATAAAGACAAAGTCACTATTAAAGAGAATTCAACTGTGAATGGCAAATTGCCTCCTGGAGCAAATGCACTCGTTATGCTCAAAGAAAGGATGAGATCTCCCACAGTTAAATAAAACTAGTAGGAAAAATAATTGCTTGATAAATCAGAGTAATTAAATTTTTCACATGTGAACGCTACTGCACCTCTGCCATCAGTGCGACAAGGTCAGCCCTGTAGCACAGAAACAGCACATAAAGCTCAGCCCTTTACTCCCTGAAAAAGCTATTATAGAAGGAACCAGTGCACCTTTTACCTGTTAGGTCTTCATTAATGAAGAATAAGAAATCGTGCCTCACAAAGCTGCTGGGATCAGAGCACTCAAAACCAGAGGTGACAGAGTCTAGTTCCTGTTCAGCTTCTACCAACAATCTACCAATCATTAGTGTGTCTTCTAGCATTTTTAAACATCTTATTTTAAAGCAATAGACTCTGTTCTCCTTTGGGAACCTAATTGACAGGTCATTTGTTAGTTGGTCTGCCTTATATGTTAATTTTTGTATACAAGGTAAAAACCTCTGTTTCCAGTTATAACCTTCCATAGGACAGATACTTCCTCATGGGAACATTAACCTTTATAGGTACTCTGGCTGCTCTGTGTTAGTGCTGAAAGAAAGCTTTTGCAATTATCCTTTCAAATCCTAAAAAATTAATTATTGACCACTTGAAATATTTTGTGTTTAGGCTGTCTAAACACAGTGGTCTACATCTAGGCACATGCACACAGAAATTAGTTGTTCATCCTCCTACCGTACTCAGCAAAACTCTAGACAATGCAACACAGAGCACAATTCAGCTCACCCTAGAGGAGCAGCAGCTGCTGAGCTGAATCACTTACTCAGCTCCAGTGACTCCAGGCTTGATCTTAATTGACTCTAATAAGGGCTTTGATACCAAGGGCTCAATCCATTGCCCACACAGAGGGAGGCAGTGTCACTTGAGATGAGATAGTGTAACTTGCCTGTCCTCCTGCTGACCACAGGTGTCCTAGACCTGTCAGGGTGTCTTGCATATTTTAGGGCATATGCAAAGGCAGCAGTTCCTGTGTGGATGTTACAGAAGCAAGCCTCTAGCCCACAGACAGACTCCTACAGGTAGGTATAGCAAATTTAGGTATCTCAGTTGCCAACTGAGTCTCTGGAATTTAGGAACTTTATCAAGCTGTCAGTCTCTTCTTCCAAATATCAAGTGATAGAACAAGATGAAATAGCCTTAAGTTGTGCCAGGGGAGGTTTAGATTGACTATTAGGAAACATTTCTTTACTGAAAGAATTGTCAGGCACTGGTACAGGCTGCTCAGGGAAGGGGTGGAGTCACAATCCCTGGAGATATTTAAAAGATGTGTAGATGTGGTGCTTACGGACATGGTTTAGTGGTGGATTTGGTAGTGTGCTAGGTTAACTGTTAGACTTGATGATCTTAAAGGTCTTTTCCAACCAAAAAGATCCTATGATTCTAACTTGAATAGGAGCTATATCTTGAAAGAGGCCATGTGGCTGGTTCTTTGTTGTCTTATTAGGCCTAAATCATGACATAGATACATCCAGACACTTTTGGTTCTGACCCTCTCACTGCAAAATCAGCCCAATAAGGCCCATGCTGCACTGAGGCAGCATATCTACATAGAACTTCAACTTCATCTTTTGACAGTTCATATTTGACAAAAAAGAAAAACTGTCTTTCAATAAACATTCTAAACAAAAAATAGTTATTTTTCCAATAGCCTAATGTTCTGTAAAAATCAGTTCCCTAAAACAATTTCCCTAAAAAATATGACAATCTTATTAACCATGTGATCTCTGTGAATTTAGTCTCATCCCAACTTCTCCAATACATCATTTTTGTAAGATTTTGAGCATAATAAATGTGATTATGGATGCAGATTTACACAGGTCTAGTTCTCAGTATAACTTATCTATTAGGTGGTTAGGGATTGTATTAGATACTGCTAGACAAATGAGTAAGGGCTTTGACCTTCTTCCCAATGTGCGTCCTGCATGTATGTGTCATGTCTGGCAAAACATGTATTGTCCACCAAGAAAAAGATGCAGCAAATGTTCGACTGCATTTCTTTTCCTGCTTGACTGCAGTGACTGCTCTGAAAAGTAAACAATACACACAGTAAAATAAACTGCTGCAAATGCTCACTATGAGTTGTATCATTTGATTATTACATCGACCATCTCTTTCCTTAAACAGCTTTGTTCAAATTCCCCTACTCATCTATATCCTGCTGAATTTTTATCATCTATATCTCTTCTCTCTGGAGGGAGCCCATGCTTCCTTTTTGTTCCAAGGCTGTTTTCTCTCTTTTCCAAAACAGTTCTTAATGTCTGTAGTTAGGATTGTTTTATTGTTTTTGTAAGGTATTTATTCTTGGAATTAGTTCCTGCTTTTTAACTAAAGGATTACATGTTCTATAAAGTATTCAGTCTCTAAATCAGTGAGAGAAAAAACTATTCTACCTCCTGTTTTCAAAATGGAAAGAGCAGCTGATGTCAAAAAGCAAAACTAAAGAAGGTGACTTTAAGACAATATCGTTCATAAGGACACTGCCTTTTTAGGGTCAACATCCAATTTATCTCTGTGCACATGCAGGGTGAGGACTGCAAAGTAAGACTAATTAGCATAGAAACATATGCAGTAATTCATCATCATAACAAAGCATAGCACGATTATCAGAAATTTCAGATGCCTGTAGGCTTATCACAATTACATGGAAATGGATTGCTTGGGCTGCTCACTAAAAGTGCAAGAATGCTGGACCAAAAAAATAGAAAGGGTTTGTTGTCACCTGTATACACAAATAATCCTTTTATTATATGATAAATGTACAATTTGATTGGTATTTTTTGGGTTTTTTTACACCAAAATTGCATTCAGTGCCTGCCCAAATAGGATTCCATGTTCTGCAACAGGACATGTCATAGAAAGTATAGGAAGGAGAGGCAGCTGGCTGCAGGGACAGAGGTAATGGCTACAACCATGACACCTTTCTCATGCTTGCCAAAGACTTTAATACAGCAATGGTTCTCAAGTAAGACTGGAAGGAAAGGAAATCTTTAATTAGTTGGAATTTACTTACTTTGAAAAATTGTCTCTGCTTGGTGTTTCTTACTGAGAAACAACTAACATCAGCATCATCTTGTGAATAATTGGGTTTGGTCCCGTTCCTGGTTTTCAGCTATCTAGAGTGCAGTTCAGGCTGCTGTTTATTTGACTTTCCTCCTGTAGGACCACTCTTCTGCAGGAGAATTAAAGCTATGTAATGCTTACACAGACATTTCTTGCCCTTCTGATAGGAGAGAACAAGACTCATTCTGAATAAGCACTTATAATAGACAACACTGCAAGTAGTTTCAGAGGGTTCACATGCCTGAGATACCTAATACTAAAGGTTAAGTCACTGTTGAAAGGAGTGGGTAGATTGCATTTGCTATCACAGATCTCTACTGTGTTTTGTGATCATGCTACCTTAGGCAGAGTGGGACTTTGAGAGCAAAAGTCTAATTAAAATAAGTGGACATTATATAACCATGCTTGGAAGGCAAATTTTCTGTGATATTCCTTTGTGACTACGATCTGCCTTTCTTTAAAGCATTTATACAGCTCAGCTCTAGCAATTAAATTGTTGGGAGAAGATAAGAAAATTAATTAGATTTTGGTACACAGCGATCAAATTAATTTCAGGGGTATATGTAAGTCTTAGCACATAATCATAGAATCATAGAATCATAGAATCCTAGGGGTTGGAAGGGACCTCGAAAGATCATCTAGTCCAACCCCCCTGCCAGAGCAGGGTCACCTAGAGTACATCACACAGGAAGGCATCCAGGCGGGTTTTGAATGTCTCCAGCGAAGGAGACTCCACAACCTCTCTGGGCAGCCTGTTCCAGTGCTCTGTCACTCTTACAGTAAAAAAATTTTTCCTGATCCATAACCACGTCATGACCCACATAAACATTGAGTTTTCCAGGCAAGACTGGATACTGCACATCACAACTGCTTTTTAGAAGACATCCTCATGTTGCAGAAATGTCCTGTATACAAATGTCGTGTTTTAGGGAATGCCTTATCTCCACCTGGTTAGGACTGTACTGGTGAGGCTCCAGGGACATATCTGGCCCAGGGAGAGGATGTACCCCTCAGTCTTTTTTTTTGTTTCAATTGTTTTGTCCCTGTCGCTTTCATCTTTTTCTTCCTCACCTCATTTACTTTATTGATCCTGTCTTTCCTCCTGTTTCTCTATTTCGTCTTTGCTTCTAGTTTAACACTAGGATGTTAGCTCTTATGGGAGCCCCACACAGACACTTTCTGCTGACTAAAATAGCCAAATGTGGCAAAGGAAAGCAATGGGAAAAGTGGCTGGGAGGGTCCACCCTAGGTGCCACAGGTTTGGTGATCATCTGTCTTGCTGCTGCAGAATCCAGGTAACAGTGCAGCCACTGCCAATAATTTTCTAAATTACATCTATGAAGGAAGGTGCAAAGATACTTAAGCTTACCCATTATGTTTGAACCTGGTTTGCTGCACTGCATTCTTAAGGGGTGATGCACAGAATTCAGGTGGTCTTAAGCAAGGAGAAGCCTGCTGCAATCAATAAACACTTTATGAGGGAAAATATCAGCTGTTTAAAACAGCCGGAAATTAATTTCACTGCATGGGTGAATTCTGCCAACTTCTTTGAATGCTCACAAAACAAACTTAACTAACCTTAATTCACAGATCTACTTTCAAAAATTTAAACAAGTTTCATATAACATTTTATTGCATTTGACTATCATTCTTGTTGTGTTCTGTGATTTCTTACTTCACTTCCAAAGAGTTTTGTGATTAACTCATACAATACATGGTGCCACGTCCAATGCTTTCTTGTGACAGTAACTGAAATTGCTATTTTCCTGTGATCTTTCTCTCTTTCACTCTTGTTTTAACTCCAGTGTAACCAGAAGATCCATACACTCATTCATTTTCAAGAACATATTTCTGGCTCCTTTTCCCAACTGACTGCCAGCTCACACAGACTAGGGAAATGGCTAAGTGAAAGTATCAACTACTATAGCTTTGCTTCCAGTTTTTCCTTCCAGGATTTGGCAGATGGACCCCTCTGTGGATAAGTAATTGGCTGGATGGCTGCATCCAGAGAGTCATGGTCAATGGTTCATTCTCCAAGTGGAAGCAAGTGACTAGTGGCATTCCTCAGGGGTCAGTATGGGAACCAGTGCTGTTCAATGTCTTTGTTGGAGACATGGACAGTGGGATTGAGTGTATCCTCAGCAGGTTTGCTGATGATACGAAGCTCTGTGGAGTAGTTGACACCTTAGAGGGAAGGGATGCCATCCAGAGGGACCATGACAGGCATGAGAGGTGGACTAATGCCAACCTCATGAAGTTCAACGAAGCCAAATGCAAGGTCCTGCACAGGGGTCAGCACAGAAAAGCTACAACAAAGGGAAATGCTGAAAAATCTAGAAAGGAAGAAAGTGACAGCAAATGACATGCAACCAAGAGAGGTTTTGAGGCTTGTCTTGCATTTTAGTTGTCCTCAATCATCTCAATATTAGCCTGTTACTGTTCACCAACTCCATATCCCAAGGCTATCTAGATAATGGTAAGAAAAATCAGGAGAGGAAAACTGAACTATCATGAGCACATACAGATTGAGCGCTTATTTACCACAGAGTGTTCTATGCACAAATGTCCCTGTAAAGCAAAACCCAGGATGAAACCAGCAAGGTCTGTGCAAATGAATGTATGAGGTGAATAACTTCTTTGAGTCTCTTCAGCCAGGGCTGGGACTAGGAAACTATCATCTCATAACAAGAAATACATCGTAAAAGTACTTACTAAGAGTATTAAGTTCACATTCTTGTGAGAAGAAGACTATTCCCAAAATGGTCTGAGCAGCACTTTCTAGCTTAGCTTCAAATGGTTGAAACAATGCTTTTTCTATTCCTTGCCTTGAGATATATCCAAGCTGAATTCAATATTCAGTGACTTTCATTGCTCTCCACTTACAGATGCTATATATACAATAGAAAACCACAATTCACATTAGCTGGGCATATACCAGAGTGTGCTCTATCAGTAAAAATGTTTTCTTATCTGCATTTAGGCCTATATGGATATAGTCTCAATACCTGCCAGACACTAGCATGGAAAAGTCCTTAGTCTTTTACATCACAACCTGATCACCTATTCTTTTCACCTATTACATCTACAGATGCAGAACCATGAGGAACATTTCCAGACAGCCTCTTCCTCCTTGCTGTCAAGGTTGCTTTTGAACATTTGTAGATTTTCACCTATCTTTAGTCAGTAAACTGAAAGACATTTCACTTTCTTTTGTACCTCCTCATCTAATACTCTTTCCCTCTGAATTATCTGCAGTTCACTGCCCTCTTAATTTGCTTTTATGCATTACCAGAGATGGATCCATCTCTGCAGTGACTTAAGTGATTTCTCTATAGCTTGTGTTCCAGTTTCTATTCATATGACACTTCAACACATATTAGTTGAATTGTTTCCCCCTTGTAATACTTTAGCAATTACATTATATCCCTTCTAAAGTAAAAGAGGGCAGAGCAGCTGAGGAATTAAAAGTCCAAGTACTAATATTTGGTTTTGCCTGAAATACTCAGGTTGGCCAGGACAAAATAACATTTTCTGAGTGTCTGTGAATGCAGTATTTTCTACATGTCATCTCAATTATTAAATAAGAATAGTTGAGTCTTGCATTAAATACCAACATAATGGGACTTTAGTTGTTTAGCAATACTGTTTTAACAAAAAAAAATCTTTAAAAAAAATAAAAGAAAAAGAGCCCAAACCTTGTAACCACTGCAACATCTATATAAGACAACCATGTGTCACTGTGGCAAGGATTTCTTTAGCAGACTGTAAACAGCACACAGCTTTTCATGCACATTTTAAGGGCATATTTATAGCTGACATAAACTTTCCATTTTTATTACTTAATTATTAGAGAGACAATTTGTATTAGTAAACAGTTCATACACTGTCTGAACCTCTTAGCATTACAATAAATGGCTATAAAATTATTTAACTACATAATTCCAAAATTTGTCTGACTTACTTACATAAATGTTGAATCATTTATAAGTTTACAGCAGAGGTCTCCCAAACTGGAGGGCTATAGAGTCCTGTCAGTGGTCTGCAGCTGAAGGTTTATAGCTGTCTGGTTACATGGTGCTTATTCCCTATGGACAGTGGGGAGAGAAGATATTAATTAAGAACAACCACTGACCAAGAAAAAGTATTTCAGTTTATCAATAGCAGTACAACCTTTTTGGTCAAAGAGATTGCTTATACTGAAGTTTTCTCTTTCAGATTATTTTCTCTTTTCCAATCTATCCATTTCAGTGAAAGATCAAAGATGTTATTTGTAAGCTATTTTCAACAGGCAAAACAGCTCACAATTTCATAAGCAGGGAAAAAGAGAAATGTCAGCTGACTTAGGAAGAAGCTGATTAAATGAAAAAAAGCAAATGTAAAAGGAATGGACACAAGAAATGGTAAAGAAACAGAACAGCTGCATGGTTTGGGACAAAACCAGGGAAGCCAAAACCATCTGAAACTTAAATTATGTAGGATAGATAACACAAGGAGGGATTCTACAGGTTCCTGCTCCTGCAAAAGGAAGGTCAGTGAAAAGGAGGGTGTGCTGATGGGCAAAGAATCACAGAATCACTTTGGTTGGAAGATCATCGAGTCTAACCACTAACTCAGCACTGACAAGCCCACCACTAAACCATGTCCCTAAGCACCACATCTACATGTCTTTTAAATACCTCCCGGGATGGTGACTCCACCACTTCCCTGGGCAGCCTGTTTCAGTACCTGACAGCCCTTTCAGTAAAGAAATTATTCCTAATATCCAATGTAAACCTTCCCTGGCACAACTTGAGGGCATTTCCTCTTATCCTATCACCAGTTACTTGGGAGAAGAGACCTATATCCACCTTGCTACAACCTCCTTCCAAGTAGTAGTGAAAAGGTCTCTCCCCTGAGCCATCTTTTTCCTTTGGACACACTCTGTAGAAAAAGACCCATTAATGACTTATCAGGATTAGTTGTAAAGAAGAACTGTATCTGTACATCCATTTCACATGCCATCCTCTTATCTCTGTCTCTAAATTTTGCTGTTTCCTTTATTCTCCAATCATACATGGCTAATACCTTCTACTAGTATCCAGCTCTCCCTGCTTTCATACCTCCCACCACACGTTTCACCATCTCCAGCTCTTGCCTCCTGCATCCCAGGCCCATTTTAAGAACCTGAGAACACAAATCTAAGTACAGTCTTGGGTGCTGCCCAAAGGTCCTGGGGTGCAAGCTAAGGAGTCACACAGGGACAAATTTCTTTTCCTCATGTAATATACCTCCTACCCTGCTGTCCCAAGGTGACCTTCTAGTATGTTTGAGGTAAAAAGCCAACGTCTATTAACTGCAGAGGGAAACACCTCAGACTACCTCAGACTGCCCCATTGTCCCCAGAAGGCAAGAGCCTAAACTCAACCAGTGAGGCACAAAGTTATTATAGTGCAACTATTCTTTGGGTACTGCATATGTATGGATTATTACCCACAACATCTTTAGAATAATGCAGAATAATTTGATCTAAGGTTATTTACCTTATTCTTAAAGGTAATTTACCTCATTGTTAAAGGTGATTTACCCTCTTCAAGCTAGGTTACCTTCCTTGGATGGTGGAGTACTAAAATAATTGCTGTTGTATGGCTGGTGCGTATAACTTGGTAAACATGATAAAAAATAAAAGCATTTGGCAGGACAGGTTTGGTCTGCAGGCACCTGAGACCCACCTGCATAGTGGTGGCCACTGGAGGTCCTCAGTGTCTGCTGCTGGGCAGACGGGAATCACATCAGCTTGGCAAACTGGGCCCCTTAGCACACCCTGGCAGTGAGGCTGCACAGATAGTAGGGGCTCAAAGCTCCTTTTGGTGGAGGAGACACTTAACTTGAGCCCCAAAACATCTCAGAGGCCAACCCAACCACACAGCTATAAATCAGAAAGAAGACTGGTCTCAACCTAGAGTTCTAAGCAAAATAAACAGATTTTTTTCAGTACATTTTGGCTTTAAAATGTGATTCATTTGAGGATAGCCTTAAGTATGGGGTTTTTTAAAATTAATAAAATGTTCAACAATTTTATTTTGTTCTACTCCAGTTAAACATACACAAATTTCAGTATACATAATTGCCATAAACAGTTGCTGAATTTGACACGATTAGATATGTAGAAGAGTTTTGCCCTTGGTTTTATAATAAGCACCTCTATGACTTTCCCAATACCCCTTTATATCTCTGTCATTGTCTCCTCATTTAATGTCATTAATTCTTATTCCCAACCTAGTAAACTCACATTAAGAGGCACAGATAAAAAGGGTGCAAAACCAACATATACTACTACACAGAAAATAGAACTGTGAACTGCTGGCCTCAAAAAAACAGTTCAAATTATTTTTAGCCAGTGATAGTTAAAATCGAGTTCAGGAATACATTCAAGAATACTTGATCATTAAGACAAAAAAATGTCAATATCACAAAATGGAGACTCCGTTGCTCAAAGATCACGGGCAATACCAAACTTTCTCAGGTCTAATGAAAAACTGCTCTAATTAAATTAGTTATCCAAGTATTACAAGTTGCATTGTAGGATATAAAAGACTCATGTCAATGGAGATTTAATCTCATAAAAAGCAAAATGATAATTAATGATTAGTGAAACGCATTGGAATATTCCTTAAATTAATTTCCTTTCTTCTATGTCTATGTTACAATTCATTTGATTTCACCTAACCCATATGAAAACTGCAAACTCTTAAACATACTAGAGATTCACTGCTACCCCAAAATTCAAGCAAAACCTGTGAGCGTCTGTACCTGGGCCTGTGCTTCACAGGGTAAACCGGTTTCAGAAAAAAAAGAATTTTTGAGAGGTGCTGGTTAGCCCTAAGCTTATAAGCCATAATAAAACTAATAACTCAAACGAAAACAGCAAGAAACATTCCAGAAATATAATTTTTGGATACTGAAATACACTGTAGTAAGAAGCAAAGTTGCATGAAAGACACACTGCAGTTCTTCCTAATGCCTCTGATTTCATTTTCACCTAGTGAGATGCCAATGAACATGGAAACAATAATTATATTTGCTTTCTGTATTTCTGGTCTCTCAATAGTTTTTCCTGTCAAACATATAATGTCATAGCTGCATTGTCTGAATATTTTCAGCTTGATTACACAGCTTTTTCAACCTGTTTTATACTGTTTGCGCCAGGTAATAACTCAAAAGAACCAGAACAGGCTGACGCTTGGAGAGATGTTGTGAGCAGAGCTTCTGAGCCATATGCACATTCTCAGAATTTATGGTGCAATCTGTGAAATTCCCTGCTAATCTAAAGCTTGGGAAAGTGCAAAAAGCTTCATTTAGGCATCAGTCTTTTGTCTGAGTTTATCACAAACTTTCTATTTCTTCTAGTTACCTTGATGTCCATGGTAAAAAAGTTTGTATTCAATTGCTCCTACCAGTTTTTCAGGCTGTTCAGACTGTGCTGCAGCTCTTAACCTAACACAGCAAGGTCAGGTAGGTCAAAGCTGGGGGTTTCTGCCAGGGCTGTTGGATGACATCATTCCTTTCAGAGCAACCAATTCTGTCTTCCTTAGCCTGTGAATTTCCTTTCTGTTGTCTGTCACTATGCTTTTCACATACCCATGTACATTTTCACTTAAGCATATTTGCCTGGGCAACTTGTACACATCCTTCTTCACCCCCACTCCACCTTTATCCCGGTACTGTGTTGTCAGCACCTACCTGTTAGGACCACTGCTCCCACTATAACTCCAAACATATTTTGCTACACACAGCTCCTCCCTTATGGCCAAAAAAACAGCATGTTCTTATGTTACTTCACGCTGCCACAATTTCTGCAGCCCCACACCAAACGGGACCAGTATTAAGAACTCTTGCTTCAAAAGTCTGAACAGCCTTGAAGTATGAGCAATTAATATTCTAAATATCCCTTAACATCCTGATCTTGTTAGAGATCATTGTGTCTGAAGCAGAAAAGCTTAATCCTTCTGAACTTCAGTTTAGTTGCTTGCAGTCAGATTTTTGAAACCCAGGACACGTCTGGGAAATATCACAGCTTGTTAGCTCAGAGCTAGTGACCTCTTCTCTGACAGCTCCTTCTCCAAAGGAGAGGGGTCATATGTCCAAGACCTAGGATCCCTGATTCAGCTTAACTTCTAACACCTCAGGAGCTTCTCCCCTGGGTTCTCAAACTGATTAACATGTTTTACTTTCCTGCAGATCCCTCATGCTGTCTGTTCATTTTTTGTGAGCTGCAATTTGTAAACACTCTTGAGACAGTCAAGCAGCACAGGACATTTTATGTTTCCAGGCTGGCTTGGATGGAGAGAGAAGAGACATATACTGCAGTCTTTCTATGGGCTTCATTTTTGTTCTAGAACATTTTAGTCTCCTGATCTAAATAGACAGATAGTTAATTCAGACTTGGTGTGTCTGTTGTCTCACAGAAAAAAAAACCACAACCATCATCACTCCAAATATTCTGCTCACGTGTAGGGATCCATACCAGGCCTTACACTTTGGAAGGTTTGCATATCAAAAAGTTAATTAACAGATATAGTCCATTTCCATATGTCTTCCTTTAAAGGTTACTGCAGCAACATTTCCTGAATATCCTTAACAATTTAATGGCAGCCTGGCAGTGGTATCATGACAAATAAATTTAAGTGACATACAGATTGCAGTGGCAGAATATAAAGTATAATGAAGCAATGTACTTGTTACGGAGATGTGACATGAAAAACATTGACCTGTGGTCCTAAATAATTTTCATAAGACAAAAGCTTTCCTGATAATAAAAACAAATCAGTCAATGTTCTGAAAGACTAATATAATAAACCATCAGGGAAGCTATTCAGCTGTGTAACTCCATTTAGCAAAACAGGAGTCATTAGTATTCCACCTCTGTAATTAAAGTTTGGTGATAACATTAGCTGCACTACGGCAAAGTAACTTCCTTGATTAATGGGAGATACCTCCAGAAATGTCAGTGGGACTCGACTTAGAAACATATGCTACCTTGTTGGTCATATTAAACAAAGCCAGCCTGACGTTAGGAACAAATGGCTGGACTTAAATGACAGGATAGAATATTCATTGAAGAGAAACTGAAGATAGTGCATGAAATATTGCCAACTCAGAGACAAGCAACTAGACATGAGGTGGATGAAAGAGCTGTCAGGAGTGCAAATAAGGCAAGGGGAAAAGAAGACAAAGAAAAAAAAAAAACAACCTTACGTTCACAAGTCCCTAACTGATTCTCAACAAATGAATACTATACTGCTATGCAAGAGAGACAGAGTTGTGCCTTATAATTTCTTTTGCAAGGTAAAGAAATTTTATTGCTACAAGCACTGAGATTGGGAGGAATTAAGTTATTTACAGTAGATTTGTAGTGCAGGTAGAAAAAGATCATGGGCTATGATTACAAACGGTGCTTTTTTAACTGCAAGTTCATCCTTCCACACACACTCAGCAGCCATCATTTCCTTAGGAGCTGAAATGTCATAACGATTCTTTTCTTTATGAGCACCACTTTCATTTGCAAATATATTTGCCATTCTGGTTTCTAAACGAGACAGTATTTGGAAATACCAGGGGAGATGTCATTGAAGTATTTCTGATCTGAACTGGAAATAACCTGCTGGAAGTTTTTTTTCCAGAGACCCAGGAAACAGAGCTCCTTTTAACCACTCCCTTCCTTATCCCACAGTAATTTTTTGAGACTTTACACACTTAACAAACCAGTTCTGTCCTAAACTATACCACAAGTAACTCCACTAAGTCCAGCCAGGATTTTATCCAGTTGCACCAGGTCCAGTCAAATAAGCACAAAAGCCAAGCAAGGGCTATCAGCTGGGACTTTGTGGAATACACCACAAAAAGTTGTGAACCATTTGCTTGAGAAGGTGATAGACGGACATGCAGAGCAGAATAGAAGAGTAGAGACAAGGTGGTAAATGAAAGGAACAGATAATACAGGCAGAGCTCAAAAAGGCATCACAGATAAATGTATGCAAAGTCCCTGCATGATTAGCAAAATATAAGGTAGCCTGTCTATGACTGAGAGCATTGCATAAAATCAGAGTTTGCAAGTTCTGCACAAATTCAGAAGAGCTGTTTCTGCTGATGCAACATGAACAGCTAATTATGATGGACATAATGCTGAGATCCCACTTGAATTCCAGACTGCCAGGCACTGTGCAAGCAAATTGGTAGACAATTTCATGCCCTATCAGCTTAGGATGTGAAATGATAGGGGTAGACGACGAAACAGAACTGAGAAAAAAAATTAGTCAGTGCCCCTCTTATTAGATCTGTGTGTAAAACTAGATTATGACTAAGTCTACCAAGAACAGCAGGAAGTGCCACACCAAAATATATGTTGGTAAGAAAAGCGAGGACTTCACCCCCATAGAAGACAAAGCACTCAGATGTCCCAAACTGTGGGAAAAAGTCCTGTCTCAGGAAGGATGAAAAAACATCACTATCCATCTTTAACTGACAGTAGTATTTAAATGTAACTCCTCTTTCAACTCTGAATGGCTTTTCAAGGGGAAATTTTAAATGCTCTAGTATTTTTTTTCATACCACACATCTTCAAAAATAGAATTAAATTTCCAGTGCAGAACTGAATTCATGTACTCTAGGTAACAACTGCAGTTTCAGTTCTGCAGCAGGAACTAATATCTTAAAACACTGTATGATTGCAAAAGAAGTTTGATTTAAGAATTTGTCACTCAGGCTCCTTTTTATAGTAATTTATGTATATGCCTTATTTTTAAGCCTCAACTTGTGCAATTCACATACAATTTAAAAAGAAATAAAAATCTACATTTTATTGAACCTTTGTAAGAACCTGGTTGAATGTTTTTGTCTCTTGCTGTCACCCTTAGATCAGATCCTTCTTTTACAGACTTGAACATAACACCACAGAGAAAAGCTCAGGAACGTCTGCCGTTCCTCAGCCTACATCCCATGCTGTGCCCTTCATATATGTTCAGCACAGAAGCCCTCTTTAATAAAGAGGCAATGCAATCATGTTATTGTTTCTTTCAGAGGCTGATTGGCTGGGTTGTGCAAAATTAGGCAGCCTGTATAAACGCCCTGAGGGTTGGTTATTGTGGTTTCTCCTGCTAAGGAAAAAAGGTGGTGTCACTTATTCCAAAAGGTCAGCCCTGCACCCTATTCTTCCTGCAAAGCAGAAACGACAAGCCTGGTTTCCCAGGGCTCATTCCCACACTGTGCAACATCTTGTATATCCTCTCTCCTTACCCCTTTCCTCCCCATGGCAGGAGCAGACCCAGGCTCTGTCTTTGGGATAGCAAAATTCAGTTTTGCTTACAGTGCTGACAAACCTTGAATCACTGTCATTTAGAAAGATTACACTGTACCTTTCTCCAAACAGAACAAAAAAGTGGTTAGACACACTCTTTCTCTACTCTCCAAAATGAAAAAAAAAAAAAAGAAAGAAGTATATCTCCTATTTCAGCACTGTCATAATAACTTACGGAAACTGTTGTTAAGATTTAATGCTGGGCCAGCAATGACATGAACAACTCTCTCTAATGCTCTCTGTTAACCCCTCTCCCTTCCCAGAAAGGGAAAGGAAAGAGAATAAGGGGAGAGAGACCTAGGGGTTGTAAACTGAACCACACAGTAATGACGAAAAAGAAAAAAATGAAATATGTACAAAGATATACAAAACCAATATAGTGCTCCTCCCAACAATAGTCATGTCACCACCAAGGCTGCAGGGCAGGCCCTTGGGAAGTTTGGGACTGGGCTCCTGGAGTCAATTGCAGATGGGAGCTGAATGCAGGAATGCACAGATTCAGGAATGCACAGATCAGGACCAAAGGCAGAAGAACAGAGTCCTCCCAGGATGCAAACCGTGGAAGAAGAGATCTTGACACTCATAATCCCTCAGATTTACACTGAGTATGACACATATGGGATGGAATACTTTGGTTGGGTCAATTTGGTTCTCCTGTCCAGTCCATTCCTCCTCACAGGAAGATTGCAGATGTGACCCCTTTACTCTCTTTTGTTTCTGAAGATGTTTTTCAGAACCAAGCAGTGGCCTTGGTTCTCCATACCATTCTTCAGCAGTAACTATAAACATCAAGCATTATCAGGCCTAGAAGCAGACACTGACTGAAAAACATGCCATTAATTTCAGCAAGTGCAGCTACTTAGAAGAGACTTAACTGAAAAGTAAAATGACTTGAAAGAAAATTAGTTCTGCTCTGGCTCAAATCAGGACACTGTATATACAAACTGAATTTAAACTCATAGTGAATCACTTTTCTCCGTAAGGATTTATTCTCTTTTGATACCAGCTGAATTTGTCTTGTATGGAAAGAGAGGCAAAAAGATCTGATGAAGTCAGATATAAACTTCACAAGACAAAGCATATGAACGGTTGCCTTGCCCTTTTATAGCTTTAACTTCTGCACAAACACCACTGCAAAATCTTTGAAAATTCAACCAAAGATGGTATAGCAATTGGCAACATTAAGGGAGTACAAGCATTGTAAGGAGTTTAAGAGTCTCAGCTCCCCAGTCTCCCAGATGATTTGCAGATAGGGAGATGAGCAGTGGGACGATCTCTCACATATTTCTTTGTCATTACATAACCTCTGGTAAGAATACACAAGTGAGTTAGTCAAACCTTTCCATATGTATATCATAGGCCCTCTGGAACTTTTTGAAGACCAACAGGAAAAAAGTGGCCACTGTCATAACAGAAAGATGCATCTAAAGTACATTCCAACAGCAGAAGAGCTCTGATATTTATACCACAATATTTTCCCAGCCCAGGACAAAGCAGCAGAGTCTCCTTGTACTCTAGATGGGAGACATAAGACTCCTTCAGTGCAGCCTGCTTTATACCCAAATCCAGAAGACACTACTTTGCTCTGGTTCAACCACTACAAAAACTTCAAAAAATGAAATTAAAAATTTATCTTCAATATTCTGCTGAATAACTTGGCACAATATCACCCAACTTGAGTCCTTTTCCAGAGATCTCTTGTGACATTGAGATGTTTTGAAACACCTATATTATAGAGAGGATGACTATTCACAGAATATTATGTACATAAGCAGTTTTCCTCTTCCAGACTTAACTCTATGAACAAGGCTAGCCCTAAGGCACAGCCTATGGCAGAAAGTGAAATACAGTTTTTAAAGGCTGTTTGTTAATTGAGCCCTAAACTGCTTCCCTGTTCCTTGCCAGTTTTATCCTAACATGAGAACAAATCAGTGTTAGGGAGCTCTGCCAGATGCTGGGCAACTCAAACTACTCTGAGCTGCCTCACACTGCCTCAGCAGCTGAGACCTCTCAGCACTATCCAAATTTTGCTCAGCATCTAACAGGGTTCAGCCCTAGATGTGCTGCAATCTGCATATGCGTATTTTAATTACATGCTGCTTTGCTGAATGAAAACAAGGAGCAAAGCACAAAAAAGTCAAATAAGAATTTGTAAAATGTGTGACAGCCATGGTTTTATAATTTCAGCCTGTTTATTATGCTTTGGGCTTCTTCCTCTAAGGTTGTAATTGAGGCGATTGCCAGCTAGTTGCATCCTTTGAAATAAAATGTGGCACAAGTTTTGCCAGAACTTTGCTGCCCTCCTGTATTGAGTGCAGAAAATTATAAGAAAATGTCTGAAATTCACCCTTTTCCTGAAGGCCATTGGACTGAAGAAAGATGGCCAGTAGCTTTCATGAAAGAAAAAGGCTCCATCTGGCAGCAAGAGGAGGAGGGGCGTGGAGAAGTGATTGAGTCCCAGCCAGGCTGTGCTCTCAGACATGCATTAAATATACTGGAGTGACATGAGTTGCCCAACTCTTGCCTTCTTTCCATGGTGACACTGCACAGAGGAGTCAAAAAACAGGCTCTGCTAGGGACAGAGCCAGCTCCCAAGAGCAGAAACTCTCCAGGCACCATCTTCTGGCATTCCACTTCCCCTTTGGGAATCTGTGATTCATGATCTAGATAAACAGACAGCTTTCAGATTTTCTTTTGACCAGTGAGGAAACGGCTTTTGGCAACCAGCATCTTTGCCAGTCCTTTTGTCTTCTTGCCCACTGGTGTCCAACCTGCTACAGTGCTCCACTGATTGACATTTTACACATAAAAAAAAAAAAAAAAAGTCTTCCCATTTTATTGCATATGGGGCTTTCAATATACTGCCAAGATTTTTTGGTGCCATGACAGCTTCTAATACAGTTTGATGCCAGTTTTTCCCCAGCTGCATACTCCTGTCCCTGTAGTTCTTCAGCATCCTAGAGTTACTATTTCAGCAGCTCTGTTTCAGCAGTATCTGGTTGTCAACTGACAACAGCTGCCTCTGCTGAGGACAGAAGCCCAGGATGATGTGTACAACCAATGGCAACTAACATTTGTACCTGTTATTTCAGTGCCAGTATTACCAAGGTTCCATTTCAGTAGCCATTTATTGTAGAGAGTATTGTAGGGTAGAGAGTATATATTTAATAGGTAGTTTCAGTGCCAGCCTACCTTCTGCTCTTGCCCATGACAGTAAAGGTGAATATATGATCCAGTAAGCATCCAATACATGAGAGCTCTGAGTAAATTATCCTGTTTCTGCACTGGTAGAATTTGGCCTGTGCCAGAGAGTTGGATTTGAAATTTATTTTCATGGTCATGAAGATGAATTACATGTAAATAGTTGTAATGACGTCTTTCTAAATCTCCAGGAGGCTGGAGTATTATCTCCAGAAACAGATCAAAGCTTTCAAATGGGTGAAATCTAAAATCCAATGTCAGGTGTTGGTGCCAGTGTAGAAAGACAGTGTTGAGGGCCCAGTTGTTAACATCAGGACAAGTCAGACAGCCCAGTACGGGTGTGCAGGTAGAGGCAGGGCAGCCCAGAAAGGACAAAATGGGATGTGGACAACCAGAAGATAAAAGAGGAAGAGCCACATATAAAATACTATGGAGGAGCTGTGTTGAACAGGCACAGCCTAAGGCATAAAGGTGAGAGATAGGTATTGATGGGGAGTCCACATGGAGATTTGAGCTTCAGTAGCATACAAGGGGATGGTGAGGCTGTTAGGATGAATATGAAAAGGGAGTGAGGTGACTCAGGCAGAGAGGTGCCAATACTGTGAGGAAATGGCTTCTAAGAAAGAGTTTGATTGAACAGCTGTCCAAATACCTTGACTGAACAGAGAAAATTCCAGTAATCCAAGAAGAGACAGTCTAAAAGAAATTTTCAGTATTTTCTCCTTGAGTCCTACTCTGCAGAAATATTTTTTTTAAGCATACATCATCTCTCTACCAGCCTACCAAACAGGCAGGCAAAGCTGGGAAATAAGCCTCTTTGGAACAATAAACATCAAGGTGATCTAGTGGGGGAGAGAGAACTGCTTGGCTAGTTTTCCTTGCCTTTATTTTTAACTTAGCAACAAAAGAGAGGGAAGATTTCTTAGTAACAAAAATAAAAACATTAATGTCATACAGAGCCCTTATCACCTCATGAAAAGGGCTAAGAGTGTAGGTAAAAGTTGCAAGATCCCTCAAAAGAGAAGGAATCAGACACTGGCATGACATTACCAGTTTAACACTGATCTCCTACTTCCTCGCTACTGAAAAGTTCATCAGTTTCCAGAAGCTTTTAAGAGCTTGGGGGAATGACATGAAATACTATTTTTTCCTCTCTAGATGCTCTATTTTAAACCATCTACAATGACACTTTTTTTTTTTTTTTCCTTATAAAAGCCACTGTATTTTGCTTTTAAAAGAGTTCCTTGTCGCAAAATAAAACAAGATCAAAATTCAGTATCATCCTGCAGACCTGGCCTACTTTTCATCAAAATGCTGCTGTACTTCCTAAAACCTTTGATGAACCTTATGAGAGGCAAAGGTTGAGAAAGAGACCAGGTGAATCACAAACACTTAGTAAAGTTTTGTTCTTGCATTGAATAAATTGGGAGGGAATTTGGTTGAATTTTGCTATAAGTTTGTTGCTTGGTCATGTTGCTAATTCAAAGTAAATTTCAGAATGTGTGAAGT
Organism: Apus apus; assembly: GCF_020740795.1. Classification (NCBI taxonomy): domain Eukaryota; kingdom Metazoa; phylum Chordata; class Aves; order Apodiformes; family Apodidae; genus Apus; species Apus apus. The sequence goes on along the minus strand of NC_067286.1, from coordinate 51,102,132 downwards.
CACAGACTTCTACAGTCCATTAGTTTTATGAGACTTTATTGCATTCACACTGCCTCTAGACAGAGACAAAACAAGATCTAAAGAACTTCAAAATCTAACATAAATGTGATCATGTACAGGAAGACAAGAAAGACTGGAATACTAGGATGTCTAACCTAGTAGACTATATATGAGCCTGGACTGTGTCCTCACAGTCTTGGTAAACCTATGCCTGATAATCTTTACCATTATGAAGAATCATAACATCATCAATTTAACTCTTCCCATCTTTGGATCATACATTTTCCCTGCCAAGATCTTGACTGTCACAGCAATGTTAATATAGGTCCTATGTACTGTGCAAGACAAAACCTATATAAAATATTTAGGTTGTATCTGATGAAGAAATTATTTATTATGAGGATGGTGAGACACTGGAACAGATTACCCACAGAAATTGTGGATATCCCATTATTGGAAGTGTTCAGGGTCAGGTTGGATGGGGCTTGATGGGGCTTTGAGCAACCTGATCTAGTCACTTAGGTCCCTGCTCATGGCAAGGAGGTTGGACTAGATGATCTCTGAGGTCTCTTCCAACCCAAACCATTCTAAGATTTTATGATTCCATGATTTAAAGAGGTGAGATTTTGCAATTGAGATTAGCAATAGATGGCCCTGACATGAGTGCATGGCTGAATTATTTCTAAGGACTCTCTTCAAGAAGTCAGTATTAAGCTCCTTGAGCAAATGGCCTCCTCTTGGACCACCAGTTAAGCCCTCATGTTCATCAGCACTAGTAATCAAAAAAGCATCTAGTACAGTCATAGACAAGCAGACTTCATCTCTGGCTTCAGAAATGTTTGCAGTCCTCCACAATAGAGGCCTCTCCCTTCTGATTTAGTGTCAAGTTCCAAAATAAATGAGGCAAAAATTGCATTTCTCAGCTTGGGCACTGCAAACAAAGCTCAAACAAATGAGTGTTTCTTGGAATGAGCTGGGCAAATAGTGACTTCTCACCAATGGGCCACCCACAGGTTACCTATGGATAGCTATCTGTGAAATCTCCTTAATAATATGCTATGTTACACAGAGATTGTTGACAGGTTCCCAAATGGCAAGAGGTGATGACATATGTGTTCATTGGAATGGACTTTAAAATGAAAATCGTGACATACATATTAATCCTCCAAAAAGTCCGACTAATAACACCACATGCTGGGCTTTGGTTCACATTAAACTCATTAAAACTACATTGTGAAGATTGGATTGGGCACATGAGTTATTATGGTTTTGTTCAAGGTTTTTTTGGCAGAACTATCTGAATAAATCAGTTTCAGTCTTTAAAAGTTGCCTAGACCTGAAGAAAACCAATCTAAACCTATGTAGTAATATGCATTCAGGACTGAAATCCATCAGCACATGCATATGTAACTTTTTGATGATACACTCAGCATGTTCCAGTATTTGCAGTGAAGCTCGATCAGGTCTCATCTTTGCACAACTTTTCAGCAACTAGTTTATTTCCTTCCATTTGGGGTTTATTTTGTAAATGTTTGTAAATGTTATGGGTTTCCAAGACATCCAGCATCTTGCAACATATCATGGTGTCTCTCCATTAAGAATGCTGAAATTAAATCTGTCAGTTAAGATATGTTTTAGAACCAACTTAGCTACATTTTTAACACATCACATCTCATAGATTAATGTCATGGCTAATGAAACATGAGTTCACCAGGTCCACAAGGAACAAGTCCCTAAACCCAGAATATTCTGAATGCAGATTGAAAGCAGATGTTAAGAAGAAAAGAACAGTACCACGGGAATACCAATTTCTCCAGGATTATAATATACTCAGTGTTTTCAAGAGGGAAATAATTCCAATGACAAAAAAAACATGTCAATGAACCTCATAAGAAAGGCATAGCTAAAACATACAAAAAGCTTCTCAGAAAAGCTGCTCTAACTCAGAGTTAAAATGACCCATGCTCTGCATTGAGGCCTTTCAGAAAAGCAAAACTGAAGACATGCAAGCTTCCAGACTGATCCTTGCAAAAAGGTCAGTAGCAAAGCACAGCTGATTTTCTGATTATAACAACAGGACAATGGATTACAACAATGTATAATTCCTGTAAATTTGGAAGGAGAAATCTGAGACAGTTGAAGAAGACAGGGAGCAGTGTCCATTTCTCACCCTGTATTAACTCCTCCACTGACTTTCAGTTGTGGGAGACCTTGAAAACTAGAGAGGGATTTATCTTACAGAGACATCACTGATATTTACACCTCTCTCTCAAAGCATATCTTGACCTAGTCACCGTAAGCTCCCTAGAGAAAAGAAATAAGTATTTTTAGGCAGGATTCACCCAGCCTACTTTGCACACGTGCTTTACAATACAGTAAGACTTCAGTCAAGAGAGGTCAGTTCCTCTACACTGACTATAAAAGGAATCTCAGTGAGTCACTCAGAAGCTGAAGTTTACACTACAGGTTTCTAAGATTAGCTATGCAAAATCTTATCCCTAGATTCTATAGGAAAAAACTTACAGTATTTTCTGGCATGGAAAAAGAGAAAGTTTGGCCAGAGAAGACTGCACTAGTGTGTCAGAAAAAGAACTATATAGTTTTCCATCTGATGCCTTGTGATCAAGGTAACATATGACTCACTCTGTGCAATTTACCTGTTTGATCTGAAGAACTAAGATCCACTTATTTCAAAGCCAAGGTGTTTGGGGCATACAAGTGTCCCTAAAACTGAAGTCTGAAATAGAAGGCTTTAGAAGATTGAGAAGGACAAATCTGAGTCTACCACTTTCCAGGCAAATGCCGTAACCTCTAGGTAGTCCTTTAAGGTGGTGGCAGTGATATCATTGTTGGGCATGTAAACTGAACAGTTTTTTGAAAAAACAAAAGCAAGGTCCTGGCCCATGAGACCTCTGAGGATGAAGTCATCAGTGCTGCAAATTAGGATGGATTTCAGAAGGTCCCTGCACTTACTGTTTCACCTGCGAGTTGCCGTTTCTGTATTTCATTTTTAATTGCCATAACGCCCCAGGAAAACCACTTTGAATCCCACTCAGCAGGCCATTTAGCTCACTAAGTATGTTCTGTGAGACCCAAATCCTACATTGGATGTAGGCCAGACATCATCTGGGGCTTGGACTGTCCCTCACTGCCTTTTTTGGAAATAAGATTTCTACAGACCCTTTGAAACTGTGTCTTTATACCTCATTACAAAGCCAGGAATTCCTATCAGTAGGTAAACAACATTATGCAATCACATTTTTATTCCCTCCTCTTTACTCCCCCACAGTATATTTAAGTATTCCCTTGAGAACCTTATCAAATACACAATAAAAACAAATATAACTGATGATAATGATGACTGATGAGAGAAAAGTGTCCTGGCAGGTATCTAACAGAACATAATTGCTCAACAGGAAGAACCCGGTACCACTTAGTAACAGTATCTCTCAAGCTCAGTATTTTTTTCAGCTTTCAATGTTCAGAATTCACCTATCGCAATCTTTTCCAGTTAATTAAATCTTTCTTCCTTTTGTCCACAATTATTGACAAGACTATTGTCTAAATTAATATTAGCTCTTTCTTAATTAGCAGGCAATTCAGCTGTGAATCACACCCCAAACCTTGTCTGTTTTAATAAATGGTTACATTGCTTTACCAGTCCTGAGCAATTAATTATTCAGAAGCTGCATTCAGTTGTTCGTGAGGTATTTTCCTCGCATTGGCATTGTATACTAACCCATGCCACTGTCACATAGACCAAGAGTCTTATTCCCAATACAGGTTGCTTATAATGCATCAAAACCTGAAGCCAGTCAATGTCTTGGAACAGGAATTCTGTGTCCCAAATTTTCTGTCCTCTCCAAGAGCAGCCAGCTGACATCTGTCTGCTTCAGTGGAGTATAGTTACCTGTATATAAGTCTAGAATGATGCACATCTCAAAATAATATTTGAAAAATAATTTTTTACCCTTTACTTTCAGGTCATTCCCCCTGCTTTCCTATGGCTATTTAGTATGTATAAACAAGGCCTAAGACCTCAGACCTCAGTACCTCAGTATTCTTTACAGTCATTCACAGCAGTGAATATAAAGCAGGTGTAACCCTTCACAGGAGTTGCCCACGACATTTGTCAACTTCAACAGGACCGTACTAATTTATAGCAGCTCCAAACCTTGCTTACAGTATTTTACATTCACTTTGCCATGGCATGCATGATTACACAAGCAGCAGGGCAGGAAAGTGAATAATTCAGCCCTCTTCCCTCCTCCACCTACATCTTTTATTTGCATACAAAATCCCTACTTCATTCCCAGAGATACATAGATACACAACATAAGCAAGCTAATGAGATACAGCCTTGAGGTCTGTGAACTCTATATGCCTGAGAAGCACCTACCTTTGGAAACATAGTATTGCTGTTCAAATGTTGTTCCCATTTTTATTAATCAATTACAAAAACATGTGAAAATGTAACACTGTTTATAAGCTAATACAGCTCCATACAAGATGACAGCATGTAGCCTGGGTGGGCAGTCTGCACAGCCTGTCCTGGGTACTAAGGCATTTAGGACTGGCTTTTTATCATGCATTTCAGGAAATGCTTGTCTGATCAATGAACACTGTACATAAGCTGTCAGAGCATATTACAAGCCCATTTCATGTAGGGCCGTTTTGACTTGCCAACTCAAGCAGAAGAATGCAATTAAATTATATGAGTATTTTGTATTTCAGTATTGAATGCATTCTGGTTTTAATTAGTAGGAACAAGAATTGGTTTTCAAGAAGATCTGATAAGCCTCTTGCAGCGCAAAGGATGTCAAAGGTTCACACACTAGAAGTGGAGCATCACAAGTGATTGTGATTTAGGGCTGACCGCTCTTCCCTTCAGATACCTCCGCGGTGAGCTTCCTTTTTATCCCTTTGGCCCATCTTAGTCCTCTGTCCTCTTTCACATGGCTGACCAAAGTTGGGAGTTCGCTCTCTGGCTCCACATACATTATGTTGGGCTTGAAGCTTGTTCTGAATCCTTCTGCTTTCTCAGTCTAGGGAAATTCACTTAAAACCATGCACTTCTTCAAAACACTCGCGTGTATCCAAGTGCTTAGCTCCATCCCTAGCTCCAGGCATCAGAGTTTTACATGAGGTTTAATATGGGATGCAACCATGCAGATACAAGCACCATCCCATCAATAAGGGCTGTCTGTCCTGTAATTGCAACTGCAGACCAGTAACAAATCTTCAGATAGTGTCCTTCCACTAGGCATTTAAGGGTTCTTCACAAACCACTGCTTATACAGATGCAAAAATGTTCATATGAGAGTTTGTAAATTTCAGATAGCAACTGTATTAGCTAAGGGGTTTAGCAAGATCTTCAAAGTTACATAGCAAGCCCAAAGCAGAGGTGGAAGTTAAGTGCATACGTTCAACTCCTAACGTTGTATACTTAACCATCCTGTCTTTTCACCCTGGGAAGCTGCCTGGAATGGCAACTTGGTGCGACTTCAGTGCTCAGACACAATTTTGCTCTAATCCATGCTCCCTTTCATTCATCAGTAAATTTCTAAGAAATCTAGCTTAGAAAAAAAGATGGGGCTACATCCTCCACAGGTATAAACCACCTGAGCTCCATGACAGCCAAATAGCTATCTTGGTATTACATTTTCTATCAGGCACATAAATATAATTTATGTCATTCATAGAATGCCGCCTTCTTTTAGGATGACAAGGACTTTCTGTAGATGAAGTCTTCTTCACTAATCTTTCCATTTGCTAGTTAATACAGGCATTCTTATCTGACTGACAAAGGTTGTTCAAATGTTCTTTTTACTCCACCAGCCTATTTTTATTCATATGTTAAGTACTGCTTTAATGCTCATTTATCCTACACACAGAGAAACCACTGTTTACTATCAGAATACCTTTTTTCTAGTAGAAGATTGCCATGCTGTAGTTCCTGAACTGTTAGGTTGGATTACTGACAAACTGAATAACCTTAGAAATTGTATTAAGGTCTCGCAGAAGCTTTACTGAAATGCTGGCATCAGCACACAGGCACATGTGTGCTTCAACCCCATAGCTGCCACTCAAATACAATCCTGTTGAAATAAGGATAACTACAGTGTTTCATCAAATTGTAAATTACAAGACAAAAGACTGCTGTGATAAATGACACGAGACAAACAGGGAAGTCCATAATAAAACCGATCTAAGAAACACTGACTCTTCCTTTGTAGCGGTTATTAGTACCTAAGGAACAGTACAGAGGTTCATTAGTCCTGTTGTTGGGATGGACTAACAGAGATCAAGAAGTTAGTCCTCACCCAAAGCTAAAGAGGCACCGGGTTTAGATTAGGATCTTCAGCTCCTGGTCCTGTATTTAGACAACCACTTCTCTTAATTTGGTCACAAGTCTTGGAGCCTCTTGCATTACTGAAGCAGTCACGTTGCTTCATTCGCAGATGCTGAAGTCCTGGTTCTGGCTGCTGTTGTGAAGATCGCCAAGAGAGGGCACCCGGTCCTTGTCTACACCGACGCCCCGTGCAAACTCCAGCCAACTATACTGGCCCAAAAAGCTTCGATTTTCAAAAAGTTTCTCATCTGCAGGAGAAAACCGACATGTCCACTTACTCGCATGAATCAACGAGTCACCATGCAGCAAACGCCCCAAATGTTTTAGAGATGGGCATTTCTGGCCTGGTTGCACAGGTATCCCTCACAAACTGGGTCCCATGCAAAACTCCCATACACAGATGAATGAGCATCCAAAGTATTTTCTCAAAAAAGACCTGTTTTTATTTAAAAGTAAGATGAATCAGATGTAGCCTCAGATGGTTTTCATGCCTCAGGTATTCCAGGAAGCAAGCCTGCGTGCTGATGCTGACAGGACACGACAGGTTTATTTGTTTGCCCTTCTTGATACAGTAAGTGGCATTTGGTAAATTCTTGCAGGCCACTGAAATCTAATAACATGGATCACTGCAAGATTGTTACTGCCCCTGAACACAACTCGCACTATATGAGTGAATAACTGTGCCATCTTTGACAAGGGGATATGTAACCTCCAGGTTACCCAGCGTGTTCAGGGACAAGGTATGATTTCCAAAACTTGGTCAGAAAAGATGTCCGAAACTGTAACAGTAGCCAAAAAGTCCTCCCCGTGGATTTTAAAGATTCGTGAGAGTGATAAATAAAATCACTCTCTAAACCAACTCTTTTCAATATAATTTATTAATGCTCTGTTCAAAACAGTGTGTCATTACAATATGGAAGAATTTTGGTGTCGAGACACATTTGCTTTGATGCATATATACATATTAAACTACAGATATTGCCAGTCCAAGGATGAGATGAAAAAAAAATCAACATTAATAACATCCGCTTAATGGAACTTTAAAAATACAGTTTCTTAACACAATGTACCTGCCAAAGTGTTCAACTGATTTTACATCATGTCAGGGAATAGCTGGCAATGCTTTCAGCTGCACAGGAAAACTAGTAATCAATGAGAAGAAATGCAATTCACTGTGCTTGATAGGTGAGCTAGTGAGGCAGCAATACTTCTGAGGAAATGTCAAGAGTGACATGTGGGCACCCTCTTTCTATCTTGAGTGCTGAAGCCAGACCTTTCACAGGCAAAATAACACTATAATTACAAGACTCTTCTATTGATATTATACAGAAATTATCAATCATAGTCCTGCAGAAGGCAGGTAAGATTGCCCAATAAATATGCATCTACTTGTATTTCGAGCTGCAAAAAGGCATATTAAACTCAGACTGGTTTTCATGCCTCAAAAACCTTTTTATCATTTGCACATAAAAGAAGACACATGTATGAAGATAGCTCCTTCAAAAGAAGTATACTGAAAGTAGCTACTGGATCCAATTTTAAATCCTCTTATTTTTAAATATTGTTCATAACAGAAGTAATATAATCACAACATATTTAGGTAAGAGGTGGAATAATCACTAATCTGTACAAGTTCAAGTGTAGAAATCATTGATTTAAAACCTCAGCTGTGAGGGTTAGATTTTGCCTGAAGCAATACCATCACTGAAAATAGAGCATACTCTCAGAGAAAGGTTATTAGGGGAATGAGGGTGCGGGGGGAGGAAAAGAAGCTTGAACTTCAAAGCATCAGGTTTTAAATTCTCATTATGGCTTTCACAGACAGCTCTGACTGCTGTCACAAGCTCCCACCACATGTCCCAGCCCCTCTTGCGCCTCTTAGCATTGGTGTCCCTTGTCTCAACCACTTCTGTTCCCCAGGATCCAAGATCTGCCCAAGTTACCACTCCTGTTGAACCATCAGCACCCAGCCCATCTCCTCACATCACTCGCCCTGAAACCAGCCTTGGCAGCAGCTGCATGAACCGAGGACTAGTTGTGCTCAAACAGCCACATCAGGTCCCACTAGTGCTCTGTTTGGGACACTGCTCAGTTCTCCTACTGCACCCAGGCAGGCTTTCTGGGTCAGGAGTTCTGCTTTTGTTCCAATTGCACTGTTAACACTAAACAAAGAAATGGCTGCAACAAGAGAAATGTCATTTTGACTAGTTCTTCCATGTCTCAGTACCACCGCAGAGCAGTTCAATGTCTGATGACTAAATTGTGACTCTAGGGACAGGCCTGACCAAAATGAAAAGCCTGCAACATGCTGACCCTGAGTAAACCCCTCAAGGCACAAAGGCCTCCCCAACACCCAAGAAAAGGGAGACAAACATGCATTTGCCAGCAGCAAATTATGAGGGCACAACTGTACTGTCCTCCAGGCCTGTCCTTAACCAGAACCTTATCCTATGCCTGTAGAGGCCTATCAAGCAAGATGTCCCTGCAGCAATATTTGGCTTCTGGACATTGGCAGACTGCCAGGACACCATGACAGCCTAACACAAAAGGGAGGCAAGTGGCAGAAAGGAAGGAGGCAGAAGCAGGTGGAATCAAGGCTTTGCTGGGGGAGGGAAGAGCAGGAGGGAAGCCTGAAGGTCCAGCAACAGCAAGGGGACAGGAATAGGCAGTGGTCCCCTCCCCAGGTACAATCCCAGCCAGTGTCAGCACCTCTCCTGAGCAGAAAGAGCCAGGTGAAGGCACTAACATGGCTCGTGCCCAAATTTAAGCAGCATCTGAGGAGAGAGGCTCTGGGCCCTGGCAGAGAGGCCTGCAGCAGACAGAAGATCCTCCTTAATAATGTCTTCAGGTGCTGGGAGGACAGCACAGCCCTGAGCATCTTCTGCCCCTCCAAATGTGCCTCCTGTTAAAGAGGATGCACTCCCTGATGGCTTGTTGGTCACCTACTGAGGTAGAGAAAAGGTTCAGATCAGATTCCCCCATATAAAGTCAACTGTGTCCTGGGCTGCATCAAAAGATGCCAGCAGGTCGAAGGAGGTGTTTGTGCCCCTCTATTCTGCTCTTGTGAGACCCCACCTAGAATACTGTGCTCAGTTCTGGAGTCTTCAACATAAAAAGGACATGGAGATACTGAAACAAGTCCAGAAGAGGGCCATGAAGATGATCAGAGGAACACCTATTCCTACAAGGAAAGGCTGAGAGAGTTGGGGTTGTTCAGCCTGGAGAATAAAGGCTCCAGGGACACTCTATAGCAGCCTTCCAGTACCTGAAGGAGCTACAGGAAAGCTGGGGAGGGACTTTTTACCAGGTTGTGTACTTAAAGAATGAGGGGTAATGGTTTTAAGCTGAAAGAGGCAAGATTTAGGTTAGGTATTAGGAAGAATTTTTTTAGTGTAAGGGTGGTGAGACACTCTGGAACAGGTTGCCCAAGGAGTTTGTGGATGCCCCCTCCCTGGAAGTGTTCAAGGTCATGTTAGACAGGGCTTTGAGCAACCTGGTCTAGTGGAAGGTCTCCCTGCCCATGGCAGGGGGGTTGGAACTAGATGATCTTTAAGTTCCTTTCAAATCCTAACCAGTTCATTTTAAGAGCATAAGGCAAAAGGGGAACAGGTTCACGTCTGGCTTATAAACATTCCCCTGCAGTGTTTGTAGCCAAGCTCAGCACAACACTGGAACATTTTATTCAGGGCCTAAACTGAAGAGGCTGATTTCTTGCTCAGGAAGAAAAAATACCCAGAATAGTTCCCGGAGATAAGCAATCAACATTTTTTTTTAAGTTCTTCTAGTTTGAGTCATAGATGAGGTACTTTTGATGACAGATAGAAGATGCGTGTGTGTCCTGATCTGTTATTATGCCCCGTCTTGGCTGGTAGCTGATGGGAGTGCCCGGCTCTGCAGCTGGTTTGTGTAAGCCTGAGGCAGCCTGTGTACAAGGCAGTTCTGGAGGGGGATTGCCCGCGTACACATAATTGTGCCACAGGAAGCCAGAGGCTGTACAGACTGAAGCCGGATAAAACCCAGCTACAATAGCTTTGAATTTCCAAGAACAATCTCTCTTCCATTCAACAGACACAGGGAAATAGCAGTGGAAGCCTGTGTCTCATGGTTTTAGTCTGGCTACACCCTCTTTGAAGTCTCTGAAAAAAGGCAAGGAGCTGATCTGTGAGCAAACTATCTAATTTCCCTAGTTTAATAACTACTCCATTTTCATTTGACCCAGACAGTTACTGCAGCTTAAAGGCAAGACAGAGAGAGTTCTCATGGATATTAAATTTTATATCCATACCGAGCAAGCCGTAGTTTCTGGTTTGCATATTATCTTTTACTAGGTTTTGAAAGCACTACAAAGAAAAAAAAAAATCATACTTGTGAAAGGAAGCAATTTGCCACAAACAGGATAAAGTGGTGTTCATACACAGTAATGCTGTTTACAAGGTTTTTTGTATTTTCATCAAACAATGCACAAGGACCTCCTATATCTCCGTGAATCAGAGCACGCAAGTGCTGCCTGCCCATTCCATCAGTTCACTTTTCATGTTGTTTCTCTGTAAGCCTCATGCTCCTGCAGGTGAAGCTGTGGCACAGGAATGCAAACAAGCCCAGTGAGGCAGCTGGGGTTGCATAGGTCCTCAGCTGCTGTCCATACTAGACCCACATTCTTCACATTTTTCCAGCAAAAAGTACATTTCCCTTAAAGCATAAAAATCATACAAAACCAATTATTATTTCCCTAAGCTATCCTGTAGTTTAAGCATCAGTTGTCAGGCTGTGTGAAGTATAAAGTTTGTCTCCCCAGAGACGGGGGTACATGCATTACACAGATCTCAACTCCAGTTTTAAGGTCCTTTAAACAGCTTTCTATGTCATTTTGCACAGTAGCATAAGCAGGCCTGAAATATGCCATAAAAACTAAATGACAAGGTTTCCTTTTTTAATTGTCAGCTTCACAAATCTGACTTCAGCACAGAAATTCTGTTCAGGCAAGCTTTTCCCAGAGATGCAGCCTGTTCAATTTGTCCAGCTTAGCAGTAAGATTTGCAGGGTTATATTTCCCACAGCCTTCTTCAGATGCTTTTGCATTTGAATTGCAGCATAATTAATTAAATGTGATGCTAAGCAACAAACAGAAAAACCTCAAACTAGGAAGTTTAAAACATGATGGACATACCATTCTCAATGCAATGCTTGAGCTCCTGCTATGAAATCAAAATTCCACCATGGAGACGTTGTGGTATCAGCTACAGGCTAAACAAGTTTTATACCCCTTTCAGTAGATTAAAATATGATGAAAGCTACCCATATTTAAACAAACTTTTCACATACTAGCTTATATACATTGCTGGCAACACTTATAAAATACTAATGGATTTATAGCAAATTTTGTTCTGATTCATATATTGCTTAATTAGGATTTTACTCAGGAGCAGATGTCTGTCTTCATTAAATCATGACATATTCTACACAAATGGAAGCAGCTGGTTTTTTGAATAAACTATAATTTATTTTCTACATGCCAGAAATTACTCTGAAGGGAATCCAGACTATAATAATTCAGTTTGTTTACACTGGAGCTTATTTACGATAATCTTTGCAAGTTTTTAGCAACCAGAAGTCAAATATAGATGACTTCAGTTAACAAGGGCAAACTTGTGTTATTGAACTTGGTGTTAAATCTAAATTCATGGAAGTACTTCCAGATATACATGGATGATAGTCCTAGTGTTCTACATGCTGCTAACAGACATCAATAAAAGAAGCCAACATGCAAAGGCTGCCAAAATATGTAACAAAACAGACAAAGTACAAGAAAAAAAGTTGGGTTTTTTCTCCCATTTCACAATGAAAAACAGAAAATAAACTTGGATGACAAAGAACACGGTCAGAGTCCCAAAGACTCTCTCTGGCAGACAGGAGAATGAACCTGCCACAGTGACCTCCCCTTTTCTTCTTGCAGTTTCACTGAAATGAGCTGGCAGCACATTGGCAAATGCCTCATACACTGATATATTTTGTAATTCTTCTCAGCTCATTTAAGAAAAATAAAGCTTTTCTTAAGAAAGCTTCTTCTTAAATTACTTGTCTCCAGTCTTCTCTCTACAACCAAGAGCAGAGTTGAAGCTCCCAGTTTATGTTCTTATTGCTTCATTTACCATGCATTGGTATGCAGAATTCATCAGAGAGCCTGATTGTAAAGGCAAGGATCAAAACCTTCCTGCTCTCCTGTGCAAAGAGACTTCTGTGGTAGAACCTATGCAACCTCTCTATGCATCTAAAATTTCAGATGCTCCTCAAAGCCTCTGAAAATACTGAGGGAGAGCAAGACTCATAGAAGATAAGTTTCAAAAATACACTGTTTAAATATGGCTTGGTAACCAGGCAGTCTCACAGGAGAGTCTATTCATCTAAAATATAAGGCATTAATTTGGAGAAAAAGAAGTGTAGTTCTCACAACACTGCAAGACTGTGCTAGTAGTTCACTGAGCCTTTAATCACGTTGTAACCAGTTCTACAAATGGGTACATTTTATGGTTCTTTTTCTCCCAAAATCTAAGAACAAAATTATTCAGCCTTAAGCACCTAGCATGTCTCTATACCATGCCTTGGATGGAAAGGAACAGCAGAGGTTGACCATGACTTTGGTATGAATGGAAATAATAGTAAGCAAGAGTGAGGCCAGAGGATTTTGACTGTGAAATATTCCTGGGAAAAGGAGGTACACAGAGTATTCAGCAAAAAGCAAATATCCTATCACACCCTCCTGTTACTCTGCACTAGGTCTCATTTGTGACATATACACCTTATCAGCAGGTAGCAAAATCATACTTTCTTCCATTCTTGTCAAAACAGCAGAACTGCCTCTTGCAAGCTTGCTTTCAAAACAGTGCTTAAAGGAAAGTATTACCTCAGGGAAGGTACCAACCACAGGAAATTTCTGAACCCAAGATGACAGTTTAATATGCTTACAAACAACTTATATACAGAGAGTTGTGCTTTGCAACTGTAACCATAGAAACATATCCCAGCACCTGTATTCACAGAAATCTGGGATTCCACCCTGCATAAATTACATCATCCAAAAATTGCTTACCTACTTAGGATATTCAGCAAAATAAACATTATTCCAGCATCTCTTATATCAGTGATGTGGAGCAGTCTCCTGCTGTATGGACAGAACTTGTGGCTTTCAGATCCCCCAGAACTGCCTAGCTCATCAGAGAAGCCACCTCTGAACGAATTTTTCACCACTCTGCTTCTTTTAGCCCTATTTTGTTTTCTCTTGTCTTTCTTATCTTCCTCTTTATCTTTTTCAGTTGTATTTTTCACATTTCCCCTTCCTGCCTTTCTCCTGCTCCTCTGCAAGTAATGCTTAGGAGTAACCAAACCTTGAGGTCAAAACCAAGTGGGTTAAAGGAGCTTGTAAGGTGACTGCTCTACCCAGAACAGCCACTGACTTCATTTTGTATCATCTGCACTACTCTCTGGCAGAAAGCAAAGGATGAGACAACATGCCATGTCCTGGAGTGCCTCTTCCCCCACTTTAGGTTTTCACATCTTCACTACCAGCCAGAGTACAAGACTGGCAGTTTTCATGCCTAACAGTGGAACGACACCGCACGCCCTAAAGCTAAGGGGTTAATGACCAACATGCATGATGTGGTGGTACCTGTAGCACAAAGAACTTCATTTTGCTCAGTAGAAAAAGTGGGTATTTTGGATTCCTGTTTTTAATGGAGGATGGACGCGAAAATAAATAAGCTCCACCAACTTCATTCAGAGAGAAATCTCCTTGTACTTCATAGTAATAAAATTGTAACCACATTTTGTAATGCAACTGGCAAACACAGCTAGAGTGATAGTAAAACTGACATGCTGAAGTAGTAGTGATATGCTAAATTTGACATCTTACCCCCCCTAATGCATCAGAACACAGACACCAATCATTCACAAAGTCTCCTTTGAGATTTATGGAGATCAAGTTGAAATGACAGTCCACTGTTGCTGTTTTGTGTCGATTGGAATGTAAAGTCAAAAACTGTAAGTGTGCAGCACAGGGAATCTCCCAGGCAAATTGTATAGCAGTGTTAGGTCAACAAAAGCTAAGAAAAAATTAAAATATCATTCAGACAATTGTATTTCCAAATTATCAGAACATTCACAAAACATTCACATTTTGAGTTGTCTTGTCACGTATCCTAATATAATCTCCAGATATCTGCCAAGAAATAATTCGCCAATATAACTCCTTGTATTTTACATTTCATTTTAGTTCTTACTGCTGGGAAGAGACTCAGAGAAGGATGGAAAGAAAGACTGATAAACAGCATCTGCTCTCTCAAGTCAAGTAACTTCACTGTTCATCCCAAGTCTCTCCCTGATCATCTTGCTGCATTATATTAATTTACTCTGGGACTTTCTTTTGATGTGGAGCAATTACTTCCCTCCAAGCCAAAACTGGAGAGTAGTTCTGGGTCTATTGCACTCCAGGGACTGATTGCTTCAGGTGAAATGAGCAGCACTGTGCCCAATTGGGATCTCTTAATCCCAAAGTCATTCAGCCATTTCATGCCAGGCTTTCACCTTCCATGTACCTTCATGACACCTTAAAGGACAGGTAACATACACTTTGGGCTTCAAACATGCCTCTGGCAGATTGTGACAGTCCTCAGCATATTTCAGTGACTCTGAAAAAAATACCTTCAACTCCCTTATTTCCATCTCCCACCCAAAAGGACATTTTGAGCATAAAGAAAACAGCTGTGGAAGGAACTTCAGCTATTCATAGTGTCCAGGTGCTGTTCAGCCCCAACACCACCTCCCATATTGTCAACACAGTACTATGCATGTGAAAAGATGTCTTTAATTGTGTGTGCATAGGTTATTACTGAAAACAGTAAGGGGAAACGAACTGCATTTGTTATACTTGTACAGAGCTCAGCACAACAGAGGTCCCGTTCTCCCGTGACTTCTGAAAACTGACTTGATTAACTCATTCCTTAAGACTCACAACAGCAGCAACACACTCACTGTGTGCAAAGCTGGAGCAAAACTAGCCAGAAAAAGAACAGACCAGAAAGATCACCAAAGCCTGTCCAATACTGACACCACACTGTTCTTTAGACACACATTGTACTAACTCATAGTAAGCAAACCAGAGTAATAAGCAATGACTCCTGTGGGATAGTAGGATCAGATGAGTATCAAGAAGTTTGTATTATTTTTTTTTATTACTATATTATTAAGTTGGCTGTCTGAGCTCTCTCCAAGTTAATGATGCAAATGCAGTCAATCTTTTTGCAGTTCAGTGCAACACAGGGACTACAGCAATGGGAAGGGCCTCATTTAAAATACTCTGGCTAACATCTTACAGACCTTGGTTGTGTTGGGAATGCACAGCTTCAAATTAGCTCCAAAAATGCTGTGCAGGAAAGCCAGAGTCATCATGTTTATTATTTCACTTTGCTGAGGCTTCAAGTGACTTTGTGCTTGCAGTTGCATTTCAAAGCATACTTTGTAGGTTTAAGTCCTGTTTTCAGTCCTGAACAGACTCTAAGGCATTTTCCACATTGCTGGTTAAGTTCAAGGATCTGAGAAGTAAGGGATATTTATTACCTTGGGAAACATCAAATTTTACTTCAAGCTTTTACAGAAAGAAGCTGAGACCTGAGTTTCTACTTAGTATTTCCAAAAGGTGCTGACAATTTGTTTCATACTTCTGAATCAACTTCTAAAAGGCAGCACTTGAAAGCAAAGGTCTATCTTACTTGAGATCTCAGTAAAAATTTGTAACAGCAGCAATTATAAAAGAAACAAGACATGATACTGCTTGAGTTGTCTTAATTTCTTGCATCACAAACAAATTTTTCTCATAATAATATGTGCAAGTTTTGTTTGGTATAGAAAGAATGTGCTGCCCTTGCTGATCAGAGTTGCAGATTGAGGGTCCTGGGTGATATACTTCAGTGTTTGAAATTACAGACAGTGATGACAAGTAATCATGTTACTGCTTCCTGACAGGTACTTAATGCATCAGCTAAGCCTTGGTGGCTGCCTATTCAAGTGTCTCCCAGTCACCTCGGCTGCAAATAGATTTTATTGTGATGGCTTAATCTCTCACCTTTTATCACTTGAGCTGGTACCTGACTATGCATGTGATCGTATGTGCACATTAATTGTGAATCCAAGTGCATCACCATAACCCACCTCTTACCACTTGACTGCATCAGGCCAGGAAGAGGACCCTTGGTAAGTTCTGTAACTCTACTGGTGTAGGACAAATTTTCAAGTCATGGCAACACTAAGTACTTTTGTAAGCTTTTGTCTATACTGTTTAGCTCTAAGAAGGTCCTTGTGAGACTGAATCCCTTCACATGGGGTATTATATGTAATACTTGAGCTATGCTTCAGCTCAGCTTCTTCAAATGAAAATAGTTGCATGAGAGGCACTGCTAACCCAATTCATTCAAAATTCATGGAGGAGACTCAAAATAAACCCCAAAACTGCCAACAAGTTCTGAGGTTTTTTATTTGGCTTCTGTATGGTTTTTTTTTTTTTTGGTTTTTTACTAGGTCTCCCTAGAATAATTTAATATTTTTCCCCAACCCTACATTCTAAACTCCTGCTCTTAATGTATGAACACTGAGATGCTTGAGTTTTCATTCAAGAACAGGGATTTGTAAAAAGCTATTGATTATCATGAGGCTCTAGGTATAAGTATAGAAGTTATAAACTCAACAAACAAGACAGCCTTTTAGTAGCATGGACTTCACCAAAGTTGCATACAAGTGGATATGAGAAAGAGCAGCACTTCAGTACAACAGTGGAGGAAGGAAACCCACAACTAAACTTTAAATTCATGCCTGTATTTGTGGGTCTAAGAAAATAAGAGCAAGGCCGACTTTAAAATGTTAGGCTTCTAGTTCACAGAAAACATGTGAAAATGTCTTGGGTGAATATTGTCCATTTATCTTTCCACACAAATATACAGCAAGTCAGTGCTAAAAGATGAAGTGTATTTAGCCAAAGGAGAGAAGCTGGTCTCTGACACTGCCTGAATTTACATCCATTGATATTCACAAAGGCCAGGTTTAGCATCCTGAAGGTAAATTCCCTGGACAAGGAGAGACTCAAGGCTGCTCCAATAGGATCTAACTTAGCAACTCTTTTCAGGCCCTTAGAAATCCTTTTCTGTCAGGAAGGAAGTCTTAAGTTACACTTACAAGACAATTAATGACCATCAGCTTCTGAGTGGCATGATGAGATAACCCTGTTCAAAAAGGCAATGTATTTAACATTGTTACTTTAATGGTGTGAGTAGTTATGTCAGCATAATTGATGCCCGTCCACTTTAACAGTTACTGTTATTGGAACAGTGCAATTGATGCATTATTACTTTAATTCTTCTTCATTATGAAGGCTATTAATGTGCACTGTAAGAGCAATTGGAAATTTCAATTACATGGTTAAGGAGTTTGAAAATAAATAAACCTAGGGTCTAGCACTGACGCTTGGCTTTGAAATATACATAAAATGTATATATATATTTATAAATGTACATCAAATTTATATAGCCCATATGAACGCATTGCTTTTGGCAGGGGTAGAGAGGTGGAAAGACACAAAAACAAGTATAGGCCTAACTTTTTTGATTCTATTTCATGTAAGTTCACAGTCTGTCTCCTTTGTTCTTCTGTACACCACCTCCACAAGTTTCTAAGCATATCACAGATGTTACATTTCTGAACAACTGTGAGGCAAACATGTACTTTTCCATTTTTCCCAGAGGAGCTGAGCATTAGATGCTCTACAGCTCAGCACTGTGAGGACTATGTTGCAGTGATTAAGGGTCTGCCTCCCTTCACACTGTGAGAAAAGATGACCTTGTGCTGTCTATACTCTGAGTGACCAAAAGCAGCGTGTCCATGTATGCCTTACCCAAGGCACCTCACTAATGCAGTCAAAGCTAGTTGTCTCCAGATTTGATCACTGCATCACTTCTCAACTACCTACATGGCACTATGGTCTCAAATATTTGCAATGCTATTGCCCCAGAGTAGGATCACCTACAGTCAAGTCAGCTTTGGAAGTTCCCTCTGCAACCTCTGGGAAACCAGAGCAGCCATACATTTTAAATAGGATCCTCAAGAAGGCAGCAAGCTGAGGTAAGAGCAGACCAAGTGGGTGCTGCACAAACCTGACTAAGCACCACAGATCAGTCCAGCCAGAAGTATACCAGCTACTTATTGAAGTCACCAAGTTTCCAAGGTTAAGCGTAGCAACTCTTACGGCAAACCAGAATGAAACAGCAGTCATAGTATGAGGTACTGTCACTAAGGGTATCCTTACTGAAAAGTTTATGTTTAATCCCATTTCATTTGGAAAAGGAGATTTCACAGGATTATTCTTATCTGAAGAGACAACCCTGTCATGGGGGATTTCAGTGGCAGCACTGAAGAAGCGGAAACCGGGAAACAATGAGAACACCTTCTTGATCAAGAGATGAAACATTTTCAAATGAATCATCTTCTGTTGCTGATGTTGAACTAGCCAGACTTTTCTGCTTTCTATGTGGCAGAAAAGGGGGTAGAGGGTGTCTTTTCACCACCCTCTGGTTTTTCCACACCTCGCTAGTCTTCCTAAGCTGTAACAAAAAGCACAGAGACATCTTATGCAGCTAAAGGACACTGGTTATTGTATTGAGAGAAGGTTGTCTCTCAAGAAAAAATTATCATGGGTTTTGATCCCATAAGTAAGACTCCATGTAAGTTAGTTGAGAATACTAAATTATGTAAGTCCATCTGCTGCTCTGTGCCAGAAGGAGAAAGAAGAAGCATAACTGTAGTATCAGAGGTCTCTGACGATGCAGTGAGACTGGATGGGAGAAATTCATCCATATCCTAATGCTGCTGAAGTTTATAACGAGTCAGGGATTAAGCTGACTAAATTATTTTTTTTTTTAATTATTCTTCATTCTAAATTCACTGGCATGTTAAACCACATATGCAGTAAAAAAATATTGCAGGCAACGTTTACAGTTGTAACTGTGGATCTTGAAACTAAACTGTCATAAGTGTTGCCTTCACTCTCAAAGACTGGTCTCAAAGAGACGCAAAAGGCCACACCGTCCAACATTTGTAGAATCACCACCACATAGTAAACAAGAACAGCATAGATTGTACAGTATTTCTTTACACTGCAGAAACAGATCAGTAAGACCACCATTCTACTGGTGAGGTAGTAAGGCATAGGAAGGAACACCATGGGGACAGTAGGCCACACAAGTGCAAAAGATGGAGTAGACAGACACTTAATGGGCTACATTTAGTATAACAAAGTCTTTCCCTTGGCACTTACACATCATTCCTACAAAAGGTTCCGTTATTCTCATGTGTTTTTAACATAAAACTGTTCAGCATTTTCAGATTATACATGTAACCTTTTATCTGCATAATTTAAAGGAATAAACCTACCTCTATAAAAAAACTCTTTGCAAGTGCTTTCATCAACACATAGTTAATTTTTTGCAATTGGGAATTTGCATTAACACACACTAGCAAATATATTTTAGCACAAATTAACTCCTGTACTTTGTCCATTTTGAGATGTTATCCCTCATACTCATTTCCCAAAGACCTCACACAGGTGGAAGGTTCAGAACAGGGAAAACTTTCTGAGAAGCCAATTCCCAAACATCCCTTTGTGTAGCTGATGAGGTTGAGGTGCACTCAAGTTCTGTTGCAACTGGCATAATGTCCTTGTAGCACAGGTTTCTGAGGTCACCAGAATAACATTTAGACTAAGTGATAAATTGCAGAGATAAGTAGTTCTCTGTGGCAATGGCTTGGCTGCATAGACAAATTTGTCTGAACTCCCTGAAATATCCTAACTCACTCTGAGTTAGATGGTCAAGCAGATTGCAACAGCTTTCAACTACTTTGGAATCATTCATAGCTGAATCAGAAACCTGCTGCAACAGAGAAGATCCATTTTCAAGTTTCTTGGCTTAATGTTCAGCTCTTGTGGTCAGGGTCTTTGCAGTCATCATATTTGGGGCTAGAAAGGAACATCCCTCTTGCCAAGGTGAACGACCCCCTTTTCCACTCTAGTTCTCTTGCCAAGATTATCTCAGCATATCTTGTTTTGTGACGTTATCTGGGCAATGGACACTGGTGACAGATGGTTTTTTCCAATGATTACTCTGCATAAGACTGAAAGAGTTCAGGCCAACCGTGGTGCTTTGGCTTAACAGCAATTTTTCTACTACTATCTTCAAATGACCTTTAGATGATCAAACGGTCCTGAAAGTATTTGCAATTTTCTGAAAATTTTGGTCCTTAATTTCTGAAAAACTAGAAAGTAAATGCTGGCCACTTCTTGTCTGTCTTCTAAGGAATTCATCTAGGATAAAATACATCTTCCAGCAACACACTGAGCAATCACAAATTACAATCATGCAGACTGCATAGAACCCAAAATATGTTAATATTGTGAGAGATTAAGTGAGCTCAAAAACATACTAGTTCCATTCTAGGCAAGCTTGATCCAAGGGCTTTTGAAAACAAGGAGATACATCTGCTTTTTCTTTCCCCCAAGCCAAAACACAACAAGTGTCTATGTATATATTTAATCTCCTTCTAGAATTAACATTTCCCACTAAGCATTTCTCTACCTTAAAAAGGAAAAACTGATAACAAAAGGATATCTTTTAGTCCCATTCTTCATATACAGGCATGCAGGCAGCAGATACGGGTCTCTGCACATTCGGGTTCTCCAGTAGTTTGTTATACATACAGTAGACTTTGGTGGCTAAATGTGACATGAAGTCTCTTCAAGGTCCCCTTTTCCATGGCTAGGCATACATTCTAATTCCCTAAGCACTGCAGATACATAATGGATTTACAAAGGAATGGCCAAACAATTCCATTTAGCCTCGTTCCCGTCTTTCTACAGTGAGTAATAGCAGTTGTTTAGTGTAAGTTTAAGAATTAGAGCAGCTTCAGACCAATTCATCTCATAAAAGAGCTCAGCTATTTAACTAACTGCATATTTGAATATTAAGGATGGGATTCAGGTAACTGAACTTCAGTCTTAGAATATCTAGCTAACTACTCCAAGCCTGTTGTTGAATTCTACTCTCTGGTCAGGTTGGTGACCCACAGATAGCAATTCATACCCTCCAAAAGAAGTACTAAAGAATGGACCACAGCCCTCTGGAGGTGCCAGTCTCTCTACATTGATTGTAGAAAAAGCCTAGATACTGAATTGTACTAAATAAATGGATTAGCTGAGTTAGGCAAGAAGAACCCTACCCCAAAAACCACCACAACAGCAATAAGAGCTGGTGGTTGACTTTTGTAGATTTTTGTAGTCCCATTGCTCTACTTACTGAGTCAGTTTATAGCTTCTGTGTGCTGCAGGAATACTCAATAAGCAAAAAAAACCAATCAAGTCTCCAGGAAGACTGATTTACTATATACACACATCAGAGGATCTGAACCACTAGATTTACACCACAGGAAAATGATAACTCCAGATCTACATGAAGCTGAGATTAAGGAGCTGCCCACTTGCAAAGAAGAGAATGCAACTGGGGGTAATCTTCCCAATAAAGGCCATCCAATAATAATTCTTTAAAATACTGTTCCTAAAATTACTCTGCAGGTAGTTATAAAAAAGAAAAAAAAAAAAAAAAAAAAAAAAGGAAAAAAAATAAGGAGAAAGAAAGAGACATCAAAGCTATGTTAACTGCTTATGTCTAATACATACTAATACATTTCAATTCTGGGAAGGGAAATAAAATAAGAAGAATCAGATTGTGACCAGTAGATAGAGCATATAACAAGACAGCAAAAATATTTCCATCCATGAAATTAGAGTGAGAGCTCTAACTTTTTGCCAGTTGACTGGCATTTCCCTCCAACATTTCTATAGCAAATTTCAGATTTTCCTTGAAAATTACATTTGCAAGTTAAACATAGCTTTTGTTTGTAGTTAACTTGCCCTTGATTTGTCTTGCTCCATAACTCAGAACTTTGGGGAATAATGGATTCTAAGCACAGAGCCAAGCCCTCTGCAAGGACTGGGCCAGTGTAGGAGAGAGGGAGGAACACTAGGAGAAACAAACTCAGAAGAACACTCTGCGTTACTTTTATGGGTTTTTCATTTTCTGGGGGTGAGGATTTGAAACCAGCCTTGTTTTCCAGCATGCACATATAAGCACAGCCCTGTGGTTTAAGATAAAATGCTTCCAACAGGACTTCATGTCATTTCCTGCTGAAGGGTAAAGGACCAGCAAAACCTTCCAGCATGAGTCAAGACTGGTTTTATAAATGCAGCTAACAAAAGATTGAATCTTCTCTGACAAGTGCGAGGTGTTTGTACCAGGCAAATTAGAGGTACAAAGCTGTGTGTTTAATTCTGACTGAAAGCAATTGAGTGCTACAAATTGTACCAGAGGAACTTTCTAAATTGAAGGGAACATAAGAAAGAGAGGGAAAAAAAACATCACTAAAATGACCTCCACACAGTGACAGTTGAGAGATGATGAAACCTTAGCAATTTGGAAGGGGAAAGGGAACAAGGCAGGCAGAGGGACAGACAGAGAAGTAATCTGGGAGCTTTTCATGGATAAATTGTTTTTGAGAACAGAAAAGCCATGCCTTCTTGGATTATTGCTAGTGCTACAGATGAACACGTATTTTAGTGAATACAAAAGCCAGGATTTGAAAAATATTTTTTCCCCTCTTTCTTTTTTGTATTATCACAAAGAAAGACAGCAAACATGTCAAGAAAGATTTGGTGGGTTTAATTGAGCTGCAGTTGTATCCTTTCCTGTGTTTTCTATCATGTCAATTTTCCAAGTGGCCATCAAGTTTTTGTCAGTCAAAGCAACTCGAGTATACAAGGCTGACATTTAGTATAGCTCCAGGATTTGCCTTCCTCCTGGCACCACTATCAAGAGGGGCTTTAAGCATGCTTAAGTTGACTTTAAATCAGGATGTCAGCTTTGAAATCAGGCTGTCTTTGGTGTTCTTGTCAATACTGCTGAATTTGGTAAGCCCTATACACCTTCATGCATTAACCAGCCAGTATTTGAAGCTATGTTCCTCTAATACATATCACAATCTTTTGCCCTTTACTCAGGATTAGGGACCTTTACAGGTTTGATTGGGTGACTTATTTTTTCCCCTCCTCCTTTAATGGGAAAGCACAAATGTCTTCAGTCTGAGGTTCACGGGAGGAGGGGATGGGGATGTTGCACTGGAGAAAGGACATAACAAAAGTGAAGAGATGGAAATCCTTGCATATGTGTGTTTATGTCCCTTTGTGTCTATTCTGAAGCAGAGGTGAATGCAAAATGGCTTCCTTTCACCAAATACCCTTGCAGACTGAGATGTTCACAGAGCACAAAAGCAGAACTCCTGCAAAGGCACACCATAGAGGCCAAAAGAAAAGTGTGTCGGGGAGCTGTCTGTGACAAGTAGCTGCTAGATAACCAGACAAGAAACAAGAAGAGGACTAAGCCCAAATTTTCCCCTTTCACAGGTTCAGGGTTATTGCATAGCAAATTCCCCAAAGTGGTTTGTCATCACAGGAGTTTTAGGAGCCCATGGGACTCCAACCCACAACATCAAGATTTAGTTTTTTTCACGCAAAGAGCCAAAGCCTTGACCATGGAGCTTTGGGGAGTTCTGCTTCAACCCATAAGGAATACCAGAGCACGTTTGAAATGTGGTTGCAGAGTTACATTTGCATTTTGGAAGCCAGACATCTGAAGACCTCAGCTATCCAAACTGAGGATTCTGGCTTTTTTCCTTACCTTTTGCATTTAACAGTATGAAGAAATATTTCTAATTTTCTCAGATGGCATAAACTGACATTGAAATCAATGAAACCAAGACAATTCAGTCTCAATACACAAGCTGCGCTTTTGCTTCAGGTATGAGAGAGAATTAATCCAGATTAGAGGAGAATAAGGGTGCACAGTACAGGAGGTACTGCAGAATGTCTCCTACATGGATACAGTAAAAGAGTTTACAGATGAGCTATGCTAGAACAGTCATCCCTGAATACATTTATACTATAACAACTTTTCCAGTTAATTGCATGGTGCAGACAAGTTCCCCAAAGCAAGAAATTAGTAGTCATTGTGAACAGAACTAGAACATTTTTCCTGTCCTGGATTGAAAACAATGAACTAAGAATATTTGCTTTTCTAAACAGTTACCTCATTTCAGAGCACCCAGGAATATTTCAGAATATATAAAACCTTAGGTATGGACATGTTTGCTGAGAAAACATTTTAGAAGGCAAAGAACACCCTAAAAAGCGGCAAGAGTTGAATTTCATAGAATTAAATTATTACACTTTGCAAGATTTAGTCAAAACCATGAAAACTCATTTTAGTCAGTCCTGTAAGGAAGAGAAACACTAGCCTTTTGCTAGCACAAAGCAGGATATCATCATCAAGAATCTGTAGCCAAATTGAAGTGACTGAGTTATAGTGCACAGGGTAAAACTTTTAAACAGTAAAAGTGGCATAGACACTGACATTAATAGTTCATCACAATTTCACGGAAATAACTTCTCCAGTCACTTCATTTAGTGATTTCCCATTAACGTCAGTTTTTTCATCACAACTGTTTGTGGCAGCTTCTTCCAAAACGACTCTTTGGTATTTCACAAGAGTTCTTATGTAACTATTAAGTCAAATAAGCCATGAAATAAGTAATGAGACCCAAAATTCCATTATTATTAGGAAAATGTATTTGAAAGAAATGTTATTTTCCAACATCCAAACAGGACAAAAACTCACTAAACCAATGAAAGGAAAGACTAAGCCATCTACTAATACCATGCAGCAGAAGTCAGTACATCAGCCCAAACTGGGTCCTCCTGTACACTCATGTATATACCAAGCAGAAGGTAAAAAGATTCCAGTTCCACTGGTTGCTGCAGTGGGCACTATTCAAAGACAACAGTACCACATTAAAACGGTTTATAGATCAGCTGCTAAAATTGTCATTGGAAAACAGGCAAATTCAGGGTAATGACTGTAATGTGGTGCTTTGTGTACAGAAGTGGTCTTGGGATGGAGATTTGAACCCAAGGCAGAGTCAAATAGGAGGACTTATTTTCTTGTTTCCTTGCTTATTGGGTTCATGTCATTAAGAACTTCAGCTTCTCTATAATGAAGTTCACTGGGGTGAAGAGGTGAATGGTTGAATCTCTGGGGAGGCAGGAGGCAGTTGCTGCAAGCAGTATTTTTACTTGCCAATAGCTCTAAAGGAAATTCTTACACATCAGCTGCTGCACAGGAAACCGTCCTTTGCAATACAATAAAATTTGACAGTAAAGAATAGCTTGTGCCAGCGAAGAGGTTGTGTTCTCCTTGCCTCTGTCACTTAAATGGTAAACAGCATCACCCAGCAAGACATCAATTTTTTTTTTCTGCTATAAAAACATGAAAATTCACTAGAACAGCCCCACATTCTACAGTAAAAGCCAAATATCCTTCATTTTACAGAAGTGAGTGTTTTGGTGGCCAGGCAGACTGTTTAACGCTCTGCCGAACAATGAAAATACCAAACTACAACTGTAGTAGGCACACAAATCTGAAAGCTGTCTCTAGCAGTGCAAAGAGAATCAGAACCAAATCTTCATAAAATCAGATGACTTAAAAGCCACAAGAAGCATGCATAAAGAAGGCACTCAAGACCCAGGAGGTTGCCAAGAAAACACAAGCATGAGATATAAACCACCTCTTATATTAAAACACACACAAGTGTGTCTACCTTGCACCTAAAGTTCTCCAGAGATGGAGACTCTGTGATACTCAGCCACCTACTACACTACCCTTGAATTAGAAGGATGTAAATCTTAGAAAGAACTTAAATCTTCCTTTGTACAATCAAAACCTATTTCATCTTCTCTCATCCTTCATACCCCTTCATACCCCTTCATACCCCATACATACCTCTTTTTCCTGAAATCTTTAAAGCTCATTTCTATTGTAAGGCTGCCCCCTGCCCACCTTCCTACAAGAAGTCACCTCTCCTCTCCTCAGTATGAACTGATGTCCCACCTTACATTCTCTCAAGGGCAGGAGTTTGGCTTTTTTTGCTAATTGCAAGGCATCATGTGAGCTGATGGCTCTTTTCCAAGTAATAAAAATGCATTCTCTTACCATTCCCTTTAGCCATTTAACTTTTAACAGATTTTCAAAGTGTCTGGTGTCCTTCTGAGCTGTATCATGTACAGCAGAGTAAAAACTTTTCTGCCACAAGAATATAAAGCTGTGTACTTTTCCATTATAAGGTACTGATCCTGCAAACACCTTTGCATTCTACAACACAGTAGTGGGAAAAGTAGATATATTGTTAATGTGTTTAATTTGGACCATGTGAGCAGTCTCTTCATGATCTCTTGCAAGCCTGTGAGTCCTTTTAAGTGCATTAACTTGTTTTACAATAAGCAATAACATAATAGGGATTTGAGGTTCAGAAGTTAAGGTTTCTTAATAAAAAAACTCTGATTATAGATGGGGGGAACTGTAGCACAGGATACCTCACCCAAAATGACAGAACTGATGCAAGCACTAGAAAAATGTAATCCTCCAGCATCCTGTTTGCACACATCCCCAGTGCAGCGTCTCCCCTTTTAAATTAAGAAAATAGATCTTTTAAAAATAACAAATTAAGGATTCCAAGCAGCATACTTTCATGAGGTAGAGAAAAAGGCTGGACTTTAAATTTCAAATGCTCTTTAAAAAATAGCTGAAGTAAAAAACAAAACAAAACAAAAAAACAACAAAAACAAACAAACAACCAAAATTATATGAAAGCATCCATTTTCATTAGTGGAGATCCATTATAACTGGTAATCGAATACAGCACCACTACTGGTTTCTTAAGGATGTTTATACTACCCTTCAAAATGCAGAAAGCTCCAAGATCAAACTGTCATTTAATCTCGTTATTACATAGATGGGACAAAAATGTCAATGGTTCCCCATATAAAGATACAATAGGGAAGAGGCTTAGCATAGAAGGTAACTCTGTATGGCTGGGTAAATATAAATTGTATTAGTTCTCAAAAGCAGTCAAAAGAGTCCCAGGAACACAAAAGCAGAGCACTGCAATCCTATCAGCCCCAGCTACTCACTGGGGCATAATCTTATTTACTGGTTCCCACTGGAAAGTACTGTGTCCCCTCCATGACGTCTTCCTGCATGGTTTTTAAGGCTGACCCATGCAAACGCCACAGAGTTTGGTCTCCCTCGAGGTGAATGACCTTCCTGGCATGCTGGGCAGAAAGCAGTCAGTAGTCCTGCTAGATTAGTCCCAGAAGTGGTAAACTGCACATCATACAGCATGAATCAACCCCTTCTCACTCCTCCCTTATTCTCTGTTTATCATAAGTCAGAAGTACCTGAATGAAAATCTTGGTTGGTTTGAGATAAAGTGACCAATGCAGAATTGGATTGTTAGGAGAGAAACACAACGTTTTGGAGGTGAAACAGCTCAAAAAAGCCAAACTAGTGTGGCAAACTAACTCATTCAGAACTAGAACACAGAGGAGCAACTATTGCTGGAGGAGGGAGGAATAACAGGTAAAGCATGCTTACAAAAAGAGCCTGGCTATAATACCATGTTTTGGAAGATATCACTACCCCAGAAAAGACCTACTGCAAAACTGGACTGCTGCAGGACCTGTTGGTGCTCAAGTCAGAGAAAGCTAGAAAGACATTAAGGGAGACCTTGGTCTCAAGCAGTGGCAAAGGACAGTCTGAGACAGTGGCACTCAGCTTGAAGTATTTGAACTAGATAATTTATCTCAACTGAAAAACAAAACCAAAGCCACTTATTTTCTCAATGCAAAAAATAAACTTCATTTGAACAGAGATAATCTAGAAGCTCAAACTGCTTCTGACCTGTATATATCCTACAAAAAAGCAAACAGCAAAATGACTGTGTGACCTCTTCCCAGAAAGAGACAAAATCCCTGTCCCAGAACAGCTCAGCAGGCAATACCCAAATGCATGCAACATGTGGTTTCTACAGGAAACAGAAATCTGCTGAAAGCCAACCCCCCATAAGAAGTGCCAGGACTGGAGCCAAAACATGAAGACAGGCCTACAGGAATCACAGAATGCCTAGGTTGGAAGGGACCTTAAAGATCATCTAGTTCCAAACCCCTTACACAGGTAGGGAAACCTTCCACTAGACCAACTTGCTCAAAGCCCCATCCAACCTGGCCTTGAACACTTCCTGAGAGAGTGCATCCACAGCCTTCCACGGCAACCTGTGCCAGCATCTTACCATCTTAACACTAAATAATTTCTTCCTAATGTCTAATCTAAATCTACCCTCTTCCAGCTTAAAACCATTACCCCTTGTCCTATCACTACACACCCTGGTAAAAAGTCCCTCCCCGGCTTTCCTCTAGGCCCCCTTCAGGTACGGGAAGGCTGCTATATAGCTTTCTCTTCTGCAGGCTGAACAACCCCAGCTCTTTCAGCTTGTCTTCATAGGAGAGGTGCTCCAGCCCTGTGATCATCTTTGTGGCCCTTCTCTGGACTCGCTCCAAGACCTCTATGTCCTTCCCTCTATGTCCAGAACTGGACACACTACTCCAGGTTGGACCTCACAAGTGCAGAGTAGAGGGGCAGAATCACCTGCCTCGACCTGCTGGCCACACTTCTTTTGATGCATCCGAGGACATGGTTGGCTTTCTGGGCTGCAAGTGCACATTCATGGCTCATGTTGAGCTTTTCATCTAACAACACTCCCAGGTCCTTCTCCTCAAGGCTGCTCTAAATCCATTCTCTACCCATTCTCTAATCTGTATCCGTGCTTGGGATTGTCCCAGCCCAGCTGCAGGACCTTGCACTTTGCCTTGTTGAACTTCATGAGGTTGGCATGGTCCCACCTCTCAAGCCTGTCAAGGTCCCTCTGGATGGCCTCCCTTCCCTTCAGTGTGTCAACCACACCACACAGCTTGGTGTCACCAGCAAACTTGCGCCCTTCCAGCACACCCTGCCTGTGCCAACTGCTGCTCCATGCCCTGTTTGTCTATCCCGTTCACCACACTTCTGGTTGCTGGCATTCCTGGGAGCCACTTTTGTGGGAGAGGGGGGTGAGCTCTGCCCAGGCCTCCTCCACAGCCCTCTGACAAGCTGCCTGGCACTGTCTGGGCTTGTTTCTGGCTCCAGAAAGCTCAGTAAAGACCCCATTTTTTGCTGGTTTTCTACCCTGATGCAGACGTGCCTGCACTGAAGCTGTTTGCTTCTACAAGTGATATGGTCTAAAACAGACTGTGAATAAAAGGTGGTTTTTTATTTCTGCAAGATTGGATTCTGTAAATCTCAAAGTGATTCTAATGAAGATCCCATTTATATAATTAAAAAAAAAAATAAATAAAATTCCTTGTCCAATGCCAACTCAGAATCCTTGTTGAAGATAGAACTGCCAGAAAGGCTTTTTGAGCTGTTGTCTGTCTATAAACAATAACGTGAAAGTTGTTTTATGCAAGCACCAGGCAACATCCAAAACTGCTGCCATCATGAATGCAAAGGCTAAGAACACTGCACGTTACACAGCCTGGTCTAGGAAGGGACTTTCTAAATGCTCTGTGCTAATGAACATTAAAGGCAGGATATGGTTATCAGTATTCACAGCCTTACAGCAGCAAGTTTCTACTAATGTATTAAATAAGAAATCCCTGCCTCATGCACAAGTAGAATTATGGAGACATTGCTATTCAGTCAGTGGTGTGCCACACTCAGGCTTGCTTCACACGTACTGTTCAGCTCATAGAAATGTAGAGACACAGAAACACATTGTTCCCAGAAGGTTCTGAACATTTTAAAAAAAATTATCTGTGGAAGACTCTGAAGACAAATACAATTTTTAAAGCAAGCATTACATTCCTTCCCATCCAAAGTGACCTTGCCAAACCATTTTCTTTCTCTTCCTTTAGGATACCTGTACTGCCTTAAGAGCTCTAGAATGATACTGGCTCAGGGTGATGTTTAGAAAAAAAATAATAAGAAAACCAGTGACATACCTGAAAAATGAAGAAACTTCTTGTTGGAAATAAATTATTATCACTTGATCCTATCACATTCTTCTCAGACCCACATGTTCTTTATTAGTGAGAAAACAACAACAGCAGAGATTGAGCTCTGATGCCAGCCATCAGTGCCTGCTGTTGCACTGGAGCCCAAAAGCCACACATTGTGAAGCCACAGCAAACCTTTCTCCACGGGTTCACTCTAAGTAGACAGGAATTACATCGTCCAGGTTGCTGCTTGCCAGGGACAACAGCCAAACAGAGCTGAGGTGTGATAGGACATGGGTCCAGAGTACTGGACTATACAAGGCTTTCCTTGGAAAATACTTGCTAATTCCCAGCAAAGGTTTTAATTCAGTTTTCATTATATTTGATGACACCCTGAAACATAGAAGCCTGTCTGTGCTGTGTGGGCATTAGAAAACCTTTTCTAGAATAATGGTTTACCCCCAATTCCTTGCACCTTACTCATATGTGCTTGTTAACAGATAGAGTTGCATGTTGGCTTTACCACCCTTGAAGGATCTGATTCCCAATTTTCTCTTAATTGTAGTGCCTTACATCTGGACAAAGTGGGTGAAAAGAAAAATTAGAATAACTGTTTCCCTCTATTTGCATTTTTTTATTATGAACAGTTACCCCACACCTGACACTATAATTTTTACTCAGGCTGCCTGGTTGTAATTTTTCCTCTTCCTGTGTCTTTATGGTGTACCAGAAAGCCAATTGTTACAGTTTCCCCTCTAATTCCTATATTTGCCTTGTAATTCCACATCAGAGCTAGGTGATGTTTATCACCTCCATATTTTCCCCACCAAAAGTATAAATTTGGTAACATTCCCAGACTTTTTAAATCCAACTTGGCTCCTTAAAAACAAATTACAGCCATTTTAAGAATGAAAACATTTCATTTTTACGTTTTCAAACTTCTTTTCCACCACTACTGCTCATTTCAGCACATCTTTCCATTTTGAACAAAAGAAATTCCCTTTTTCATCCAAATTCAAATGTTACATCACCTTTTCACACATACACTTTTTCACAAGCCCTAGTGAACCAAAAGATTAATTACTCACTCTATCCTCTAGCCCAGCACGGGGCTTGGCACTGTCCCACTAACACAAAAAGGGACTAAGGGCACGTCTGCACTGGTGAGAGCGGGTGTGGTGATTTCAGGACCAGGGAAGCTGGAGCAGAGGTGCCTGAGCCAGTGGAGATCTCAATCACTGCAGCCTCATGGTGCTCTGAGCTACCAGACTCTGATTTTGAGCAAGGCTGATCAGCACAGGCAGACCATTGCGTGGATGCAGCTGTGCCATTTCCCATCCCCAGATGGCAAGCACGCTGTGCTGACTTTTAAATGATTAGCAAGTCCTTGCTGAAAAGCACAGCTCATCAGGGTAAAACTTCCAAGCATGATGCTGAGGTCTGGTTGCTCTCATGAAGTGACTGTTTCATGAGCTTTGCTGACCAGACAGGGCTTGCCATTCTGTATGTACCACCACTATCTGCTTCAAGCCCTTTTTAGGCAACCTTTTTTTCAGGTGGAAATTCCAGACGTAAATGTTTCGAATTATACAACTAGTTTCTGCTTTCCACAGTGAGGGGTCAGCTCCCTGCCAGCAAACTCATGTATAATGCTGCACTTGTAAACTCTTAAGAAAAGGTCTGATGGAACCATGCTTCACTGGGTAGTGACAATAAAACTGCATGGCTTCCTTTTCATAAGGAAAAGCTTCCCAAAAACTACCACTTCAGACTGAAGCCTCAGTGTGTGGATGGGTATAAACCCATACAGGTGAGATTTACAATAAAACCTGAGCTATTTTTAGGTCTTATCAGCCTAAAAGAAAACATCTTTAGAAGTCAATCTACAGAAGAATCTCAGTGATAGCATGAAACATTGTGTACGTTTCTTTCCATGGTTTTCATGGGATTTCAATGCATTGATTCTGACCACAGGGGTCAAGAATATCAAACGAACAGCATGGGGGGAAATAAAAAAAATATTGTCTTATTCCAGAGGCTTGCCTTAAATACATGACAGAAGTTATCACAAATAATTAGGCTGATACTTGCTTCGAGTTACAATTGCCTTTTTAAAATTTCTAGTCTTGTTGTAGACTGTCTAATGGGGTGACATATACCACAAAACTGCCTCCAGGACATGTGAGATTGTTTATATTCAGGTGCCAGTGCCACCCTGGAAGCAACCAAATGGTAGATAAAGACTTATTTGGTTTGGGGTGGGGGGGGAAAGAAAAAAGAAAAGACAGTACAAAAAACCAAAACCAAACCAATAAAACAATTCTAGCAAAATTTTAAATGAAACAGTATGAGTGTGAAAAATCAATGGGTAAATTATTTTAGAGCACTTATCTTGAAGTTAGCGGACAGTGGTCACTTTGAGAGTCTGCCCATACTGAATGCAAGGGAGGTCCTTGAGACATCTTTTGAAGCTGGATGCCACAGATCTGTAGGCACAGCTTTGGCTACTACTGGAACAGGGCTCCTGAGCCCACAGAATTATCAGAAATGCCTGGAGTTTCAATGCCAGCACATGGCAGCCACAGTAGATCCGACCCACGCCCAAGGGTTTGCACAGGGCTTGGACTCACACTTAGCGATAGTGAAGGCAGATCTTGGCTTGAGCTGCTACTTGCTATTTCTGCTAAAAGCTAGATTTGGTAATTATATAGACAGAAAAACACACCCCTTCCTTCTAGACATCATCACTATTTCCCCACCAGACACTCTGACTGACTCTCATGAGCAGCCAAGTAATTTTCAGGCAGTTCATTGTCCCCTAAGTGCATGAAATTGGGACAATTGTACACAAAGAAGAAGAACACAAAAGCAAAGCAGTACAGCCAGAAGACATTTATAATGCATATATTTTGCTTCAAGAAATGTGTTTTATGGCAGAGAAAGGATAAGAGACAGGATCTAGAGGCAAGGTCTCCCTATTCCTTATTTGTAAGCACACTGCTTTAAAGAGACCCTGAGAAACCTCAGATTTTGACTGCATTGAATCCTGCACTGCGTGTTCAGACCAAGTGTTTATTTTGTACCCAGAGCAATATCCCAATGGGAAGACTCCCACTCCAGCCAAACAGAAGAGCTTCATCATGTCTTGAAAACTCCATTAGCATCCCTGGCACTCACAAATCCCCTTAGA
This sequence comes from Apus apus, assembly GCF_020740795.1. Lineage (NCBI taxonomy): Eukaryota > Metazoa > Chordata > Aves > Apodiformes > Apodidae > Apus > Apus apus. The sequence goes on along the minus strand of NC_067286.1, from coordinate 51,068,532 downwards.
CTTGGTCAGCTCTCTGCAGGGCCTCTGTAATCATGGGTCCACTAGCCACATCATCACAGATGCACACCAAACATCATCACAGCAAAAGAGAGCAGCTCAGCAGACACATGGTCAACCTTCTCCTTTGGCTGCCCAGATACTATTGCAAGCCCAGGGCACCTCCTCTGTATTATTCCCTGCACACCCATGGATACAATCCAAATAATCATCAGGGCACGGGGATGCCCATCTGTCTGACCCAAGATGGCAATGCAACTGCTTTACACAGTCCAGCTCCATGTGGCCCGCAATGGTCTAGTCAGTGTCAGTGCACAAAACACCAGCTGCCTCAAGATCTGCTAAAGGTCATTCTTTTACTGATGTCCCTCTACGTCTGCATTTACAGCTTATGCATTTTTAAAAGATCAGGTTTGATTTGGAATATCTCAGGACGAGAGCCTAGCATTCACATAGGGCACACAGGTACCCAGTGGTGACTTTGCATATAGGAAGAAGTCCTAAAAGCCCTGTTTCCTGGCTGTGAACCTGCATCTTGCAGAATTAAACTCATGCTTGGCTCTCATTTAATCTACAAAAACTTTGTAATAGATGATCCAGAGACAGTATCACCCTAGTATAAGCAGTGCTGGGTGTGCTGCCAATATCTCAAACATCCTGGTTTGTGAGTTTGTTTGGGCCATGGAAATTTCCCAATGGATGTCTGCCTGAGGCTGTATTATGGAAAATTCCCAGCAAAACCATACAACTGTTTTGTTGTTAATGTTAAAACCAACCAACAAACAGACAAACAAACACACACATTCTTCAAGGTTTCTCAAAAAAAAACCAAAAAAAAAAGAAAAAAACACTTTTTCCAGGAAAAGCTGCCAAAGTTTTTACAGTTTCCAAACTGAGAAAGTCCCATTTTATACATGACCACTAAGGGCTTATTCGAATTTGGCAGCTGAATGGGTTGCAGATTCCATCTGGACTGAGCATCCCCAGCCCAGAGCCACAAGGGTTGAGCAAAGCTTCTGCTGAAATCTCTCCCACCAGCTGCTCAGGGTCACTTGTAACACTGGCAGAGTTCCTGTAGGCATTCAACATGCAGCCTTTTGCCTAAAAAGGGAAGGTGTTTGATTTAAAAAAGTGGCAATGTGACACATCACTGTGTTTTGCCATGCCTCCAACAGTGACTTTAAAGCTGTGTGGAAAAAGCAAGTTTGTGCCTTGCAGGAATTAGAGCTATTTATTAGCACACCACAAGGCCTTCATAATGCTCAGATAGTAAAACCAGAATCTATAGCCTAGAGTAGACATGGAAATTAAGAGAAGTTAAAGGAAAGGTTGCAAAACATTAGCCTATGACATTGTTTTAACATAAATATACTTCTGTTTTAAAAGGACTGCTTTAACTGGGCCAGATAACTGAGCTATCCAAATAAAGACTGGAAGTCTTCTGATTGAGACAAATGTTGCACATCTGGGCTCCCAATGCAGTCAAGGACAGGAAACAGGTAGTGCTAGGACACGGTTCATCTTACCTTGAGGCAGACAAGCAAATGAGAGCAGGTAAGTTCTGCTTCCATGGTCTCTGCAGAAAGCTTTTGGCTGGAGGGTTGGGTGGGGAGAAACTTGATGAAATTCAACAAGGGCAAGTGTAGAGTCTTGCATCTGGGGAAGAACAACCCCATGTACCAGTACAGGTTGGGGGCTGACCTGAGCAGTGTAGGAGAAAGGGACCTGTGGGTCCTGGTGGACAGGAGGATGACCATGAGCCAGCAACGTCCCCTTGTGGCCAAGAAGGCCAATGGCATTCCGTGGTTGTATTAGAAAGGATGTGGTTAGTAGGTCAAGGCAGGTTCTCTTCCCTGTCTATTCTGCCTTGATGAGGCCACATCTGGAATACTGTGTCCAGTTCTGGGCCCCACAGTTCAAGAAGGACAGGGAAGTGCTTGAAAGAGTCCAGCGCAGAGCCACAAAGATGACTAAGGGAGTGGAACATCTCCCTTATGAGGAAAGGCTGAGGGAGCTGGGTCTCTTTAGCTTGGAGGAGACTGAGGGGCGACCTCATCAATGTTTACAAATATGTAAAGGGCAAGTGTCAGGATGATGGAGCCAAGCTTTCTTCAGTGATGACCAGTGATAGGACAAGGGGCAATGGATGCAAACTGGAGCATAGGAGGTTCCATGTGAATATCAGGAAGAACTTCTTTACTGTGAGAGTGACAGAGCACTGGAACAGGCTGCCCAGAGAGGTTGTGGAGTCTCCTTCGCTGGAGACATTCAAAACCCACCTGGACACGTTCCTGTGTCATGTGCTCTAGGTGATCCTGCTCTGGCAGGGGGGTTGGACTAGATGATCTTTTGAGGTCCCTTCCAGCCCCTAGGATTCTGTGATTCTGTGATCACCTAAGATGGGACTTGTAATAGACACATCTGAAGACAGGGAAAATAATTCCACTGAAGCAGCCAAAGTAAAGGGGTAAATTAACAAATATTTTTAAGATAACTGAGGAAGGAACATTCACTCACCTTCAATCACAAGAACAAGTATTGGAGCAAATCTCTCCAGCAATCAAGGCTTTCCCCACTCCTGCCCCCCATCCTTTTATTCTCCTCAATTCAGGTCACAGTGAAAACTTCTCCATCTGTGCTATTTAGTAAGCACTGAGAAGCTTTGGCTCAGGGAAAATGGTTGTGGTGGGGTTTTTTTGTTTGTTTGGTTTTGGTTTTTTGTTGGTTTTTTTTGAGAACATATGCACCTAGCTGAGAAACAGCTTGGTTAGGGCTCTGTAAATATCTAGTTCCCATGGGGTATGTTTGGTAGCTCAGCAAGGTATTAACACAATCATGCCTCGTACTGGTAATTTTATATTTTTTCCCCTTCCCAGCATCTTTAATTCCATTGAAAAGCATTTGCGGCTTTACAATTAAGCTGCAACCAGTCAAAAGATTATTTTAAAGCTTTTCAATGACAGGTTTTTTTCCATACTTGTGTATATGTCTAGATTTTGGTATGGTTTGCCCCACCATGCCTGACCATCACCAGGTTTCATTTAGGTGTTTAGCAGGTGCACCATTGTACTGCCTGGCAGGGAGTGCTCTGGCAATCGGGTTTGATGGATGGTCTTCATGGAACTGAGGGGCTACACAAAGCACTGCTACTCTCCAGCATCCACTCTAAGTATGCTCTCCAACCTGCAGTACTGTGGAGAATGCAAGTCTTTGTCTTAGAGGAAATGTCCCCTTCCCCTCAGTTTAAGGGTACCTCATATAGAAGGCCAGCTTGAATTTGACTAACAACTGAAATTTGGGGCAGGACATTCCCCAAAGTCCACGGAGTTTATAGGCTAATCTCATAGGCTTCCTCAAAACTAAACTCTGAACGGTAAGCTCCTGTGGGAGTATTCCACAGCCTTTATCAGGTTCTGTCCAGTTTCTCTCTCCACGAGCTCTAGAAGTCTAGATGACTATCTTAACACAAGAAAATAAAATTTGAATTAAATTAATTTTTATTTCAGTCACTTCAGAAGTCAAGCTACTAATTTTCATTTGATGTTGCTCACAGTGATGATGCAGATTTCAGTCCACTGACAGCCCACAGTCATCACTCCTTTGTATCTTTACAAATCAAGCTTTCTATGACTTACCTGTCTGATTTAATGATCCTTGAGAAGAAACACTATATAAGTATCAAATCCTAAGGAAAGTATTTTAGAAATTTCTGTTCCAACTTTTCTAGGTTACCTGGAGCCACCACCACCACTCCCTTAGGTCAGGGTTGAGTATGCTGACACACCAGATATGTAAAGTAGACTTCTGTTAGTGCCTTGGGAGTAAGCCTCACATTAAGACATTTGGGAAACTGGCCTCCTATTCCAATTTTATTAGCTGACCTCCTTGCCTTATAAAACACCTTTAACAAACTAGAGTAAAGAGTATAATAAACATTTCTTAAAAAAAAAAAAGTGAAAAGAGTCAGTGTGACCATCGGTCACTCTGCATCTCTTATTTATCCTACCTTAAAACAGCAAGCCTACTGGAATACACTCTCAATATAGGTACAAAAAATTTCCAACACACCTCAAGATGTGTGAATTGATCTCAGAATTTTCCCTTTTTAATATTCTTTCCCTTGCACATAAACGTTCTTCTTCTAAGCGAATGTTTCATAGCTTATCACACATATTTGCAAGATATTTTTTAGAGCTTGAAATAAGGATATATTAAAATAACAATATCTATGTAAGATTTCTTACTGAAGACAGATAAATATTTCAGAGATGTCCTAGATTCATAGGTCAAGAAGAGTAGAGATACATCTGGAGACTGAACCAAATTGCTAATGGCTTCTCCATCAAAATCTGATCAGAGTGATAACCAGGCAAGAGCTGGAAGTCTTATTTAACTGACACGCATCCTGGGTTGTCACTGTGAAAGGAAGTGTCAAGCATGAAAGCAATAACAAACATAGTATCTCACCAATATCCTATTAACAAGAAAGCTAGATATACTGAAAATAGACCCCCTTATCTACAAGACACCCAAACTAAGAGGAGATAAGAAGGAGGGGGTTGGTTCTTAAAGAAACTGAATGCAGAGCTTTTCTGATGTTGATACCCTCATACAGTAAACACAGAAGTGAGAAAACAGGAACTTCCAAGTTCTGTTTGCTCATCCATAACCCTGAGCAAGACTTGCAATCTCTGTGCCTTCCTTTCACAATCTATAAAATGTTATAGCAATAAAAAATGTTCCTTCCTGGACAGGGAAAGCATGAAAATTTTACAGTTTCAAGAAAGGGGTTTAGAACCTTGGATTGGTCCATTCTATTTCTATTTTTGCCTAAATCACGTGCATTATACAATAGGACAAATATGAGCAACTATCTGATCCCTCAGCCCTTCAGGATTCATGAATTGTTATTCATTAAGATGCTTGAAAACAAACTACTAGCCTACAATATTTCTGGGTTAGTGAAAGTTTATCGCATTTATTTTTCCCTAACAATTTTATTGTTGCAAGGGCACCAACATACAGATCTAATGTTAGAACCTGCCCCCACAGGGGATATATTTGAACCTGATACTCCACTTCTACGAGAAATCAACAAATACTGCTGTAAGTGGCATAATAGCTGAGCTATTTACATACCCCCTAGATCTGATTGAATCAGACATGCTTAAAAGCCCCAGAGCAATATTCTTTAGAGGAAAAGCAATTTCAGACGTACCATATCAATTCACCCACTTATATTTGTACTATGACAAGTCTAGCACCAGCAAGATAGCCATATCAAGATCTGGGTTTATTCAACAGGTGAGTCAATTTATTTGACTCGTTTTGTCTCTTTGTGCCTTACAAGGCTTTGAACATTAACTTTGCACTTTATGAAAAACTCAGGAGTGTAAGATTAGTTAAACAACATGGCACTAACAAAAGACCTCCGTGTAACAAGCCCTTACATAAAGTGGAGTTTGAGGCAGTATAAAAAAAAAAAATGATTTATCCACAGCATTTACACTTTTCCTCTGCAAAGGCCCTCAGAGAACATCAACAAAGAAAAAGAATTGTGAAAAGATCTGGAGAAGATGAGACTTGATTGCTCAGCAAACATCAGAGGGATATGAAGATGGAAGTTAAAAGCAGAGATCTGCTGGTGATGAGAGGACTGTTACACAAGCACTAGCCTAAGGATAAAGGGCCACCTTGCTCTTATGAAACATCAGATAATGGGATTACAGACCAAGTTCAGTGCACTTAATATCACCCATGTAGCTAACATATCATAAAACAAATCAATGAGGATTTAGAAGCTGCTGGGATCTTGATTATTTACCATAGATGTGAATAGTGCATGCAACAGGGAAAAATCTGCTAAGTGTATATAATGCATGGGTAGAGCATTCTGGGCAATCTGCATCCACTGATACATCAGGAAAATGTGAAAATGGCCCTCTTTTAATCTGACAGAAGCAGATCATAATAAAAAGTGATCTTTTCAAACCACTAATTTATTTCTAAATAAAAAGAAAATATTTTGCTATGAATTTGCCAACCTCTTTAGGTCTTCTCTCTTCAAAAAGGTGTAGATGGTACTTACTATAGAGGATAACAGCTGAGGAAGAAGAGAGACAACACATGCCTTCGAACTTTGTAGTTCAGTAGGAAGAGGGAGAAGATATAAATGCTCTCAAGCCCACAGTTGCAAGTCCATTTTTTCTACTTCACAAGTGAAAATTTCTGAGCTAATAACTGGCAGCTCTTTCCTTGTGAACTTTTCTGAGCAAGTTCATTCAGCTGGAAAATGGCTGTTCGGTTTTACTTAGTAAGTATCAACAAGAACATATGAAATTCATGTATATTGATGAAAAGTATATTGCAGTCAGGGAAGTGCAAGTGTAGGACTCAAAGATTTTGGTACTGGGATATTCTGTGGACATATCAGCCATTTTTTTAAACAAGTATATTCCACCATACCAGAACATCAGTGCTCCCTTTTCAAGGAGCAGAACAAATTCACTGAAGATCAGGACTTCTGAACAACATTTGTTGAGCACAGATAAACTAGTATATTATTTGTAAAACAAGCCCAAACAATTAGCACTTCTAAACTGGAATGCAAGATGGCATTTGACTACATTTAACATACACTTAAACAATGTGTTTTAGGCATGGAAGAGAACCCTGCAATTTTTGCTGGCATTATATCTAGGGGAAAATCCCTGGCTGTTGAAACTATGAAGGCTATTCCCTTAGCAGCTATTGAAGAAGGAAATAAATACTTTAGAATACTTCATTCTTTTTCTGGCACAAGCAGTGCTTGTAAAAAATTAGTTTGTATCTTTCTTCCATTTGTTGCTTTTTTTATTAGTCTGTCTTGCCTTTTTGGAGAATAAACTCAGTAGATATCATTGTCTATTCTATATTGTTGTATTGCCTAATATAACATCAGCCTTGAGTCAAGTCCTTAGCTATTTAACAATTTTAAATACTAACTGCCACGACAAACATTCAGGAGAAAAAATATTTACTGAAAACAAAAAATGTGACCAAAAAAACCTCACAAGTGCAAATCATCTGCCACTTACATTTATGGGCATTTATGTCTCTAAAAAGGATTGCATCTGTCAACAACACATAGTCCAGGAGCAGGAGACTGTGTTACTTCATTAACAGAGTACCTCATCCTTATGAAAACTGCTTTAACAATGTTATCTCTAGCTTCACCCACCCCCTCCCATCCTTGAAGTTAATGCTTCAATTTGCCTCTGCTAAGGTTGTCAAGAAGGGTTTGTCTAGAGTTTAAAAATCTAAATGAATTGTGTTCTCCTTCTCTCCTGTTTTTAACTACTCCCTGGTCTCTTGTGAATGAAGCCTGAAAACTTGATTGTGTTCTGAGTTGTACTCATACATAATAGATGAAGAAGCCATTTGAATTTCTATTGTACTTGGTTTTGTAATTCCAACAGTAATAAGGCATTAACCGTTCTATCCAAAGTTTTTTATATGTAGCATATGTGCAGATCAAAACGATGGCCTGGGTTTAGGGACACAGAAGAAACTTTTCATTTAGCCCAGTGTTAGCATGATCTCCCTTTGAAAAAAAACATGTATGACATTCACTCTGCAGCCCAGACCAGTGTGCACTCTCTTGTCTTTTAAAAATGGAAAAGGAGCTGCGAAGCCTGCAGGGAACACAGTCCCACCATTACCAGCCATGAGCACAAGAACTGGCCCGTTTTACAAACCAAGAGCAGGCATTATTATCTACAGGATCAGCCACCACCCTCCAGCAGTCTGGCCTTCTTTTCAAACATAAACCATAGTGTCCAGATTACCACCAAAACCCCATCACCCTTGAGCAGAACTACCAGCTCTAAGGTGAAGTTCCAAACACAGAGAAACCTACTCGGAGATGAAAAGCAGGGAAGACCTTTTACCCAAATTTGGTGTAAGAACCATGTAAGAAACCAAGAAAAACAAACCCCAAAATATGAAGGAAAAAAAAATATATTCAAAGCCTAGGAAAATAAGTAGGCAAGACATGTTTTGACTGAGAGGGAGGCAGGGGAGAATGAAGTCAAGACCCCCAGAGCATGATGATGAATGACCAGAAAATATATTCTGAAAAGTTTGACCTCATATGACTGTAACTGAAAATAGTTTCCATATCAAAATTGAACTCTTAGGTAGAAAGCAGGAAAAAAAAGTAATTGGCTTTCGTGAAAGAGGCAAATTTCAGTGGACTGCAATTGTTTCTGGGATGTAAATCTATTCCTCTCTCCAGATAACACAGAAAACAATTACTCACAGAGAGAACACTTTTAACCACCTATCTTTGGCAGGATAGTTCTCAAGAATAGCTTATTGTATTGATTCTCAGTGCTGAGAGAAGCTAATTATTTCCATCAGGAATCTGTCAGACAATAAACCAACTCCTCATTTAGTAATATGCCTTAGAAAGTCAAGTGAGTATTAAAAAAAAGAAACTAACTTTTGTTTCATTCAATTGCACCCAATAATCTTGATAGGAAAATTACTCTGACTTCAGAGTTATTTTGAACATAGCTTGCCAGGTTACAACAGTTGTGTAGAGATATTTGGAGACTGACCTCCACCAGGGATAAGCTGGTGGAGAGAGAACAGGCTGGAGCAGAGGTGGACTCCTCTTCCATTCACCTTGATGCTTACAGACAGAAAGATACATAAATTCATATCTCAGCTCTTCCAATATTCAAGATATACAAAAAGGGAAGTCTACAGGGCACTTAGTTCAGCTACACTGGGAGACTATTAAGCTCGAAGACAACTGGAAGAATTGCACACAAATTCCAGAGGGCAGCTCTCAAACAAGCTTTGTGAGGAATAACTTCCACTGCACAGCTGCAATGTGCTCTGTGGTTTAACAAACAGAAAACCTTTTGTGTCACCCCTGTAAGGATGCTGACCACATCTGCTGCAGTGAGGTGTGGGATGTGCCTTTAATACTCCCTGAATGATCATGTAAGGAGGCTTTTTTTTTCCCACTTTGATTTCTTTTTTACCTTTTATTAATAAAGAAAGAAGAAAAACCGCAGCCAAAGGCTACATCCACAAACCACCATGGAGACACAGGCAAGTCAGCCAGGCTTGGTATCTCCAAGAGCATCACTACAGCACAGGTATACTGAGTCCCTGCAGCAGTTTCTGCTGCTGTTGTGGCTGTGTGACCAAAGCACATTATACTTCTTGTCTTGTGGTCTTCTACCCCCACTTTCTATAACGCATGTCTTTAGGGATCAAAACTTTTGACTACCTTAGCAGCTCAAAGGCAAAACTAAAATAGCTCCTACATAGTGTCCTCGAGTGGCTTGGTTTACCTTTTGTGACTATGTAGTTGTTTTTCCTGTAGAAAACTGTGCATTGAAGAGCCTCTGACAATAACACACCATTTGGTTTTAAGTCAATTGCCTCCCTATACTAAATAAATAAATAAATAAATAAATAAATAGCATCAGCTGCAGATGCACCTTATTTTCTTTCCAGTACCAACTTCTTACGTAATTAAGGGCAAGTGTTGGTGGAGTTAGAACATATAAAAACTTGGAGACACCTTAAGACACTTCAGACACCTCCTGCCAGTGGATTCAGTCCAAATTGAGGAGTTTATGGGGAACTAGTTTCTCCTCTCCTTAGTGTGAAGTGTTTCTGCTACAATATATGACCCATTAAAAGGCAATGAGCAAAAATAAGCCCTGGATAATTTTGCAGAATTTATTAAAATTATTCTAGGAAGTACTGCTTAACACCAGGAGGTTATTAAAACCCTGCCTTATTTCAAGATTCCATTGCATTGCTGAACCCAAGCTTCAGTGTAGTTACACATTTAAAATTCAATGTAAATAAACATTAAGGATTCCAAAATCCCACAGTATCCACTTAGTTCATTTAGCCTCCCCTTCATGCTTATCCATCAGCAATGACACAAATCACAACAGTGAATAACGGTTTTTAAGGTTTTTTTACACAACTGCAGTTTCTTCCACTACTTCCATTCTTTATAATGTATTTACATTTTAAATGAAGGAAATTTGACACCAAAAATGTTTCATGTCTTTTCTGTATAGTAGTTTTTCAAGCCGTATCAGAGGGCTCTGTAGTTATCTTAATTCCTGACTACATAGCTGCAGAAGTCCAGAATTTGTTGTATAGGCTTTGGATTGCAGCCCACACAAAATCCATTTGTTTTGATGAGAAGTACATGTTTAGGACTGGAAAAAAAAATGTTCTGTGATGAAGAGTAACATTGGCTCTCATTACTTAGTCTGACTGCTTTTCTGTACTGAAGGCAGAAGTGACTCCTTGCAGCTGGAAGAAGATAGGTAAGAGAGGAGAAGAAATATAGATGTAAAGAACAGCCCTTAAAGTAACCAGAAAAAAAATAACACTCCATACAACAAATCCAAATAGAGACCTGAGACGGTCAAAACTAGAGGCAGGTCGACACAACGCAAGTTTAATAAAGGATTGTGTTTCAGCATAGCTGGGAAGATTAATAATAAAATAAAAATACACTTTCCTAAAATCTATCCCCTCATATGCATCCAATCATGCATATAAATGTGCTTTTAATTTGTAAGTAAAACTAGCATTTCAAATGTTTCCTGAGTTGTGAAATTTAACAAGAGCTCTGCTGCTGGAGGCTGAATCTGTTTTGGTTTTGCCTAAATTACTGGGCCAGACACAATGTGCAGAGTTTCACCTCAATGCAGCATTCATGTGCTAACATTTTCCCTGGTTAATGTCTTCTTATGTATGGACTATGAGTGGGAAGTGATTAAACAAACCAATTATTTGTCTGCTACATTTGACTGCTTCTCCTCACCCTTCAGGAACTATGTGAAGTTTGATGCTACCTCTCCCCTGTAAAATATCTGTCACTTCTGCTGGCAAGCTTTTCATGTGTGGCTTAACCAAAGGAGAGTGAATGCCACCAAACTGCTGTCTTCTTGTATGGACTTGCCAGCTGGTGTCTCAAATTCATTTAAGACTTTGGGAGACGTTAGTTGAAAATCTTTTGGTTTTTATTCAACAGAAGGAACAAGCTTGCAACAGGGAGTGACACCATATGAAGGTGTCAGACATATATGGTACAGTATCTTCACAGATACATCGAATTATTTGAGCCAGCTCAGGTAAATCCCTGGGTTGTTCATTAATGTTTCTTTCAACACAGTTTCAGAAATATATACATTTAGTCTGTAAGTGAAGGGAAAACAAAACAAAACAACAACAAAAAATTACAAGGGAAAAAAATATAAGAATCTTTCTGCATATTTTGTCACACTGGACAAAGGGAGGGAGTTCTGATAGGTCCAGTTTTACAGCTGATGTTTTAGACTAATGCCTATTAGCAGGCAATTGATATGACCTCCAACTCTTATACAAGCTGCATCCAGAAGGAACTATTCTTGGTTAGGCACTCAGTAAGAGGAGAAGCCTGCCTGGAAACCCAAACAGTTCTAGAAATAAATGCTGGTAAAGCAGGATTCTTAACTGATAGCTATAAATATAGTAACCTAGCACTCTCCCAGAGAGCACAGAGCAATATGGGGAGCACAAAACTTCAGTCTAGCATCACTGCCAGAAAGCCCAGAGAATTGCTCTCATGTTGTCATGTTGGTAACTCTGACTCCATTGCCTATTTTAAAATATTGTTTGAATATATTAACCTAAGACTAGCATTGCTGTTAAGGTCACAGAGACTGAATTTACTGGCAGGGCTGAAAAAAAAGAATAACATTAACATAAGACTGAATGGAGCTATACTGAACACATGCATTAACCACAGTGACTTCAGAGTAATTACACAAAGTTACTAAAATCAGCATCTTGCCCACAGCACCAAGCAAATTAGAAATGGATAGACACAGATGAAAGGAGAGGCAGGAACTGAGAGCAGCAAGACACTACCTCCATGAAGTCTTTGCTGTGCTGCTTGAAAGCAAAAGGAATCTGGGGGAAAAACTCATTCTATCCCAACCAATCCCTGGGAACCTCAGCAGGAGGGTTCTGGAGTGTAAGGTACCTTTTGGCAAAAGAAGGAAGCACAGTGGTGAGCTCAGAAAGCCTTTCAAAAGGAGAGGCAGTGAGTGTGCCTGCCAGGCAGGTTTTTGCAAGATCTCATCATTCTATTTATAACACTGCATGCCATCTTCCATTACATCACACCACAGGAGATGCACACCACATGCAACAAAACACATTAGAAGCACTGTGGCTTCTCTCTAGAATAAATGCCCACAGCTCACAGTAGTGTCTTAGAGGTAAGTTTTCTGGGAAGGATATGAAATTCCTTGGCAAAGATTTGCAACCTATGGAGTTCGCTTTCACATTCTGCCAGCTCAGCACTGCTTTCCATCCCCACTTTTTTCATTTGTTCAGGGTTTAGTCTTGTCTTTTCCTCCAAGAACAAACTACAGTATTGCCTTTTCTATATTTATCTGTGTTTTATCCCTCTATCTACATAGGAATGCATTCGGGCATCTTTCATGCCATTAATGCAAACAGTCACAGGTAACTCTCCATCAGACCTTGAGTGTCCCAGATGTTCTGGAGCAATCCATGGGCTTCACTGCATTGAGGATGGTGACCTGACAGAGCCTTGGGCAGCCTGATCTAGTTAGACCTGTTCTGAAGGGAAGGTTCGAGTGGGTGACATCTGCAGGTCCCTTCCAACCTGAATTATGGTTCTCAATATATTCCCTAATGATATATGTACTATCTCCCTACTAAAACCACTAATAAAACAATGAAGTGTATCACATAAATTATTTATAGTATTTGCTTCACTTTAATTTATTAGGGTTGGAGTTTTCTTACAGTGGAATAGACAACACTAGTTAATCTTGACTTCTATAAGTGTTTACTCTTCACAGGAGGATGACTTTGCTAAAAAATGGGAATGAGTCCAAGGACTCATTTTAACTTCTGAAACCTGCAAAGATCAACTGTAAAACAAGAAGACGAGGAACTGTATGGAGGCAGGGGAACATTTGCATAAAACATAACCCAAAATAAGCTTTAGGAACTCTGGATTGGTATAAAAGCATTGGGTTCAAAAAATGAGGGAGTTAAAAAGAAAATAATGAAAGAGGATTAAACGTACACGCCAAGGAGACAAGGATATGGCTGAATCCAAGATCTTGGTATCTCACTGGTCCTCTGCTGTATCCTAGCAGAGAGATGTCCCATCTCCTTCTAGGGCTTGTCCACATACAGACATCTTTGCATTGGTATTAGTTATGTCCTAAGCCAAAACAGAAAGTAGTCATTTAGTGTTGTTTTGTTGGGGTTTTTTAAATCTGTAACATGTCAGAGCTCATCTTGGAGCAGCATCTCCACTTCACTTAAGAGGTGGAAAATATGGAAGAAGTAGAAGTTTTTGCATTAATTTAGTAAATGGGATAAGGTTCCTAACACTATGACATGAAGAAAATTTTAATGAGAAAAGAAAGGAAGCAAGCCCAGAGTTATGCAAGGAAGAACAAACAGATTTTAGAGATACTCTGGAAAAACAGCAGCAGGATTTTACTCTGACATTTTCAGAACATGTGGTATTATATGTATTTACTTTGGTAAGTCAAGTAGCCAACCATGAGACTCAGTTTTCAGTGCCTATTTAGTTAGCTGAGATAAACATGGTTTAGTCTGCAGCATTTGTTGATTCTAAGCATAAAAGGATCTCATCACTTCATTTAAAAGCATTATATATGCTGGGCAATTTGCAGTGTGTCATACGTCACACTGAAATCTTTACTGAAGTAATTGTTTAGTCTCCAGATTTTGAGTCACAATCATAGATAGTTTTTGCCCAGAGCCTGTATTATGGAAAAATAAATAATGCCTTAGGCAGAGATCAGAGCAAGTGAAAACAGCTTTGTAAACAGTGTGGTTTAAATGTAAACCAACTAAAGCTTATTGCCCAAAAATATATCAAAAGGAAGTAAGTGGTGTCCCCATGACAACAGACAGGACCACAAAAGCTCTGGTGAGGAAAGGGCCTGCCTTAATGCCAATTGCCTGGATCTTTCCATTGCATCAGGTCTCATGTCTACTGGACTGGAAGAAGCCCAAGGAAAGTATCCTTCTACTAGGCAACTCTAGAGCAACCTCCTATTTTACTCGTCTGTCCAGATACAATGAGAGATCAAGAAAATTGCCATTGCTGAGGTCATCAGTTTTGCCTGAGCTCTGTCCTCAAGGACAAGAGACAATACTAAAATCTGCTAACCTGAGGGGCAACAAACATTCACAGGATGCCTGAACAACTGGTGGAAGCCTTCTTACCATTGCCATGTCTGTCTCAGCAGAGGTTATCAGCAGAAATCTTTCAATTATCATTTCTTTTGATGGCAGTCCAGTACATTACTGCTTATGTTTCTCAGGGCCAAGATGTGCATTTTTGTCAGTTGAGCTTTAAGTGACAATGAGTTGAGAATACACAAAAAAGTGCAAGGAGAAACATAGACTTAATCTACATCCGCAGGGTCCTAATATGGAGATTATACACTTGCTTTTGTCCACATTGTTCCTGTGCAAGAGAATCTGCTTAGCTGCTTGCCATTGACTACACATTAAATTATAAAATATATAAAAGAACTCCCATGGTATTTTTAGTTATTAAAATTTCCATGGGCATTTTAGTGGCAATAACTGTTTGGGGAAAACGTTGGGAAAAATAGGTTTGTTTTTTTTTCTAGCTATCTTATAGCGGCCTTCCAGTACCTGAAGGGGGCCTAGAGGGAAGCTGGAGAGGGACTTTTTACAAGGGCGTGTAGGGAGAGGACAAGGGGTAATGGATCAAAACTAGAAGAGGGTAGATTTAGGTTAGACTTTTAGCGGAAATTCTATAGTGTGAGGGTGGTGAAACAACGGAAGAGATTGCCCAGGGAAGTTGTGGAGGCCCCATCCCTGGAAGTGTTCAAGGCCAGGTTGGATGGGGCTTTGAGCAACCTGGTCTAGTGGGAGGTGTCCCTGCCCATGCAGAGGAGTTGGAATTAGTTGATATTAAGAGGTCCCTTCCAACTGAAACTGTTCTATGATACTATGATGGCTAGAGAAATAAAATAGTAAAAGGTTCAATCCATCTTTGCCAGTTGGTGAATAAGCCATGGCAAGGTAAGAGAACAGGTTATTTGAGTTGTTGGAAGGCCTTTCCTCTGACCAAACCCAATTACATCTCTGTCAGAGGCAGTATTTTTTCCCAGCACCTTTTGCACGTGTGCACATAATTTAATCCCTCACTCTTTCAAGGCAGTTTCTCTTCAGTAATCTCCTGGCAACTGTGGCTTTGTTCCATGTGTGATATGACCAGCAGCATGCAAGCACTGGAGGTTCAGGGGGAACACCACCCCTGCAAAGACGTGAGCTGACAGAGAGCTTCCCCAGCCTCCACAGCAGCATGTTTTGCCTCCACTCAGGGAGACAGGGCCACATGCAGAAAGCCAGTGAATGGCACAGAGCAGTGACTAATAGCAAGATGAACTCAAACTGGAAAATATTTTGCATGACTACATACTATTTCAATAGGAATATAAACCTTTATCCAAGAACATTTGTCTCTAGTATAATATGGCTTCCATCACGGAACACAAGAGCTCTGCAGTACGAAGTGGGAAAGGAACATTGTCCCTGTTTTGGGATCCAGTTGAGCTACCGAGACTTGACAAGGTCCCATTTGCCAGTGAACCTGCATGCACTCTCTTCACCTGTCACACATGCAAAATAAAAACTACATAAAGCCTGATGTCTTTAATTGAAGCTAATACTTTTAACCTCTTGCAAGGGTGAAGTAAAAAGCATGCAGTTCATTTGGACACCTAAGCCAGCAGTCAGGGAGCCAAGCTACACAGAGACAGATCTCAGGTCACATAGAAAATCCACAAGCAAGCAGAGAACCCAGCATAAATTTCTCACATCTTCAGTCATTATTCTAACTATGTGGTCTCAGCTTCAAGTTTGAAGGTACCTTTTAAACAATTACAACATTAACGGTTTTTGTGTGGTTGATTATTACTCTGAGGGGTTTATGTTGCACATTTTACTGAATCATTGTTCTTCCAGACAGCAACTGAGGTTTTCATAGCCAACAATAGCTCTCAAAGTCTCTTAAAAGCCTAAGTATTTATTGATACATAAAGTTATAGTTGCCTAGCACTTTTAAAGTAGTCTTTCATGACCCAAATATTCCATCAGCTTTTTGTTATTTGAAAAATACAGCATCACAAGATAAACATCAGATATATTTTGAGAATTTTAGGAATGACGATCATTTCATTATTTTTACATTATTTAATTTCAGTGCATTTGTTCTAGATTTAATCCTACTGTAAGCATAAGTGGTATGCGTTTGTCCCTTGCTATAGATAACATTTAGGACTTGGAACAGTCTAGCCCTGCAGCCTCTGACAAAACATTTGCCACTTTATCATAAGTTCTACTCAAACCTCCTTTTTAAAACTATCAACACTTTGAGGCAAAGTAGTTCATAGACAAGGGATAAAATATCCTGGGTGATTTCCTGCCTTCACACGTTGAAGTGAAGGTAGATAGCTCAGAAAGTATTCAATGTTGCACAATAAACCACACAGAATAGGGTCAGGAACCCAGATCCAATGTACTAAAACCATGGGCGCTTCTGTACATGGGCAAAAAGGACATGCTAGAGCTCCAGTTAGAGCTTGCTTTTAATTAGGCTACAAAGACTTCAGCAGTACAGTGGTCATGACTGCTAATGCTTTGTTCCACAATCAGATTTTAACAAATTTGTGAAACAAAGTTCCCCGATAAAGAAAGAAAAAAAGATTATAAAAAAGCTTTGAAGAATTTCATAAGGAGGATTCAAAAGAGGTTCACACCCTGAAAAAAAATCCTGCATCAGAGAATTAAATGCAAGGAAGCTGTACTGTGCTCAAAAATTAAAGGTAGGATATGACTCTAGGGCTATATTAAGCAACTGCTGACTGTAAGGAAGTATAACTTAGCTGAGATGGTATCATATGGGCCATCTTGGCCAGCAGAGGAGCAGATGTGGCAATTGGAAAACCTGAAGAGACCTCATTATAGTACAGCACAAGTGGGACTATGACTTTTTTTCCAGCTCTCCTTGAGCAAGCCTGCCCATACACACAGAACCCAGACAACAGCTACTCTGATTCAGTTCCAACCGAAGGCTCAGGCTTTGGCTGCCAGTACAACTTGGGAACTGGCAAAATAATGGCAGTAGCTGCCTTTGTGGGGGACACCTATCAGAGGCTCTGCCTGCTGCCACCACAGTGTCCTCGTGCAGATGCGAGGGGCTCCAGGCATCACCACTACACTGTCAGAGAAAGTGTCTGCCACAGATGCTAGGACAACAGCGGTTCCTATAGGCAGAGGCTGTTTAATCCTTCCTGGCTGCACTCAGTGCTTACAGACAGCTACTCATGCTTTGGTTCACAGCTAACTCCTTTTTGTTTAGCACTAAGAACCAGTTTGCAACAACAGCAAGAGGTTGTGTCTAACAGCATTTGTTTCCTATGTTTAATGAACACAACCATATCTCTGTTCCAGCCCTCATTGTAGTATAAATAAGCTTTTTAAGAAGACCAGTCAGTGTGCATTTTAATAGCTGCATCTCCTATATTCTCCAACATTGGGAACAGGGAAGATGGGAAAGCAGTTTCTGCTGGGATGCTTGACGGACTCTAGTTCACACCTCCACAGCAGGCAATTCTGTGCAGAGGGTATTAGTATTCATGTTCCACAATATATACTTTGCTGTTTACTGATAACAGCGTGGACTGGAATGACCAAGCCACCAACTCTGGCTTTCTTTAAGTCATGATTTAACTTTCACCTTGCAGATTAACCAGTGGGAAAAGAGCATCCTAAATATCCTTGAGTAATCTTGTGGTGAAATTCCCACATGCTCTTATTTGTAAAATTTCCTTTGTCTTCACTGCTCTTTCTTTACTTGATTCCTGGGATGCTTCTCATATTTTATTTTTAAACTTCAAGTATTTCTACTCCTCTAGCAATTTTTATTACATTTAGGATTTACACTTTTCTTATGTTCAATTTATATGCATAATGCATCAGCTTGGTTGAAAACTTCTGCAAGTTCTCCAAGACTGCATAATGTTTAAAATAAGCTGATTTTCCACCCTAGTCAGCCCAGCAAATGTAATGCCTCAAGCACTGTAATAACACAGTTTTAAATAGACTGCTGAAATATTAATCTTGGCCTTCACTGTTCTTCCACTCTGTCCCTATTGTTTGATGTTTCTACTGACGCCATATGATGTTCTCTTGGTCTGTGTTTCAATATCCTCTGTACACCATCACATCCACAGGATGACTCCCATGTTGAGAGAGCTGTGTTTTAGTCTTCCTTGTGTTCCAAAGAAACATATTCCTTATTCTTCACATGGAGCCAGTTTTCTTTGAAACATCTGACCTGTCTTTCAAAAAACTCCTCCTTCAGGTTTCAGGATCTATTTATATTAAAGATTGTAATACTGTAGCTATCTTCAGTAATCAGACTGTAGGGTTATCTTTTCTTCTCGGGCTTAGTGACCATCTAGTTGTTCTGCCAAGTCACAAAAAAGTAAATGATCCCCTCAGTAATTCCCCTGCTGCAGACAAGACATCAAACTGAAGGACATTGTGAAATGGAATAGCCAGCATTAGCAGTAGTACTGGACAATGGTTTTAGAAACTTAGAAAAATAATGTTTAAAGAGGGACTCTGCTCAGGCATTCTTTTGTAAAAGTTTTATATTATATCCCAGGAATGGACTGGCATTCAGACTGAGCTTTAATCTTTTTATTTATTATATGCATTTTTTCAATGCATAGATTTTTGTTACATCTGTAGTACAAAAGCATTTTTCTAACTACGGTTTGTGTCATCTACCTGATTTACTCAAAGGGTTATAGACTGCCCATGAACATAAGACTAGAAATAAGAAGTCTTCAAAACATCCAAGAAGACAGATTCTGTAACAAATTCACAGCTGGGGAAGTGGGAGGAAGAATCTTCAGTGGGTAACTTTAAGGTAAAGACACTTTTACAAAAGGAATGGCAGTTGCCTCTAGCAGCAGGGCCCCAGCTTTGGTGAGCTACCCCGCTGCCAGTAGCTGTGTTCTGACCTTCAGCAAGAATGTACTTAGTGCAGCAGAGCCAGCAGATGTAACACAGATGCCTGGGAACAGAAAAGAAAGATACTAACATAGATAACAGAAGTATCTTCTTAACTCAGCCACCCACCTTCTGCCATGGCCAGGCAGGAACAATGAAGAAATCAGCTAAATTTCTGTGCCTTTTCTAAAGAAAATGGAATAAAGTGACTGCACTGGATTATTTTGGTTCAAGTGATTGACATTCATATTTTCCCCAAAGCGATTTCATTACCTTTGCATAAAGGTTTCATAATAACCAGCAGAGGAGAAGCAAGGAAACCAGGAAATTTCAAGATCTAAAAAATTTGACTCACAACTGGTAGCCTGATGGAAACCATAAGGGCTCTTTATAACATTTATCGGGTAGGGTAATGAGTGGAAGGCAAAAAGTATAGATATTAAAAAGAATAAAATTTAAAATGAAGATAGAAAGGTATACTTAAAATTTCCAGCCACAGGCAGTCCAGTTCAGTTTTACTTTCCGTCCGCAATTATCTAAGACCTTATCTCATTTATATGGTAATCACTTGTTTGATGTCAACTCCAGAAGCGGAGACAGCAGTTCCACGGCGCCCGCTCCTCGAAGCCTCTGGCTGGCGTGGGCGGGAGGACCTCGCTGGGCTCAGGGCACCCATTTGACTTGCCAATGAGGCAGGCCTGGCAGGGCTGTGAGGAGCATAACAGAGGCAGGGAATTTCTTGTCGCTAAGAATTGAACTTAAGTCTTTGTAGTTTCAGGCACATTCGGCATGAAAGCGTTTTGAGAGGTATTTACTTGCCTAGGGAAGAAAGACTTACTGCAGCAGTTTGGAAAGAACTGCTTCCCAACAAGGAGCAGCGGAGTTTCATGGGAAGGTTCAGGAACTACTCCAGGATTTTTACTACAACTGCAAAGCTGTATTTTCTCTAAAATTCTAATGAAATATAGATAAAGTGAGAAAAGAGGCCACAACGGGTTTGGACAGTAATGAGAGACAAAGACTTTGGCTCTTTGCAATTTCAGAAATAATTACAAAGGGATGTCTTATCCACTTGCTGAAGCAGAGAAGGAACACAGAGACCTTTGGGTTCCAACAAGTGAACACTGTGGCTCTCAGATGTTTGGGGTTGTTGTTTGTTGGTTTTGTCTGCTTTTTTTCTAAAAAAAAAAAAAAAGTTTGTGGTTCCATCAGGACAGAACAAGGACCTGGAATACAAGTACCCCGTACAGGTAACAAACCTCACATCACTTTCTTTATTGAAAGTTCAGCTACTCTAACAAGGTCTTTCTCACATAAACTAACTGTGTTTTTACCCGTAACCATTACCCAACTGGGGGCATAAGAGAACATTTCATTTCAACAAGTAATTTCCCACCACAAGCTAGACAGTGAAGTGCAGTGAACTCCAGTTGCTGCATTGTGGGTTGTTTTAACAACTGTAGTCACCAAGTACATAATTCCAGCTAATCCAGAACAGAAAAGGTTCAGTTTAAGGTGTATCTTTAATGAAAACCAGACAGGTTATGGTTTGCAGTCTCTGCTTTGTAGAGGGATTCTGTGCTTCCTGCTACAGGGAAGTGTATTTTGTAGGTAAGTTTGGAAAAATAAGGCATTTGCTATTATTTGTGGAGGAAAAAGCAGAAAAAAAGACCAGGGTTTGGCTTATGCCCCTGTAATACAACCACTCACTGTGCTGCATTTTTTTCTTCCAGAAGAGACAGGTGAATTTCAGGAGGATCAGGTCTGTGCTCATTGTTTGCAGGGTATAGGAAGGGGCAGCCTGCTCTGATCACACTACTGGTGGAGGACTGGGAGACAGGGGTTTTAGGAGCACTGATTTAGAACGTTTTGAATTCAGAATATTGAGTTTTATCTGGGATTTACTTATTGTAAAGCAGCTGTATTAAAACATTATCATATACATAGGATAGCTGATGGCAAAATAAAGGATTTCATATCAGTATGTTTGAGGATCGCAATATTCTGTAACACAGAGGATGTTTCACATGAATTCCTTAATCTCTACCATACTGTGGTAAACCCTGAGCCACACAGTCCAGAAAAGCAGTCTTTAAGACTAACCATCAACAAGGGCTGTGTTTGCACCCCTTTATGTCTAAAACCATCCCTTAGGCCACACGTTTCATTCAGATGCATCTTAAGAATGTGAAATGAAGGTTAGCAGTTCAGAAAAGCTCTGAAAGGGACCTAGAAGTTTTCCTCTAAGTGCAACTCTGCCCACCACCCCAGCAATAAAAAAACCCATCTATTGTGACCCCAGCATAATCATAATACCCCCAATCTGAATCATATCACAGACCCGTGGAAGTGCTGGATCATGGACTGCTCTGCTGTTCTGGGACAGAGGGAAATCAATGCCAGGACACAGGGGATAGTGATACTTTTGTGAGGCATTGGCACAAAGATGCTAGCCCTCAAAAGGTAAGTCAGTTTTGGACAATCAAGTAGGCTTGGGAATGAAACATATAAAGAGCAGACAACATAAACAAGAAATTGTTTTGCCTTAGATGATACAAGCAGAGCTGACTTTATAGGCACAGGTCCGGAGGTTCAGCTTTTAAGTCTGAACACAAAGGATTCAGACTCCTGCCAGTTCAGGTGCCAGGGAAGGGTTTTTGACAGTGTGCAGCTGCAATCTATGCCATCTTGGAAAAAAAAAAAAAAAGTAAAAACCAAAACATAAGTAGGCATAAAACTGCTTATCAATTGAGAACAACAGCATCACTAATGAATTTTCACTATTAATAAATCCTGCCTTCAGTTTTCCAAGAAATCTTAATAAATATTTGTCTTTGCTTCTGAGAAGTAATCCAAAAAGGAGATTCTGAAAATCTTGAAGAAAGGTGAAGGAACTGTTTAAAGCATAAGTTTTTGAAATGTTAATAGCTATGAGGAAGCATTAGAGCAGTTTAGTTTTGATTGCACCAGGAGTGGAACAGCTATGAGAGAGATTTAATGAGCAAGACATCCAGCATCATGCTATTAAATGCTCCTCAAGCATAATAGGATAATATTCCAAAAATGCTGCAGCCACTACACTGTAGTCTTCAACAGGAAGAGCTTTGCCTCAGTGGGATTTTTTCCCGTGCTCTAAGATGGATAAATTAGGAACAAAAAATATCACTCACATATACCATGTTCACATAAGAAAAACTTGTACCGTGGAAAACCTCTCACTTTTGATTCCTTGAGCACAAAACAAAAGGCCACATACTCAGGGCAGAACAAAAAGCCAAGAAAATAATTTTTCAGTCTGGAAAGTTAAAAAACAGTGAGGGTAAACCTCATTTGAATTTGTAATGAAAAGCTCATTCTCTAAAGGATTTAAATGAACATGCTCATGCACACTAGTAAACACTTTAAATATGTAATCAAAGTCCTCTTGGATTCTAATGCTCCTCTGATGATTAAAGCTGATTCTCCTCCTAATAAATAATTCAGTAGCAAAAAAATTGCTTGGCCTGGAAAAAGCTGAACAATGGGCCAAGACTAGTTGCTCTTGCCTGAGAGATTTTGCCCTCAATTTTGACTTTATGAAGAGAGGTTTCTGCAGAAGAGGGAGTCACATAATGAAGTTGATGTGTTTGTATTCACAACTGCAATTTAGAATCAGCATTTTCTGACCCTTATTCTTTTATTGGAAAAAGAAACAACTGATGGCCTGAAAAGAGAACCCAGCAACTGGCACAAAACAGTAGTTCTCTTATTCAAGGGCAAAGTACTGTTTTGTTCTAGCTATGGTCAGAAAGGTTCATCCTGTGATGCTGTATGCTGGTATTACATACTTAGGAGTGCAAATACCCAGGAACTTCGTCTATGGTAGACTAGAAAAATAGTATCCTCTGTTTGGGGGTGGCTTGTTTTTTTTTATTTAAGGTTAACACAAAGATGTATCTCCCCAAATACTGAAGAGCAATATGATGAGGAGTGAGACTAACACTAAAATAAGCACTCCTAAAAAAACCAAATAGGCAACTCCAACTTCATACTCCATAGAAGCAAAGGTTTTTAAACCAGAGACTTTTAAGCTGTGTAAAACATTAAAACCTTTCCTAAGTTAATTCCATGAACTCTAATGGGTCAGAACATGGTTTGTCCTAACACACCACTAGGTCTGGTCCAAACCCCATGGGAGCCTTTTGGATCAAACCCTAATAAGAAACATACTGAACAACCATGCATACACAAAAAATATCTTGGTTCTTTATATTAAACCATGCAGAACCTTGAGCCATGCATATTTTCAACATTGCTTTTGCCAGATGACTATATAGATCAAGGAAAGACATCACTGAGTCTGAAACAGGAGCAGAAATCTCTTAGAGTGTACATCAACCTTTCTAGGTACAAAACCCCAATTCAGCAAGCTCTCCTGAAAAAATGACCTATTCACAGTACCTTGGAAATGGTTAGTACATGATACTGCAAAATACTCAAGCCACTCCAAGAAACATACACAGTCCAAAAGAGAATTGCTCTAACAGAAATGAGATGCACAGAGGCATGTTGAAAGAGAGATAACCATGAGCAGCCAGTTTGGGACTACACTTTACATGCAAAGTTAGGACGAAACCAGAAACAAGATATGCCAGAGCCTCATCTCATGCACATTGTATTTTCCAGCTTAAGAGCCTTTGGATCCAGCTTGTGTCTAGCCAATTTTAGGAAAACCTCATTTCTAGACAGCCTTTTCCACAAATAAGCCATAAAAACACACAAACAAAAATTTTAACTTTGTATTCTTTCCACAAAGAATTTACCTTCTAAGTCAGGAGAACAAAACAACACTGACCTGTTTTGTTCAGAGCTTTCTCCACAATCTGTTTGCTTAGCTGCACAGACAAATCTTCATTGGGAACTCCCTTTTGACTGTGATGCTGGCACTAGAAATGAGTAGGAACAAACCCAAACGCTTCAATATGGAAGAATAATACTTACTACTTAAAGTCTAAAACAAATCAGTTCAAGAACAGTAAGTGTGAAAAAGGCTTAAAAAAAGAGTAACTAAGAAGCAGTGGTCACTCAGAGTATCTTCTAATGGAACAATTTTACATAAGGGAAGACTACATGCAGTCACTCACACCTGTTATATTGTGTAAATAGAAGCCATTGCCAGTTAAATGTTTATCCCTTTATCCCAGCTCCACATCACAGCAAGTTGGGCCACCCCTGTCTCCCAAGAACTAGAGAAAATGTTTTTTGCTCCAGACCAGAACTACTATAGGCTGCCCCATTAACTGTCTTCAAATACATTACCTGTAGTTTCCCCTGATGACAGAGCACCACCAGTCAGCACAGCTGCCTTGAGCAGAAGTACAGCACTTTACATCAGCTGAACCTCCATCCTGCCTCCTCTTTGGTTGCAGCTACCTCCTTTCATGCTTGACCTTGCAACAGCCAGGATGCCATGAAGGAGTGTTCCAGCTGGCTGCAGGGCCCCAGGTTTGGCTAGTTTTGCCTCTACTAGGTGCTTTTCTTGCAGCCAGAAGCTAAGAGAGGACCGAGCATAGACGGGTGAACAGGGGCCGAGGGCATGGAGATCCAGGGGAGAGTAATGCAGTCAGGGTGCCCTGTGCCCAACCCACAGAGTGGCCTCATGCATTTTCTTGCTTAACATTCTTCTTAAAACATAGCCATACAGCAACATCCTTTTTCTTTTTTGTTTGGTTTTTTTGGGGGTTTGGTTTATTTTTTTCATTGCCATTTCATTTGGTTTGTATTTTACTCTGACAGGCTTTTCCCCAGGAAATGTTGTCTTTTCAGCTGGACCTTCCTTGTGTGTTGGTGGAGGACAGAGTGACAGCCATGGTCTTGGGGTACCAGAAGTACATGTCTCTGTGCCTGATGTATTTTTATGAATGAATGGGCTCAGAAAGATTCCTGTATTTTTGAGGGGACAAGCATTTCTGTAAAATGTATTGTTCAAAGTTTGTATACAAAACACTACAGAAATGCCATCTGACAGAGGCATGGAGCAGCTTACAGAGGTGAGCAGAGGAGCCTTATTTTCATTACAGAAGGCTAGAAAAGTTTTCTTTCACAGTAAAACACAAAATGAAAAAGGAGACAACTGCAGTCTGTCAGTTATCCAAGAACTAAGTACCAGGACAGGAAAAGAACTATTTAAGTTAATAGATATTGACACCAAGATACTGGATGCAAGCTTACCACAAACAAATCCATCCTGGAAACTAGAAAAAGGATTCCAGTTATTAGGAGGATGAAGGTCAGGAACTCTCTGCCCAAAAGTCAGCTTTTACAAAGAGGCAAATGAGACAGAAAAAATTAAGGCCTCTGTTCAAGATCTATATATAAAGTTTGTGTCAGGGATGGGAATCAGATACTGGAAACTCAAAGGCCAGGCCAGGTCCTTTAAAACAAAATAAATATTCTTATCAATGGGGGTCACTTGTGTTGAAATGATGGCTCATCAAGCCAAATTTTGAATGTAATGTAAATGAAATGAGAAAAGGAAACTAACATGAGAAAACAGATCAGATTTATATAATATTAAAAATCTGATAACAAAAAAATACAGTGTTAGTAGTAAATTAGTACCACTAACCTTTGGAGGTATTAAAAATATTTTAATTTAAAGAGAAAGTCACATTTCTGACACAGGTCATTACCTCAAGATGCTGCAGAATTAATCAGGATCCTTAAGGACAGTCCTTTTCTTTGCATGGCAGAATGAATAATTGATTGATACCTTAGTGTATCCTGTTCTTCTGGATTGATTGGGATTTTTTCCCTTTAAATTTAATTGTTGAAATTATCAATATAACTGTGTCCTCAGGGAATAACATCCATGCTTTTGAAATTCAGTTATAAACAACCTTAGACATTTCTCCTTCTTCCTAACTCCTTTTGATTTGGGATTATCACCTGACCAGAACTTACTTTTTTCCCTAACACAGTGCTTGTGAGTGTGTTGACCTGTGTTTTTCTCTCTCAGTGCCAGAAGAAACCAATGAGGATTTCCATTTGGGGATTCCCAAGGATGTCTCCCTAATTATCAATTTAATTGTCATGTCTATTTTATCTCAAGCCCCGTACTTCCTTAATCAGATTTCTCTAAACCCTAATGCCAATATGAAAATCCTACATTTGTTATTGGTTAGTTAATCCTCAGCTGCTTACTTTATGTAAAGAGAGAGATGTATTCACTATTAAGGAAAGAAAGTTTATAAAAGTTGAATTTGTTTGGTTCCTCTGGTTCTACTGCCTCTCCCCACCCCAGGAGCAGCAGCCATGTTCTTGCTACAAACATGTCACTATCTCTAAGAGAGAAGCAGTGACACAGGGTCACAAACTCTCCCCAGTGCTTCCTCAGGCTCACAAAGATGTACATTGACTGTCTTGGGGATCTGGATTCCCAAACAAGATTAAAAATGCAGTCTCAACCTTTTCTCCTCAGCCTTACATGACACAGAATCTTGCATATTTTTGGTTATGTTTTACTTCATAAAACATCACTCTTCTTTTAAGCTTCTGATTCACACTTAAGTTAGAAAGTTATCTTTGCTAAGAGCAGGCAACTCTGTGCTCTCAGCTTGACCTCCCAAAATTGGGACAGGAGGATGCGCTTGATTTTTCCAGTCATCAATGTACTGGCCAATAATTGAAAGAGAAGCAGGACATGCAGGCAGCTTTTATAGGAAAGGTTGGTCCTAGATGGCCACAAATGCACTATCGACATTCCTAGCTTCTCTGCAGCCATTTCTGTCCTCTGGCAGCTCCTACCAGCAATATTTCCAGCCTCCCACATCAGCTTAGTCTTTTTCTCTGCTTTTTCACACAACACCAAGACCCTTCATTTTCCCCTTTTCTGGCAAAACTGAAAGGCCAGCTTCTTCCATTCAGTCGGTGGGACTAGAATGGCAATTCCTCAACACAATGCAGTCATAAGGTAAGGATGCGGAGGTGAGGGCTCTTCAGTTTCAGAGCTGATGAGTTCCCCTGTCTCCCTGGAAATGTTTACAACTTCCCTCTCTCCCTGCTTGTCTATCAAAGTGCTGCTGTTGACACCCAAATGCCCTTCCTCAGCACTTTGTGATATCCAGTGAATTAATAAACACAGCAGCTTTGCCGAGAAAAACACTTGAGAAGAAATACATCAGTAAAACTGAAAGACTTGGACTTTCAAGAAGTATTGAAGCAGTGTGAGCCATGGAAAGATTCTATCATGACTTTCACAGTACCCACCTGCAGCACTACAAACCTATACAGCTTGCATTCATTTTTGCCTAAATATCTTTAGAGAGATGGAGCAGTTCTTAGGTGATCTGGGGCATTTCTCTAATACAGCTGAACTGGGATTTTTCATGTCAGCATGTGGAATTGTCAGAGCATCCTTGCATGCTGCACAGAGCAGAAGCTACTAGGAACTGCTTAGGACCTCCTCTGCAGGAGCTAGAGCACCTTCCTGCACTGCAGGAAGGTATGGGACTTGTGTGTGTACGTGATGACAGGAGGGACAACAGGAGCAGCTTGCCCTAGGCAGCAATGTGAGGGGGCACTCCACATCCTCTGCTGATCCCTGGGCCCTACAAGCTGTGAAGGCACCAGCATGTTGATGTCACCAGTACATTGTGCAAGCGCAACGGCAAATTTTGCATCACTTCCTGCAAAATCTGTTGTCAGGCTGGTGCAGTATCTCAGAGGTAGAGCTCCACCCCTTGGCTTGAACTGAGAATTAAACACTGTGCTGGGAGCAGCCACCATGTGCTGAGCTATCGCTCTTCAAAGGGCTTGGGTTTTGTAAGTGGGCCAAGGGAATCACTAAACAATAGACAATGAAAACAACTTTAAATGAGAGACTAAATGAAAGGAAAAAAGTTTTCAAAATGTCAAGGTTAATGTTTTCATAAAACTAACCAGGGAATGGCTAGATGTATGAGTGTAAACTTTAATTAAAACTTTTGAAGTGTGAATACAAAACTAATTTTAGTCTAGACAGTCAATAAATCTATCCTCCTTAATGAAATTCTCATCAATTTTTTTCCTTATCCTTGCAGCTATGTGCAACTTTGAAACTTAAGATTGATGTCTGCCAAAACCAGAGGAGCCGTGCAGAGTGGGACTTGCAGCCTCCTGTGCCTCCTGCTCCGTGTCATCCTGCACCTCTGGCTGGGCAAGCAGCTCTGCCGACAGCCTGGATACAGCTCTGGGATGGGCACCAGCCTCCAAACACACTCGCCAAGCCAGGGAATGACAGATCTCTGCCCCCACACCATATCGGGACTGTTATGGTTTCTGCAGAGGATCTCAGCGGTGGTTTCCTCCATCTGCAAATCCCCCACAGCTCTGCCCCAGCTCTAGAGGCAACCAGAAGGAAAGGGATCTCCTTATCTTACAGCCTGGCAGAGGCTCTGCTATTTGGACAGCAAGAACAGCAGAAATGGAGCCTGCAGTCCTTTGAGAACATCTGGCTTGAGCAGGTCTCTGGCAGATTATAAGAGATCAGTTTAAAGAGCTCTGGGATCTTGTTTTCTTGCATTTTATTGTTAGTGGGCATCATCATCCAGAGCTATTTATCTATACATTTTCTGCTTAGCCATTTTCCTGATCTTTCAAGCAACTTTATTCTTGAAATAAAATTACTTTCTAATTGATTTTAAGAAATGAAAGGAAAATTGTAAGAATCCCCCATGATCTCAAATTATTTGGTTATTACTAGCTCAGTGCACACCATACTTTTACATACTGTCCCTCCTGGTGAATGCTAGAAGGAATGTACGTGTGTCCTGAAAACACATAGGGCAGTTGTTCTTTCTTCCTGTTTTCCTTCCAAATGTTGCTCATACTTACTTGTGTTTGGTTAAATTGTCAAGAGTCAAGTAGAATCCTACCACTTTTTGTGTAGATATTCAAATGTCCCTAGACAGCCCCCTTTTCTTCACCTTTCTAATCTTCTACATGTCAGTCATTGTTTTCCTTAAACAAAAATTCCAATTTTGTAACCAGTGGGTACAGGGATTTTTTTCCATCTTTTTTAAAATATACTTTGTTCAGACACAATTTCCCCAGGGCAGAATCTGGCCTTGCACTGTGCTAAAAAATGATGGAGTTGCGAAAAAGGTTTGGGGACAATCAGCATGTTGATAACCAATGTTGAAATCACTGGCTCTGCCACCAGCTCCAGCTTACAGTCTTAAACTTGGATTGAAATTTGCCTTCACCTGTCGAACTCTACCTCCTCATGTACTCCACAGCTGTACTCCTAATAAGTCCATCAATATCAGCTCAGTGCTGTGAATAGCAGAATGCTAAATTAGGATTATTGCTCTGTAATAAAATAAGGATATTGGAATCTTATGTCAAAGCTATGTTGTTAGGGAGCCATAATAGTAATTTAGCATTCTGTTATAACGGTGCTGAAACAATGCTGTTTCACATGGTTTGATCCACAGAGAGCAAACAGACACAACCAGCAGTTCAGCTGCACATAAGCAAATGAGATTGTGGATATTCGTGAGAATAATTATAATTAGGCAGTTTTTATAATCAGAAATAATGGTAATCAGCATGAAAGTTCTCTTCAGGAAGGTCAATAACCAAAGAGGTAAGATTGGAAGCTCTTGTTATTTCTATACAGAGAAAATCTGAATTTCATTTTTGTAAGGCAAAACAAAAAAGTTAACAAGTATATAACACAGACCGGGAGAGAATGGAACATGAGCAGTCCTGAGGAGAAGGACTTGGGGGTGATAGTAGATGAGAAGCTTGATATGAGCTGCCAGTGTGTGCTCACAGCCCAGAGAGCCAACTTCATCCTGGGCTGCATCTAAAGAAGTGTGGCCAGCAGGGCCAGGGAGGTGATTCTGCCCCTCTACTCTGCTCTAGTGAGACTGTACCTGGTGTACTGTGTACAGTTCTGGTGCCCTCAGCACAGGAAAGACATGGAGCTGTTGGAGAGGGTCCAGAGAAGGGCCACGAAGATGATCAAAGGGCTGGAGCAGCTCTGCTATGAAGACAGGCTGAGAGAGTTGAGGCTCTTCAGTCTAGAGAAGAGAAGGTTCTAGGGAGACCTGATAGCAGCCTTCCAGTACCTGAAGGGGCTAGACGAAAGCCGGGGGCTTTTCACCAGAAAGGGTAGTGATAGGACAACGGGTAATAGTTTAAAACTGAAAGAGGGTAGATTTAGGTTAGATATTGGGAAGAAATTCTTCACCATTAGGGTAGTAAGGTGCTGGAATAGGTTGCCCAGGGAGGCTGTGGAAGCCCCCTCCCTGGAAGTGTTCAAGGCCAGGTTGAATGAGCTTTGTTTCAACCTGGTCTTGAGCAAGATGTCCCTGCTCATAAAAGGGAGGTTGGAATAAAATGATCTTTAAGATCCCTTCCAACCTTAACCATTCTATGATTCTATGATATAAAGACAAGAGCATATTGCAAATATTCCAACAGAAGAAAAGCATAAGCTAAGAGCCATGATACTTCACATGAGTTTAAAGCTGTTTCCACTTACGTATAGATTGTAAGTTACCGAAGATGCCTCATTAAAACAATGTCAAGATCTTACTTTCTTCCTAAAGAGATTTCAATACAAGCCATTATTGTTTTCCTTCCAGTACATAAAATAATGGATTTAATGAAAGTAAATCCTCTCCACTTTTTCTCAGTTACTGGTGAGGAATCTCATATATGCAACAATATGTAAGAGGGCAGTAAAGAAAAATAATAATCTAACTCTACAGGAGATATGCCCTGGCATAGTAAATTAGCACTGGGTGTACCTGGGGCTATCACCTACTTTCATGCCCTCATGGCTTTCTTTTGTTTTACAGTGTTTTGTTAAATTGAAACCTGATGGTGTTTTCTAAAGAAGACCTTTGCTTAAAAATATTTTATTTTTTTTTTAAGATAAATATATGCTTTTCCTAGCTCTGATGGCAATCCTGTATCATAGAATCTACCTGGATCTGTAGAGTTACAATCTTACCTCTGCTACTGAGACATATTTCTGCAGAAAGGGGTGCAGAGGTGTCTGTGAAGATGACCTGCTCCACCCTGACCACATTGGTTGAAAGGAGAGAGCAGTCTCAGAGATACAAAACAGCAATAGCTCCTATAAATTTTGGGTGGAATGAAACAAGATGGGGAACAGTGAGGGACAACGAGCAAAACTCCTACCCATGCACACAGCTTTGGGCATGAGACACTGTGTGAGGACACAGCCGCTGTTCTGCTGCCTTTGGCACAGGGTCAGAGCTTATGCTGGAGAGGAGATCAGAGCACAGGTATGGATGATGACCACCCCAAGCCCCCACACCTCAGGAGATTCCCAGTGCCTGACAGTGCTATGGGAATGGATACCCTGTCTCTGCATGCAGCAGGGCAGGTTTCAGAGCCCTGCCCTCCAACCCCAGCGTCCCCTTCCCCAGGGCTGACCATCAGTTTACCATCAACCATTAAAGCCTGCTTGCAGCTTCCTCAGGAACTGATGCTGCAGTAAGAAACTAGCAGAAAACAGCACTTTGGACCCAATTTAGAATGAACTTGGCTCATTTACCAGAAGAGTGAGCAGCAGAGCAGTAGACCACGTACATTTGAGAGACTGGAAGCTCTTGACCCTCTGTCATTAACCTGGCCACGGAGGTGGCTCTGAGTTCAGCTTCTGGGGCTTACCAGAATGCAAAGCCATCTCTGGAACAGTCTGGTCTGCAGGCATGATTCACTGCTACCCTCCTGATGGATGAGGACCAGGCAGGGAAAGGGTGGTGCTGGTAAGCCACCAAGCAGGGCAGAGCCCTGGAGAGCTGCCTCAGGTGCAGCACAAGGAGGGTGAGAAAATGCCTGCAAGAGATGCCTCAGTCCATCTCTGCCTCCTGACAGAGGTGAGGCAATCAGGGCTGTTTCATCACCTTCAACAACCTGCCATCCAAAACTGCCTCTGCCAAGAGTTGGCCTAGGACACACCATCACTTGTTGGACTGAGTTTTGCATTTTGTTTCATAGAATCATAGGAGTTGGAAGGGACCTCAAAAGATCATCTAGTCCAACCCCCCCACCAGAGCAGGGTCATCTAGAGTACATCACACAGGAAGGCGTCCAGGCAGGTTTTGAATGTCTCCAGAGAAGGAGACTCCACAACCTCTCTGGGCAGCCTGTTCCAGTGCTCTGTCACTCTCACAGTAAAAAATTTTTTTCTGATATTCACCTTAAACCTCCTATGCTCCAATTTGTATCCATTACTCCTTGTCCTATCACTGGTCATCACTAAAAAAAGCTTAACTCCATCTTCTTGACACTCACCCTTTACGTATTTGTAAACATTGATGAGGTCACCCCTCAGTCTCCTTTTCTCCAAACTAAAGAGACCCAGCTCTCTCAGCCTTTCCTCATAAGGAAAGGCTTCTTTTACTAAGAATTGCTTGACTTGGGAGAATTTATACTTGAATATTAGAGAGACATAAACAGCCATAAAAACTCAGCTCTGTTTGTACAAATGATCCACTGATGTGTGTTAAATGCACTCTATTGCTGCACTAAAGTCAATTTGCAATTGATCATATTGCATTTCTAGTGTCAGCAGATATGAAAACATGTCATTTACCAATGCTTAATGAACCTCTGTGCTGATAAGACATAAATATCAATAAGCAGCTCTCCAGTTAAGGAGGTTAACCAGCAAAGTACTCAGTGAAAACATTAAAGAGGTAATCATCTGGCAACTGCTGTATAGATGGAGCAGCTGTGCTTAAGGATGACTAAACCTATGCAAAGGACTTTTACAGGAAAAAAAAGGAAGAAAGAAAAGAGGCAACTAACTCCATGTTATAAGCTGAAAAATTCCATTTGAATTAAAAAAAAAATAATAAAAGTAACTGCCTTTCTGGATTGTGCCTTTTCCACAAGCACTTAAGGTAATCTTAGTAGGGCTCTTTGACCATTCTGGATATTTGGGGAAAAAAAAGCAGCAAGTTGCTTCAGATTTGCTCGAACACTGCTCCTCTTAATTCTTCTTGGTAAATCTGTCCTTTCCTGTGTGATATCCCTGACTGTGGCACCCTTTTCCTATTTACAAACATTTCTCACCCCAGCCAGAAAACATCTGACCTCTGCCTGCAGCAACCACTGACCTGTACTCCGGCTATGAAGCCTCAGTCTGCAAAAGTCAGAGAACAATAACCAGCTCCTGGATGGCCAGACTGACCCTCCTTATGTAGGCAGGAAAGGCTGATGAATTTGCCAGTGCCAGTGCCTAATGCCTGAAGTATGTAAATTAAGCATCTTTTTAAAAGGAAATAAAAGAAAAACAAACAAAAGCAATTATGTATCACCACCAGACAGTAGCAAGCCCGAGTGTTTCAGAAGTATGCCATTCTTAAGCAGCACCTCACAACTGTAGATGCTTTGGAAAATCACTGAGTAGTCATATTGCAAATAGTTACCTGAAACAAGAGGAATACCATAGTAAAGCTGGAGGAAGAAAGCAAATCTTCCCTTCTGCAGAAGAAACATATGGTCATTCAGACATAGCAGGCATTTAAGGAAGTTGCTGCCTTTTGTATATTCAGTAACAACTGACTATTCTAGTGACAAAAACTCCCTGATACTTTAAAGAATTGTAGTGACAGCTGTGCAAAGTCACGACATGTATGAGACAGGAAAAGGGGTTTGAACATCCAAAGAAATTCAATTATCATGGAATTCTCTGTGCTGTGGTATAGCCTTTGCCATACACACTGACAGGGCACCACATAAATCCTTCTCATTCCAGGCATGCTCTCCAGCACAAAAACTCATCACAACAGACCCAATCCTCCTCTTTCTTGCCTACATCCTATCCTATTTCCATGCAAATATGTTGCCCCTTGATAATAACAACGACTCACCGTTCTCATATCACATTTTTCATCTGTAGATATAAAAGCAAACATCAAACCAACAGAGGTAAGTTGATTAAACCCATTTTGCAGCTTCAGAAATTGAGGAATAGGAGATGTCCCACCTAGCAGGCTGAAACAGAAGCTGGGCTTCAGTACACAGGGATGTTCCCTGGGCATCTTTAACCTCTGTGCTTGCAGCCTGGAGTAGACAAAAGGTGAAATTCAAGTGGAATAGTTGTACTGGGCATGTTCTGAGGCATGCATCTCAAGGCACTCAGCATGGCTTCCCTGGTCAGGCACCAGTATTCCCTGGCGTGCTCAAAAGAGCTTGTTAGGTTTTCCTTCTTGTTACTGCCAGAGTCCACACAAACTTGCACTGATTTGCCTCTAATTGCACCTCTCAACATGCAAATATAATTTTTCCATATACAATTAAAGTGAAAAATCTTCAAATATAGAGTAAAATTCAAAACATTTGCATGGAATCATTAAAAGCTATGATTTATATTTTAAGCATTCTGATAACTTCTTGATGGTCGAACTCCAAACCTCAAGTATAAAGATGTAAGATGATGAGAAAGAGGTTTCTGACATCCCTATTTCTGTACTCCTTAACTGTTGGTGATGAAATTCAGTAGCTGTAATTGTAGAAAAGCTTCTCAAAAGGTTTTAAAATGTGCTGAAGAATGCACAATACAATAAAATGACATAGAAGCCTTTGTTTCTATTGTTAAGAGTTAATTTGAGCCCAGCTACTGTTTGGCCAAACATGAAGAATGACAACATTACAATCAGTAGCACAATATTAATACTGAATTGAATATATCCTCCACATAAATCATGGTTATGCACAAATAACTAAGGAGCATTCCATGTCACACAGCAGTACTCTAAAAATACATTTGCTTTCAGATAGGATTATGGATGGCCGAGTAGTTTCTTCTTAACTCACACCTGAACTTCAGAGTCTTTGCCCACTACAGTAAGCTTTAATGAAATTAAAAATTTGCTCCCAAGTATGATTATATCTCAACCTTATAGAGATATCTATTATTATTGCTGCTTTGTGGAGAAGGGAAAAAAGGCTTTATGTAAGTCTGTGCTTGATTTTTCAGAAATGAAATAAAAGAGGAGGTTTCGTTTGCACTGAAGGATGAGATTTCCCTCTGGATTTGCTGCCCTCTAGATATCTTTCAGTATAAAACTGCTGTGCTTTTTAAATGGATTTTGCAATAATCTGCTTTAGCTGAGAATGCAATGGGAAGAGGCTAAGTAAGTACAAAGGCAGGGAGGAAGCAGTGTTTGAATAGTTTGTCAAGATGCTTTCAACAGAGATAAGGTGTTTTCAGACTATGCCAGTTGTTCAAAGGAAGGGGGGTGGTTATATGTGTCTATGAGGGAGAAAAACGAGTGTTAAAGAAGTGCTGGGTGGTTACTGTTATGGGACAACATGCTCTATTTGCTCTACCGAAGGAGCAGTGAGATTATCAGCACATCATCCCCACATACTGCTACTCCAAAGGGATGTGAGAAAACTGATGTGAAGAGGCATATTTCTTCCCCAAAACTCCTCTGTGTGTCTCTTGCATAATACAGTTCTGCAAAGCTTTTCTCAGTGATGCCAGGTTTTGGGTTGGTATTGCCAGTCCAGACATTCCAGATTTGTTTTTCTCTGCAGCAGATAATAAAGTGTTTCAGAAACTTAGATTCCTGTTTTCTAAATTCTCCATTTCCAGCCTTGTTGGTAGTTCTGGTCTTTCTGGTAGGGATCTCAATAGAAAATAGGAGTTAAAGAGAAAAATGTAATACAAAACAAGAATAGTTCTGATTATTCATTAAAAGATAATACTAATAAGCTAAGGATTAGGTAAGCAGGACAGCCTATAAATACCATAACTGAATTCTTCAGTTTATTCAACTGGGAAAATGATGTTAATCAGACTATCTAGAGCAAAATAACCTCTAAAGGTCCCTTCAAATGAGATGAGACAAATACATTGTTTCAATTATCTCTCTATTTTGTGCCTTAGGGAGGGTGTTTGCTTCAGGAAAGACTTCAGGGTGGGGAGGGGGGGTGGGGGGGAAGAAAGAAACAAAACAAAAAAAAGAACCATTATTAGATAGAGAAAATTAGTCCGAGATTTAGAAGTCTCAAATCTTTACCCATGTATCCCACCCAGATTTCAAGTAATATGACTCATACACAAACATTTGCGTAGACTTCCCTTGGGCCAAATCCTGTTAAAAAAGTACTTCTGTTCTCAGCATGGATGTATTAAGTCCTATTGATCCCAAAGGAACAACCATTGCAGCAAGCGCTCCTTGACTTTCAGTGTCTGCAGGATCAGAACCTGTGATCTGACAGCTTGACAAAATTGTAAGTTGGCATGTAGAAAGTACCATTCATCAAGGGAAACTAAAGGAAAAAGCAGTCATTTACTCTCAAGGTCAGTGTAGAATGGTCAATATTATTAATTGAATCTGGATAAGTTGAGACAGCAGTTTAGCATTTTAGCAATTATCCGAGATTCAATACAAGTATTAAATAGTAACAGTATTCCATCATGGCTGGTTAAAAAAAGCAGCTCCTAATACTGCTCACCTTTTGCAGGTGAAAGAAGAGCTTCTTCAAACTAAAATTATTGCTGGATACCCTCAGACCTGTGCTCAGATGCAGTGAGTATGGGACATTTTGTCTGTCTTGTCTTTCTTGACACTGGAAACCGACATTTCCAACTAGCACAGAATGCCCTGCCTCGGTGATGTTTCCAGCCTTACCACAAGCTGAAAATTCCTAAGTCCACCCAGACAGACTGTTTTCCAAGAGATTACAGCAGGACTTTGTGTTGGAACAGGAATTCACCAATACACTTGAAAACATTCATGCAGGGAACAGGAGACGAGAGGACACATTTGCTGACGCAGCACATAGCACCACAGACACTTCTACCTATGGTCCTACCAAATAGTAAGAAAAAATCCCCTCTTAGTTTCCTAACTTTTATCACATACCCAGTCCCAAATGCAGTGTTTCTCTTATCCATTCAATGTCAGTACTAAATCCAATAAAGTTTTTCTACTCAGGTGGCAAGAGAATGTAAATTCCTAATTTTTTAAATGCATGAGCCTTTTCCCACAACTTTAACTGAAGCGTTATTCCTGTCCTATTGTCATGCCTTTAGTTGTTTTCAGACTCTAATTTATCTGATTTGATCACTCCATTCCTGGGCATCAGCTTCTTTGGCTAAACACTTTGTTACAGACTCTCATTCACTTCGTGGCTTTGGGGAACAGAAAGGATGCTGAACCCACACTCTGCATTTGATTAACCTGGGCCAGCCAAGAGCAGACAAATTCCCAAACAAAGATGATTTTTATTACATTTTGCGAGTATCCTCAAAAATACCAAATGCTTTTTTATGTCCTTGGCCTGAATGGCCAGACCTTGGCAGTCCTCACCAAAACTGCTGGGAAGAAGGAATAAGAGCTGCATGGTTGTTAGTCATGCCACTTGTTGCTTGCCTGAAAAGTGCTCATTTGCTATGATGATAAGCAGAGATGAGAAACCTGAGCAGAATAAAAGTCTTGGTCTTGCTTTGGACCATAATCTCAGGTGGATATTAGTATTTATAAATGCAAAGACTGCTACTGGTTCAGAGCTATATTTCAGGCACTCATCCAAATTGAACCCAAACCTTTTGACATGAGCCTTTCTCTCCACCAAGCATTTGTGTAATTAATACATTTCTTTTTTACAAAAATGCTTAAAAAAACTTAAAACCACAAAACTGTAACAGATGAGATGGAAAAGTACAGAGAAAAGGAGGTGTTCAGTGAGAGCCCAGAAGCCATAGCCCTGACTTACATGTGAAGGACAAGCAGTGTCTTCTACATAGGAGAGTTTATTTCCCTGTCATGCTCCAAACTAATAGCAAAGGCGGGTCTGCTTGACAAATGTATTATTCCAAAAGAGGGATGATGTTTCCTAGTGACAGTTAGCCACCCCCAAAGCGCACGAGGCCATGATTTTCCTCCAGTTCCACTGCCAACATAGACTATTCTTCCCACCAGCCTACCCTGAGCAAAATACCTCCTTCCAGCAAACGCCTGCTGAGGCCCAGAGGCAGGATGACTGATTGATGGGGTTGCCTGAGCCTTGCGCTGACGTATGAAAGCTGTCACAGCATCTGGAGGAGTGAAGCCTTGGTAAAATCGACTCAAGGAATTACAAGAAGTGGTCAAAGTGAATGTGAAGGCAGAGGTACTTTATTTCTGGTCTATTTTAATCCAATTCTGCCTATGGAAATTTGCAATTAAGATATATTTGTGCTGGTTTAAAAAAAAAAATAGGGTACAGAGGACTGAGCTGAGGAAGGCACAGACATGGAAGGGGAGAAAGGAAAAAATTGGTATGGATTCATCAGCAGGATCACATTTTCTGCTACATTGCACAATCCTGGGCCCATCACCATGTGTGGTTGACCACTGGGTGCTAGGCTACCTCCCCACATGGCATCAGGCCTGAGAGTGTTCCTCAATTGGACACAAGCTCAGCAGCGCAGTGGTCCCAGATAAGAGGAGCTCAGTTATGAGCTCATGCTGCAATCATACCCTATTAACCTAGCAGATATCCAGTCCACCAAGTAGTGGTGGCATCAGTGTATTTGCACAGAAATCTTGACAATAGCTTTAACAGACAGCACTCCTGACAACAATGGCTGGCACATGCAAAAGAAAAACTGGACTGTCTAGATGACTCTGCTACAGAGAGCCTTGGCTTTATGGTGTAGCGCTGAGACCCTCAAATCTTGACTCCATTCTTGCTCTTGCCAGAGAGCTCTTGTGCAAATTGCCTGCCAGTGCTGGACTTCAACAGCCTGGCACTGTTCCTGGCATTGTATTTGTTGTGACTCTCTTTTCATTACACCTTGTAAGATCATTCAGGATCCTTATAAACAAGACACCAGAGGAATACAGGCAGCAAATTGTCAGTGTCATGTTGTTGCTTGGTTTCCTTAGAAGTTCATACAAATACATACACCCTTCTAGATTAATCTAAGCACAGAATAGTGACCATGAAGTAACTGCTAGCTGACAGTATCTGCTTGACTCCTTCATCCCAGTAGCTCTATGTACTCGATAAAGAAATGTGCATTTTAATGTATATGTAAATCAATAATAAATATGTGGGATTCATTTAACATTCCAGTCATTCTCATCATCTATATATGGATAAAAAGATAACTTAATCAAAGCACCTGCAGAACGTTGCGTTCTGGACAACTGTGGAGGCAAAATAATGTTTAATGATATATCAAGCAGACACTATGACCTTCTCACTAAAGCCATCAGCTCACACTGGTGAGAGTTGGATTCTTATTGGTATAAATGGAATTAATCCCAGTGGAGTTAACTCAGTTTACACCCACTGAGGATTTACCTGTCACTTTGCAGGGACCTTCATTTCCCCATGTCCCCAGGGTGATCAGCAAATTGTGGATTTATACAGTCCAAATGGCACTTTTCAGACATTCATTGTTGCTGCACTTTTTCAGTTGTCCCAGTTTTTCCCCTCCCACCTCCTTTTAAAACTTTCACCATATAATTTACTTAATCTTCCAAATGAGACATGTCTATAAAGAGCAACTGGATCAGCCAGCCTTAATTTGAAAATATTATTCCTCCCACACTAAACTTCCCCTGTCAGTCCCACAGCAACCATCATAATTTGTATGTATCCCAGACCAACCTTAGTGAAGTTGTGGTCTTTTCATCTTTCAAAAAAGTGGAAAATAGGGGCATGAGATAAGAAACCACCACATGGAGCACTGAAGGCCGGAATTGTCCAGGGAAACAGAGAAAAGAAGTGTTCTAATTTCCACAGATTTTTTTGGGCTACAAAGGTGTAAAATTTCATCTGAAGAAGGGAAAGAGTATGCTTAGCTCAGTTCCAGTTATCTTTAAGTCAATTTCATTTTGCAAAATTCAGAAATATTCAAGGTGCTCCTGAGGTTGAGAATATCATTACAAGGACTCCCACATGGCTCTTCAGTAGGTAACTGAAGAAATTTCTAGGTCAGTGGAGTTAAAGGGTTTACATCTGAAATGAAGGTAGGGTGCTTTTTACTTTCTTAACCTGAAAGTTAAACAGCAAATATGCCTAGTCTTCCTCTAGTCAGTTTGATGAAAGGTACCTTTAGGGGGCAATTCATTTAATCCTATCAAAAACAGGCTGAAGAGATGGCCCCTGGAGCTGCTTACCTACATACTTAAATGTCTACAGGGGTTGGACCTGTATGTTTAGTAATAAGGAAGTGGATTCAGTTGGAGGTGAAGATGCCTCCATCCAGGAATCTACATGCAAGCAATATGTCCAGATTGCCATCACTGGGAGATTTCACTGAGAGAGTAAGCAGACCCTTGTGAGCAATTCAGCTCACCTCCATGGAGACAGTTGGGTTTGACTGTGTAAATTGACAGCTGGAGGTGTCCAGTGTGGCCTGCAGCTGCCAACCCAGACAGCAAAAGTCCTGTGCCAAATCTTCAGCTCTCTGTGGATGTCCCGCTTACTTCAGGCCATCTCAAACAGCACCAGACACCTAAGTTTAAGCAATGGAACTGAGCCCCTGCTGCCTGCACACCTCTCTGGATCCTTCTGGTAGTACTGACTGACCATCATTGACTATAATCAGAGCACAGACAGCTGCTTCACATGTAGATACCTCCATGCAGACACCAATGTTTGCCTAATTCTCATGTTAAAACCTACCCAGGTTTTATACACCAGTTGTGACACAGCAGCACCACAGCACAGTGCTTTTTAGCCCATACATCCTACCACTTACAGCCCGTTTTCCCAAGAAGGACACAGAGACAGCTGGCCATTTGTCACTGGTGCTGTAGAAACAGGCTCAAGGGCAAACCCTACTCAGTGGATTAATCAGTGTTAGTTCATTGATTAAAAAACTAGGTTAATTCATTAATATAACAGGAAACAGAACCTGAGCCCTGGAGGAAGCATCTCCAGTAGAGTCAGTAACAAAGCCTGAAGAGTCTCTCAATTCCTGCTCTGGTATCCCGACCAGGGTCCCTGTACAAGCTGCTGTAAGAGGTCAAGGCCTCCTCCTGAACTGTTTGCTCTGCCCTAGTCACAAACAGAAGAGAATGCCAGTGCCTCTGAATTTCATCAGAAAGCTTACAGGCTTGTGTTATCATGGTAATAAAAGTAATGCACTTTGTTGAGCTCCAGTGAGGCATATGTTTTGCAAAACAGTAAATCACTTTCTTAACGGTTACACCAAACTTCAGATACTTTCAGCTACACTTCAATGTGGTAAAGAAAACAGCTAATTTGTGTCCAAACATTATAATTCAACTGCCTGTTTATAAAGCAGTGGTAGGAGACACTTAAAATATGAGTGCAAGTAACGGCTCTTCAATCTCATGAACCAATCTGGAGTTAAGTGAGTGAATCACTCTTCTGCAGTCAACTAATTGGAGGAGAAAATCAACTCTGAGAAACCAATTATAGTTCTATACCTCTATCCTTCAGGAGGTGATCTAAAAGTCAAGTACCAAGAAACCAGTCTCCAGGACACACTGGGAATATTCTGCATGCCAGAACAGGGTAAACTTGTTTTCAGAAGATCTAAATGGAGACATCAAAACTGAGAAAACAAGACAGCAACAGTGTGGTCAGCTGGAAGCAGAACTATAAAAAACCAGAAAGTAAAAATACAGTGATCAGATTGGCTTCAGCATTTGAAATTCCAGTCAAAGCAGGACAATGAATAGAACCCAACTACCAATATAGCAAAACACAGATTTGTCTACCTGATAAAATTCAAGCTGATAGGTTCCTGTTCTCCTCTCAGGATACCAGCTCTCAGTAGTCTTTAAAGGAGATGTTGTAGAGCTCCATCATGCACTCTACAATCTCCACAAGAAAAATGATGTATTAAACAATAATTTAGAGGGGGCCCAAATTCAGTGTCATATTTGAGGCTGCATGATTTTGTGCTGAACTTGAGGACTGAACTTCCTGGTGGAAGTCGTCTTACCTCAAAATGGAAAGGACTTTAAACAGCAAAGTTTCAGCACTTATAACCCCTGAAGTAGCTGAAATAAGTGGGTCTCTCTGAATGGGGAGCTTCTATTTCATCCTCAGTGCCAGAATTACTACACAAACCATCAAGGCTCTTTGTCTGGATTTGGAAATCCTGGGTATGATTTTCAAAGCAGCGAAGCACCTAAAGTTCCAGCTGAACTCAGCAGTTCCAGAAAACAAATTCACAATAAGTGACCAGACAAAATAATACACCAAGTCTGAGAAAAATTTGCTTTAATTTTCTTTTAACTTTGGCTTCTCCAAGTAGAAAACTATATAGCAATTACTCCTAGACAGAAGATCTAAAGTTCCACTCTCCCACTCCAGTTTTCTGGGAGGTAAAAATGAAAACAACTTGTCCACCAACTCAAAGATCCTACCTTGAACAATGAAGGGGTGGAAAGAAAACAAAAAAATATAACAAACTGCATAGCTACAATTTGTCTTATTCTGGTGGGGTGATCAGAAAACATTCTTATCTTTTTCTGCTAAATGGAACCCAGCCAAACATTCACAACTTGGACATCTTAGAAGAGATCACTGCATGTTGGTCTGAGACTCAGACATGGAAACCAGTTTTAAAGAAGCACTGATTATGGAATTCATGTGGTTCATGTTTTTGGTAGGGTCTTAATTCTCTTGAGCTCTGACAGTGTGGGTGTTCTCATAAATGGAAAGACCCAAACCTACGGACCCTGAAGTATGAGCAATTCAACTCCACTGTGGATCTTGCATCTGGAAAGCCCACAAACCTGTATAGCCTCAAACTGTCCTGTCAAGCAGCTGAATTACTGTGTGACAACATAAGCCACAGAGTCCCACAGCATTAGAGAGAGGAGACTTTTCCTGTAGGAAACAGCACTGGAAAAGCTGAACAGTGGGACCCTCTGGACTTCTGGGGAGCTGAGTGAATCAGCCGTGCTGCTCTGCTCCACATTGCCATGGCTGAGCTCATTTTGCATCTCAACTAGCTCATTTAGAAGTGTCCTGGGCACCTCTGCATCACCCTTTTTTCCCTTCTATGACTGCATAGAAAATTTAAAGCAAAAGTTGAAACACATCCTTTCTAAAATCTACAATCCAATTTATGACCCATAAATACAGCACTTCTCCAAGCATGTGGTGGCTGATGCTGTTCCCTACCAAACACCCAGTGAAGCACTAGACATGCTGTATACTGGAGCTTACTTTTACAAAAACAATTACACAGCACAGAGCAGAGAGAAAACCAGTAAGGGTTATTGCAGAAGCCTTTAAATATTTATTGATTTTATTTTTAGTTCGTATCACTTAATGTTACTATAGTAACATAATATAGTTATATAGTGTTATATAATGTTAATATAGTAACATAAAAACATTTTTATTTCCTAATCAGCAGAGCACACAGCAATTTTGAGACGTACAGATCTCAAGAGTGAGGCATAGCATCTTATGCGTTCTAATTAGCTTTGCTGGTATAATTGACTCTGGCTGGCCACCAGA
Source organism: Apus apus (assembly GCF_020740795.1). NCBI lineage: Eukaryota > Metazoa > Chordata > Aves > Apodiformes > Apodidae > Apus > Apus apus. The sequence goes on along the minus strand of NC_067286.1, from coordinate 51,024,921 downwards.
GTCAGTACAGGTGTGAGCAGACAACACCACAAGGAAACAGGAGCAGATATAGAAGATGAGCAATAGCAGCATCACACACCTGGGAGAGGGAGGCAAGGAAGGGGAGATCAGAGGAATGAGAGAAGAATATATGGAAGTAAAGATCAGAAGAAATGGAGGAGGACTGATATTAGTTCTTTTGTCCGACTAAAAGAGCAAAAAGCCACTGGTTGAAGTTTATGAAAACTGATAATTTCAACTAACAAAAGTTCTGGGCATGAAATTTTTCTTAAAGTTGGATTTGTTTGTTTACTTTTTTTTTTTAACTGTTCCACAGAATCCTACTGAGATATTTTTTTCCAGGTAATAGGGCAGTTTGTCAGCCTTCTCTGGCAGCATGGAAGCACGTGGGTACCTTTGAAGCAGTACATGGGAACAAAGAACACAATGAGGAGGCCACATAGAATCCAAATTTGCATAGAATTAAGATAGAAAAACCTCATATTTTTAAGGGTATAGATATGTATTCTCAAGCTCATCCAGAGTATCCACTACAAACACAAAGGGATATTGTTAAACAATGGTGACATTGAAACTGTATCTAACTGATTCATGCACTGAACTGGGGCAGAGGGGATTAATACATTTCCTCTTCTTTCTTCTTCTGAAGTTAGATTCCTTGCCATGTTTATTTTCTATTTCCCTAGTAACAAATTGCTCCTGTTACCTAGCTAATTTAAGATATCTTTAAAAAAAAAAAAAAAAAAGTACTACACGGACCTCTGGTGAGTGACATTGACAGTGGTAAAGAGGATTCAGCCAGCCAGCCCCTGGCTTTACCTAACAAGTTGGAGGGTCTTAACTTCTTTCTTAATACTTTTCTTTCTCCATGTGTGCATCCACCACAAAATGTCTATCTTGGTGCTACCCACAGGAACAGCTCCCACCACAGTGGCCACTGATGCTCCTCAGCTCCTACTTTCTGCTCCCCTGCAGTTCCTCACAATGGCCTTTACAAACTTTATAGGACTTAAAATCTCACAGCAGTGTGTCAGCTCTCTCAACAATATTCACCTTCTCAGACTTGTAAACCTAACAGATGCACAGAAACAACTTGCTGCTAACCTCTCTCAGAGGCTAGAAACAAACCACTCATCCCCTTTCTTGGTTTTTCACCTCTCAGGGCAGCTGAAAGCAGAGCGTGGTACACATAGGTGGGATAACCCCATCACAGAGCAGCAAAAGTCATGGGACTGATGCAGCATGCAGATGCCAAGGATGATCAGTGCTTTTTGGATATGCAGCCTGATACGACCACATTAGTCAAGAGATATGCAGCAAGCTCCCCTCTCTTTGTTTCATAGTATCCTACATAGGCCAAAGGACATTTGAGGTTTATCTAAATTACCGTGGTTGTTTCTTTGTCCATGACAAGACTGGCCCAGTTGGAGTTACAACAGATTAATGATGAGGCATGATTTTTCTTTGCAGAAACCTTGCTCTTTAGATCCTATCATCACACTTTCCTTTTTACCATTTTTTCCCCCTACTTTATATTCTGTTTTCAACCAGTTCATAAAACAGAAATGTATGTCTGGGTAAAGGGAATGTGTGCTTCCTCAGTTTATCTCAGTCCCCTTTTTAACTTTGGGTATAATTGTCACCCTCCACTTCTCCAATGAAATAGATGTTTTTCATTAGGGAAGGCACATTTTTGCTGCAGATCAACTATTTCATACTAAGCTCCTTCAGAACTTTGCAATCTACCATCTGGAGCTGATGATTTGCTGCTTTTTAAATTATCGATTTGTTCCAGCTCTTCTTCTGACACATCTTGATTACCAGAAAAGAGCAAGTCCCAGTAGGTATTGCTCTGATATTCTCTGTTCTGAAGAGTGATGCAAAGAAATAATTTATATTCTCAGCAATGTCTTTATCTTCTTTAATGTCTTCTTTAATTGTCAGTGATGCAGTTTTTGAATTAACAATTAATTATTCCTTCCCTTCTGACTGACAACCTGAAGAGTTCCTATTTTATACCTTTAGCTGTTTGCAGTCCACCATATTTCCTTTGAATTTCATTTTCATCTAGTCTTTATGTTAATTAATAAACCAATGTATTGGAAACCTAAAATTAGATTTTCAAATTTGGAAGAATTCCTATTTGACTCAAAAAATCTCTCCAGCACTGCCATTCAGTTGTACTGGTTTCCTCTTTGTTTGCCTAGTATTATTTTTGTTAGCAACATATATGCCCTCCACATTCTATCATTGTTCTTAAGTGGAATTCATGGGATCTTTAAGGATTTTTCTTCCCGTTTTCCTCCCTTGGGAGCTTTCTTGACTAACCCTCTCAATGTGAACAAAACTCAGATGTTCTGAAGTTCAAAGTACTTTTCTGTACTTTATTTCCTCCTAAGCTGCCAGACCATATTACACTACCTTGTCTCTAGCAGCTTCAGATGCAATCTTGTCCTGAATTCCTTCCTGCATATTGCTTCAGAGTAAGAACCAAAAATCAGGATATCAGGATTTAGGCTCCTAAAAAGGAGGGAATTTTGATCTGAAATTCCATGCCTACTTGTTGCTCCGATGCAGGCTGAAAAAACAAACAAACAAACAAAAACACCTACCTGCTGTTTTAACCTGCCAAAGGTAGAAACTAGGCAGTAGCCAGCAAACCTGGGGAGTATAAGAGTATAATCCCTACGAGTAACAACCTGGCAGTGGAAGCTGCATTTCTGTAGCAACATAGTGTTTATAATACTTGCTGTGGGACATACACAGAATGCAAGTGAGGGAGGCCAAGCCAGTATTGACCATCTCAGATTAAGCACCCAGGCACCAGACACCTGGTTGAAAGAGAGCAGGCACTCTCCCTCTTGTTGGAGCAGGGTTCCTGGCTCACAAAGAACTGCAAAGCTTCTGGGGTGTAAGGAAGCCTGATACTATAGCTCTATGGTTTGAGATCTCAGAGGAGAAAGGTCTCCCAGGTTTGAGTGATTGTGCTGAACTTCACCACTTTACTTTATCCAAAACGCAAGTGCAAAATGGTCCCTAAAACAAAATACATAACTTAATGTCTGGTGCTGCTGAGACTCCCCTTTAATAAATAGGAAGAGCTTATCTTTCTGAGACAGAGATGGGCAGGACCATGTTGATAGAGTTAAAGTTGTGTTCTGAGCCCTAAACCATCTCCTGCTGAGAGCACTCACTCCTAGGGCCTGGGCTTGAACTACATCCAGACCCAGCTCTAATACTTGACAGTTCTTCAGAGAAAGCTGAACTGTTGTACCTAAGGTTCACATGAAAAGTGAAGGTATTTGAACAGACTTTCTTCAAGCTACTTTACTTGCATTATGCTCCTTCCTAAATTGTTAGAAACTTCTTCAGTATGTTCTTCCAGTTTCCAAATGCTGACACACCTAATTACCCCTGGACAACAGCATTCCTCAGCCCCTTCCCTACCCACCTCCTCCTCATGCACTGCTAAATGTTGCTCATGCAGTAAAACCTGCCATAAAGTGTCAGCTGAGCCTTAAATAATGTATTATTTGCAAGTAGTTGAGAAAAAAAAAACAGCCTAATTCTGAACATTGAATTGCTGTTAGCGATTTAGGAAAAGAGGAGATGAAATGCAGCAAAACAGACATAAGCCTCAAATCCTTATGCCACTGGCCTCCCTGGTAGGTCCACCCCACGTGTGGTTTGGCCATCCTCCGCATGGAGGGCTCTCTCGTCACTGGCCACTTTGCCACCGTTGGCCACAGCCGGGTGCCACAAACTCAAAATGGCTCCATAGCAGAATGGTGGCTGCACTACAAGGCTGAGAGGCCTTGTAAACCCTCCAAACACCTGCAGTAGCCTTGCTTTATGCCTCAGCGTCAGAACGTAGAAAGGCCTAATTTTGGTAATACCCGTTCAGATAAAAAACAGCTTAGGTAGAAGACTTCGGGAATTAAAGCTGCTGTTTTATAACACATATAAAACCCCAGTCACTGTCTTGTTACCCATGCAGAAACACTCAGAGACGTAAGCCCTCCTGCAACTGGGGAAGAGGCCCTTACTGCACGCTTTTATTAAATATTCTGCAAATACCCAGTCTGAAGCCTTAGTGCTGCTACAGCCACCAGCCAGGGCAGCCACTGACCTGGTCCAGCTCCCGCTGTTCTCTTTTGGCCAAATTTGAAGGCCTGAACTCCACCAGAGGATGCTAATAAAATAGTAAGCCAACAGAAAACGTTACCACAACCATCTGCCTTCTTGTTCTCCTGAGACACCCCAGACAGAAAAAAAACCACCCCGAATTCCACTTTGCCCCCTCAAGATTCCCCATCCTGATGGGGCTGCAGGGCCAGGCACTGGCTGTGGCCCGCCAGCGCAGGGGCAGGTGGGCACCTTGTGCCTCGAGACACGGAGTGAAGGTGCCCCGGAGCTGTGCACCCCAGGGGGTGCGGGTGGCACTTCGCTCTCCGTGCCCCGCACCTGCCCCGCACCGCAGGCAAGCTGCTGCCGCACCCGCACTCCGCCCCGCTCCAGTCCTCGTCGCGGGGCAGGAGAGCCGCCCTTGCACTTACCTCTCCCGGGCACGTGTGTGGGGGACAGGCCGCCTCGGAGGATGGCAGAGAGAAGCTGGCGGGCGGGGGGGACCCCGAGGAGCCCCCGCTCTGCCCCGCAGCCCTGGCAGCAGCGCAGCGGGCACCCGGCAATCGCCGGGCTTCGGCACAGCGCGTCTCAGGCGGCCGCTGCGGTGAGGCCAATGAGCTGTGAAGCTGCTCCCCGCCTCGGCGGTAGCATCTCGCCAGGCACGCAGTCCGCGGAAAAAACGTCGCCTTCAGGCACTAGCGTCATCTTCACCGAGGGTGTAGGATTGTCTGCCTGGGAATGGCATTACGTCTCGAACTGGGCTATGCTCTGGGTTCAACACTGACACCTTCTCCTCCCAAATGAAAACGAGGACCCCAAAGAATAACATGCAACACAGATGGAAAACAGGGAGGACCGCATTGAGAGATGCTTCTGGGTCAGGGCTGTGCCGCTTCCCCGGTTCAACAGCACCATCTCCTGGGTGGCCCCTGCCGCTCCGCCCGGCTGCCGGCGGCTCGCCCCGCGAGCATCTCCCCAAAGGCAACCCCACAATCTTAAACTAACATTTCAGCTTTGCTGCTTTGGTCCTTGCAGGCAGTATCAGTCTTCTTGCACCTGCTTCCTTTCACTTACTATTGCTTGTCTCTCATAGGGCATCACAGACAGGTGAGTAAATACAAGCAATACTGACAAATCCTAGATTCTGTGCAATTTTAAAATCAGCAGTACAAGGCATTCTTGAATATCAGCCCTAACCCTGATTTCTTCCTCGCTGTGAAGGTTTGAATACATACCCGGTCTTCATGGAGTCCTCTGTGAAGTAAGCAAAAAAGCACTGCTTTCCAGAGAATACCTGAAACTTCTTTAAGCAAAACCAAAACAAACAAAAAACAACCACAACCCTAAATCTACTTGAAAAGCTATTTAGATTTAGACAAGCAAAATGGTTGTCTAAATGGTTGAAACATTAGTTTTCATAGTATAACATTCAACAGGGGAACCTTGTTTTGACAAGTAGCATTTCAAAGATACTCATTGTAGTGTGTATCTGAAAGCTCTAAAATGCTTTTTGAGATACCCCTATAAAAGCATGTGTTTTGCACTAACTCAATCAGATTTAAGGCTAAAAGCTCCAAAACTTTTTTTTCTCTATATAGCTGTTTTAGCACAAGTAGCAAATCTGTATTTCAATCTATATTAGCATACAAAATGAAGATTTGAGAGTCCTAATTTCACGGGTTTGAGGCTTTGAAGAATGTGCTTATATAGATAGTAAAAAGAAGTATAACTTTTTTTTCTAATTAAACACTCCTCCAAACACAATTCACAGTTAAATGCCAAGTAAAATTGTACAGAACCTCATTTTTAAAAGGTGCTAAACAAGCCCCCTGTGTATGCTTTACATTAGAAGGGACAACACGTAACTATAAAAACAAAGACACCTGCTTGCCAGCATTTAAGTGTATGTGTAAGAGCATTCTCATGGCTTTTTATGTAGAACAGTTGCAATGATTAAAAAGAAAATTTAAAAATTATTGTACTGCTGTTATTAGAATTAGTGTCTTGAATTGGAAAAAAAATTTCAAAAAAACCCACAACAACCCTGCTGTCCTGCAAGCATTTCTGGTGTCAAATCAACATGTATCGACCTTAAAAACTGTGAAGATATGAAAGCTTGTTCACTACATGCAGCACTGCATGCTCCTGCCAGCCACACCCTATGAGTACCACAAGTTTTGTACAGTGTGATGGCCTTTCTAACTAAAACCATCTTTGTTCCTGGCCTTACTCTCTTACTTCCAGGGAAACAAGGCACATGTGAGAAGCTGGATGATAAGGGGAAGTTTGTAAGTCAAAATCTTAGCTACTTCAGTCCTATTTTCTGTGTAGCTACAACATGTTTTTCCTAAAAGATATGTCAAGGTAGGCCTCAAGTAGTTAAATGAGTCTTCTATAGCTGCAGTCAGGCCATGTAAGAGGCAGCAGTGCTGTAAGACAGAACTTTTTAATGGAACAAGCAGCATCCCAACAAAATATTCAAAACTAAGTTGTAAACAACAGTCTCTTCCAGAGCAGTGTTTTCACCTCAACCTTTTCAGCCCAAAAGCAAGGTCAACCACCATCCAGCATAATGAACAATCCAAAACCTTCTATTTCTCTTTAACCTTATTTTCTTTCCACCTTTGCTCACTGGAACTCTTTAAAAGCTGTTATCTTGGAACTAGTGAGCATATTTTCTTCTAATACTGGTTTCTGCAGAAGGGACATGCAAACCAGATTAGACAGGGATTTATTGCTCTGCTTTTTAATATTGCCTTTCTTAGGTGCAGGCACTGTCAGAACCTGGATGGGATTCTTGGTGCCAGCTCAGGAGAGATTTTCCTTGGTACGAGACTTCAATTTCACATTCCCACACTTGATTGTTCTCTATGGACTTTGTTAGTAGAACTGACAGACTCCTGGAAAAATCCTGTCAGGGATTTCTAGACAAGTAATGGAGTATATTGACCACATCCAAATATTTCCTAGCAAAACTAAGGCAAGGAAAAGGTAATTGGGGCTGAGAAACACACTTACCATGTAACCAATTAAGATGTCCTGAGCTGTTAACAGCTCATTTTCTCAGGGAAACAACTTTTCATTTAACTCATTTGAATTTTTCAATATCAAAACTAGCAGCACAATAACATTTGTAGCCTGCTTCCTTCTGCTCCCTGCCAGGATCAGTTCAAGAAGACCAAAGAAGCCCTGCTTCCTCTTTCGTGAAGGCTTAGGACACCAGATTGGTTTTGGAACATGAACAATCATACTTGCTTAAACCAAATAACCTTGCCTTATATGTAGGAGGAGAGAAATGTTAGAAGTGGATTAGCTTAATTTATGGTCTGGTGAATAGGTTGGTCCACTCAGCTCAACTTTTTACCCCCTTAGTGGCACCAAGCGCAACCTCAGAACACAATGTAATTATGATAATGGTTTCCAGTTGGGCAAACATTCATACTATAATCCTGTAATAGTAGAGTAACAATCACAGATTATGACAGTTTATGTGCATTTACCTCATCGTAAGTCTTCAGTAGTGCAATACAGCCAAAATGAGTCCAGAAACATCTCAGCAGAGGAGCAGCCAGCCAGAACACCTGCCCCATACCAACACACAAAAACATTAATAGCAGGAAGAGAACTACATGGTATTTTGGAGCTGGCAGCTCCATACAACCACCCTTGATCTGCAGGAGCCCTGCAGGTGGCAATGATCAAGCACAGCCCTGAGGCCCACATTCTTCTTACCTCAGCAGACCAAACTCCAGACCAGGCAGCTTTGCTTCCTTCTTCACCAAAGATGGCAAGCGCAGCTCTTGGCTGTCCTTGGCAACTTCAGCCAGCCTTCCCAAGTCATGTTCCTGAGCACAATTACCTCTTCAGTCTCTCTTTTATTACAGAGTAATCAGGCAAGTACAAGCAGCAGTGCCCAGTGTTTTTTCCCGTCACTCCCCTTACTTCCTGTGACATGGTACTCCTCCCATGTGGGGAAAAAATCACCCTTCCCCTCAGAACTCTTAGCATCCTCCTGACCATGAACTCCACATGGATCTTTCCCAGTAGCACCAAACCCCTCAGTATTAGCACAACACATCCACTGATTGTCACCCAATACTCCAACGTTGCTATCTCTCATTGCCAAACAGCACAATGAAAGCAGATGCAGGTTTCTCATCAATGAGAGGCGAAATTATTTAGAAATTATATCTCAAAAGAATAAATGAATTTGCAGCAACATGCCTTTTGGAGTTATATGCTTGCTTTTGTCTCTAGTTCAAGGTGCAGCAAAAGCTGCTGAGCAGCATGCAGAATATGGTCCATTTTCTAAAAGAATCAACCAAGAAATAGTTTATTGGGGAAATACTATGAAGTCCCAAAATAAGCCTTCTTCTGAGCACCTAAAGTTTCACAGCTTAAGCAGATGCAGACTTTCTTATTGCAATTGGAATAACATGAGCATTTAGATAGATGCAGCATAAAACAGTATAAAACAACTGCTCATGCACCCAGAGCCTGGAAAGACAAGGCTTGCACAGGAGCACAATAAGAAATCACATTTTACATTCTCACTTGTGTGGCTTTGTTTCACATGCTTTATGGCATTGATGTTGCTCTTGCTTGCTCAGGCACAAGACACTTCCATCAGGCAAAGGACTGATATAAAGACTACTATACATTACAGAAAGTGTCAATGAAATTATTAATAACTAAAATGTCTAAGGGAAAGGAAGTAAAGAAAGCAAAAAACTATTCATAGTTTTAGTAAAAGCAGGAACTTGTGCTGGGGAAAAAAATCTTTTACTGCTTAGAGAAAAAAGAAAACCTGGAAATGATAAAGTTACCTACTAGCAGATAGTACTGAAAATTACTCAACTTCGGCAGAATGAAGAAGAGAGCCTCAAACAGCAGATTTGGTTGAGAGCTGTTGGTTTGTTTTGGTTTTGTTTGGGTTTTTTAATTGATTTATTTAGTAGGCAGACATAGACTTAACCACTGAAATAGCAAATAGTTTAATTTTCTTCAAGTTACCTTATTTTTTGTGTACTGTATACATCCATTTCAATAGGTCTTTTGACAGAAATAACCAGACTTAAAATTCACTTGTTTTTATAAACATCATTTTACATTCAGAATGACAAAAGCTACTCTTGAAAAACTAGCCATAAGAAAGCTTATTTCATTTGAATTCAAAGACAGGTGATGCTGAAATGGTCAGAATGAGCCTTCACATATACCTAAAGCTTTGCATTTCATGTGATGTTGTGTATGAACAAAAAATCTTGCACTCATATCTCCACAACCAACACAGCCACAAGCGACTGCCTCTGAGTGTAAATTACTCATACTCTCTGGCCATTAGAGTCACTTCTACTGGTACTGAGCAGCTGTCTTGAGCCCATGAATACACAGAGCATGTACACACTGCATTTAATCCTGGTGGTACTGATTGCATTAAAATTATACAGTAAGTTTACTGTAACCAGGTTGGCAAATTCCATGAAGAATGTACCAGTAGAGTTTCTCCACTGTATAGCTTGCTCAAATAGACAGAAGAGATTTAGAACTGTAATTTACATCAAATCTCTTAAGTCCACAAGTTCCTGTTGACTTCCTCTTCCACTGAGAATACGTAATTTTTCCTTTATGTAAAGCACATTTTCTATCCCATGCAGTGGAAACTATTTTAGGTTAAGTAGTAATCTAAAATAAAGAGTAACTATTGACGACAATCAACATAAAATAGTTTATTTCCAATCACTTGTCTAATTCACATGCAAAATAGTTTATCTTAATAAAAGTAAACTGCATTTAAAAATAGTTTTTAACCTTAGCAGTATGGTGGTTAGCTTTTAACCTTTGGCTTAGTACAGCTGAAGCTATACCAGTTAATAAGATTGGTTTTAACTTCGAGAAATGTGGTTAGATAGGTATTGAAGACTTCAGAGACTTTCCACAAAGAAACATTTATCTATTCAGTCGACTGTCTGCTGCACTTACTATCTTATCTACAAGAAACATTTCCTCTGTTAACCCCATGTTTGAAGACCATATTCGTCAAAGCACACAAGTTCAGAGAAAATACTTGGAAATACAACAAATATAAAGATAACATAGTAACTAGCAAATAATACAAGATTACAGTAGTAACTGAAGTATTCTCCTGTACTATTCCAATCTAGAATACTGTAGCCTTAAATAATTCCCACCTTTTAGCACTGACACAGAACTACAATACACGAAGTATATAAGCAGGGGGAGAGCTGCTTTGCAAGAGGTAGAAAACATTTTATAAAATCTTTAGGCACAATTCATACCTTTCTTTTAAAAGCCATCAGAATGTTATAAAGTAATAATGACCATTATACATGTATTTGTACAAATCTGTTTATTTTACCCTTAAGAATAAAAGTATATTTAATGCACTCCCATATAATAATATTTTTTCTTATATATTTTTGAATACTATTTTCTCCTACATCAAATGTGGTTACAGAAGTTTTACAGGCTCTCAGGAGATCTTATCACCAGGAGTTATGGAGCAAAACTGTTGCACTATTACTTAACACTTTTTCAAGAGGAGCAAGGGAATGCAAACACTGTTTGCATAGGTTTGTGTATCAAAGAACAGAGAAACACACATTCAAAAAGCACTGAAGTATTACTTGTTTGGTTGGCGTACTCCTGCCCCAATCAAGAAGTGAATGATTTTAGAAGTGAACTTTTTTTTTAAAAAGCACACTTTCAACAAATGTATGCTTTACAGTACAGTGGTTATACTCAAATTTTCACAATATCCAGAAATCAAAACGCCAAGATCATACATTTACCATGAGCATTAGACATTCACAGATAAACTTTAGTGTCGGTTCAAAAAGATGCCTTCTCTGAGCTAAAGAACATAAGGCTTTACTGGTAACAAGTTCCTCTCGAAGATCAGGCTTCTTCCTGTCACAGCATCTTTTTTAATCCTTTCACTTTTTATCTTGGTCTTTTTCTGCATCCAGAAGTGCTGAACGGATTCCCAACTTCTTCAGCTCTTCCACAAGATCTCCATTCTGATGCATCTGGAGGAGTATATCACAGCCACCAACAAATTCACCATTGAGGTATACTTGTGGGATGGTAGGCCAGTTAGAGTAGTTTTTTATTCCTGCATAGGAAAAAAAATTAAAAGTATTAAATGTTTTCCCCCCTATCTTAATGGAATGGCTTTTTAAACAGAATACATTGGTTCAGCCTGTCAGAACTACTGATATTTTAATTTCTTTCCCATTGAGACAAAAATGTATCCATGTAGCAGGAGCACTTTTAGAAAAACTACGTTAAAGTTAGGTGCAGCTGTCATTTCATGTCCAAGTCTTGGGTTGAAAGATACAGAGTGAGCTCTTATACTGACTTCAAACAGAAGCTGGAAAAAATTAACACCCTCTTTCCCTCCCAGGAAACAAGAAAATACGCATTTTCCTCAATTAAAGAAATTAGAACTCTAGGAAAATGTTGAGAACTGTTTACATTTTTATCCTTTATATTTCCCCCATGGATTTGAAAATATTGTGTTCTTACTAAATTAACAGTGATACTACTGCAATTTCAATTTCAAGATACACTCACTCCTCTAGAAGCCTTATGAATTTCAAATTGCTTTATCTTTCATTACCAGACCACACAGCCCATGGGAGGGGCACAAAGGCTTAAGTCTCTTAAAAGTACTCACTAAACACAAAAGAGCTCAAGTCACAATTACGAAGTACAGAATTAAAGTTTAAAACTGTATTTCAGAGATAACAAATGTAGGACCATCTAAAAATATTAACTTATCAGCTGGTACAAATTACACCCCAACTTGCATGAAAAAAAAAAAAAAGATGTTATGAAAAAATTATAGAAAAGAGACCTTATAAATACATTGCCACTTTTTAAACAATGCTTCAAGCAAAGTCATTATTTCTTTAGCAGAGGAAATAGTTAAATTCTACATCTGCATGCTCTTATACCAAGACTACCAGCACTTGCTTAGATACCAAGTTTTTAATTCAAAATTTTTAAATATGGAATGCCTCTTGTTTTTCTACCAAAACCACAAAAGCCTATATAGCAAATTCCTTTTTCAGCTCATCAGAGCTCATTCACCTTGGAAGTCAACCCCCTGAACAAGCAGGCACCAGCTTCACACAGACTGTCAGGGTACTAACAGCAAATATTAGGCCTGTATAGCATAAAACAGAAGAATTTCCTTTTAACCTCTAAAGACTGTAGAGGTAAAACCCAAAATACCTGAGAGAAAAAAAATAACCATATTAGCAAATTATGCTTACTTCATTGGAGCTTAACACACTTTAAAAATATGCAATGGAATTGTAATTTTAATGCTTAAAAGATGAAACAGAGCTAATAATTCCCCCTTGGTCAAATACCGGTCTGTTTTAAAATATCAGCAATCTAGAAAACAAAAACGTGATGAAGTATTCATAGCTAGGAGATTTTATTTTGACTTAAGATTTTGGGCATGGACAAACAATGCTTCAAAAGTACAAAATAATAAGTTCAGGCAGACAAATACAGCCAAAAGGAATCCATAATCATCTAACATCATCCCCAGCATCACCACCTGTAACTTCTTCCTTATAGTTTCCTTAAAACATCTGTTGTTTAGATACCCTTTGCAGATATTACAAGCTTTGAAATCAACTTCTGTTTAGCAGTACTTTTCTTAAACAGTCCTGGGTCTCTGAGCCCTCAAAAGTGCTCAAACTGTCCCCAAAATCTTCTCAGCCATAACAGCTGCATTGAAAAACTGAGTGACAATATTAAGGCATGCTAAGGATAACCCTACTGAAAGAAGCCACTGCAGATACAAAATAGGGATTGTTTTTTTAAAAGATATTTAAATGCTGATACCAAGCACTCTGCATAATAAACCTGCTGGTAATAAGCATTCCAGGATAGTATTTACACCGATTATTCTTTCACAGAAATATTTTCTTCAAGGACCAAACTGCACATACGTACAAGCACTGATAGTACTTTCAAGGATCTATCCAACTTCACATAAATCAAGCTTAGCTGCTCTGTATGCTGTATTTCATGTACTGGACAAGCTACTTTAAATGCCTTTGTGTCAGTGCTCAACTCCTGAACTGGCTAACCAACTCTTGGCTTAGTAAAGCAGTTACTGATACTACCTCAGTAGCTTTAAAAGCAAGTTAGCCTGACCTATGACTGCTGCACGCAGGGTGCGCTTCTGGGATGAATCCTTGGGCAGTACAGACACCCCAAGGGATCACTTCCCACTCCCTGCATGTTAACACTTCCTGCTACGCTTCAAAAGCCACAGCTTGTGCTTTGAAACACTGTTTGCTTTGTGTTTAGTCCTCAGATCAGGTTTCAAGTCTGACAGCTGAGCTAGCAAACTGTAAGTTGACTATCAAACCAGAGTTGGTGCAAGCTGCTACTGAAAGGAGTATGTAAAGCATTCCCACCCCATTTCCCTAACTCCAGATACCCATCCCTCAGTCTTTCTTGCCAGCAGTACCACTAATAAATGATGGACCACATCAAAGAACTGACTCAAGCAACCACTCTCATTCCTACCACACTTTTTCCAGAAACACAACACATTTTTATGGAGATCACTAGTACTGGTACAAGCATGATTGACGACAACCTGGCCCAAACGCAGGAGAAAGGATCAAGACCACCCTCTTGGCAGGAGCCATGATTAAGTAATAATGTAAAGCAACAACAATAACAATCTGAGGGTGAACTACCACAACAGTTCAAACTGGTTTAAACCGCCTCTTGTCCAGTATGTAATACCAATTACTGATCTGAACCAGCCTAATGTTGTTGAACAGATGAGAGCAGGATCACTTCTAGCAGAGTCAACTGAAAGAAACCTGAATTCCCATGGAACAAGAGTCCAAGACAGAGTGTCAAGATCTCTTAGACCAGTTTTAATAAGGAAGGATTTGTGTCAGAGAAGCATATCATCAGCTCAAGTTCATAAAAAAATTCAAGTATCAATAACTATCTAGTTCCACAGATCTGAGTGCTTTTGCTTGAAGAGGAAAGCAGGGGAGTTGTTTTGGTTTTGTAACTTGCTGCATTGCAAGGGCAGTTGCCAACTTGCAGGGCAAGTTTCAGCAATCGAACAATAATAATCTGAAAATAAGATGTTTCAACTGATACAGGAAAGAAACCAAGCAGCACTTCAAACATGCCTGAACCACCATCTCTGCAAACAGCCAGTTCTTACTACAAATGGTAGTACCTATCAGCAAACATTTACATTGTCTTCAGCTGAATACAAGACCAGCTCACATACAGTAATCTCCCTGCAGATTAATCTTTAGTTTAGATGTATTTGATATTTTCACAGCTAAAGGTTCAGCATTCCCTCACTAACCCCATATGCACACAATGAAAATTATGTTCACAGAAAAGGTTTAGGAAACCATCATACGCTGCATATCCAACTTTCAGCACCCAAGGCCAGCTCCAGGAGGAGACTAAGAAGAGCTTCAGGCAACCACTGCTTAATCACACTTGGCAACTTACAGAGCTACAGCTTCCAGCCGTCCTGCCCTCTCCTCTGCCAGACTGCTATCCACAGGAACAGGCAGATACTGGCTTTTTAGCCAATGCAGTAGGCAACACAGTCGAAGCAATATGACAATGTGCTGGCCTTGGAAGCACTGGTGTCATTCCCCAACTCTTGACTCCAAGGCTCCAGCCCTGGTGCTGGCTCTGGCACCCACCTCACAGTAAACAACAAATGCATTGCCTGCTCAAGAACTCACAAAAATTCTCTTAACCAAAAGACAAACGCTGATGGTTTAATTTCAAGGTTTTGTTTTCTCCTTTTTAGCTTATGAGCTTGTTCTAGTGAACTATAAGTTTTATAAATTTAGAGATGTAAAAAAAGTTTAGAAACCTACCACACAGAGATTACAGTATTTAAGCCTTTTATACCATACCAATTATTACACCTGTGAGCTGAAAAGCAAGCAAGGATTGGGAAAACCAGCTAAACAGCTAAAAGCTAAAGAAAAACTGACTTGGTCAGATGATACCAAAAACACAGGAGAAGGAAGTCACCTGATCCATGGCAGCATGTGCATTTAAAGCACACTGAGAGTATCCTGGACAGGAACTGTTAATGCTATGCACCTGCAAGGCTAATTACTACATGCTTTTTTTGTTTGTTTTGAAGCTTTCTCAAACAACCACATGAAACCTCAAGACTCAGTTATGCTCACTGAAAAAGGAAAGAAGAAAAGCACGACAAGAAAGGAGTACTAGCCTTCTACAGCTAGCAAAAAGCCTTCTTCAGATTAGCTCCTACCGCTTCAGCAGTAATGGTGGAACTACTACTAATTATTTCTTGTGCAGATTATTAGCGTAATTTTGTACTTTAGAAAAAAAAACAAAACAGGGCCAGCAGAGAACACAGTGGTATAAGTTCAAGCCGTTCCTGAAGTTTCACTCCACTGCTCACAGGGAGCAAAATATCTGACTAGATAATGAAGTATTTGGGGGTCTTTTAATGGAGCTTTGTATCTGCTAACTTGGCACAGCAACGTGGCATGAAGAGCCCGATCTCCAGGAGTTACCCTGCTAGCATAACTGCGTTCTGCAGATAACAGAGACGCTCCCGGACACGGTGAGGCCGCAGAACCCAAGCAGGGAAGTCCTCTCGACGGCGCATCTCTGTAACGTGCTCCAAATCCCACAAACCCCGGAGCCCCGGGATGCAGGCCTGCTTATAGAACAATACAAACCCAAAAAGAGACAAACGAACAAAAAACCAAAGACAGCAAGCAGAAGCCGGGTACACGTGCGGGAGGCGGGCTCCGACAGCCCCGAGACAGGTGTGAGGGTGAAGGCAGCCCCGACCCGCGGCGGGGCCACACATGCCAGCGCCTCCCGAGGGCCTTCCCGGCGGGGACACCGGGGCTCCGGCGTTCCGGCTCTGTGCCCTACGCGGACGTTTCAGAGAGGGAAGCGGGAACAGGCCCAGGCCCTGTGCAAGCGCCGGCAGCGGGCGAGGCGGCGCCCAGAGGTGACCCCAGCGGCCGCTGCGCCCGGCCTCGGCCCCACCAGACCCGACTCGGCCCCAGCCCGCCGCTGACCTTGGCGGAGGTCGGGGTCCTGCAGGACGTCGTGGGCGCGGTAGTCCTCCACGCCGTGCAGGCGCAGGATCTGCACGACAGCGTTGCTGAAGCCGCAGAGGGGCTGCGCCGGGCTGCCCTTCATGAACACCACCACCGGGTGCTCCCGCACCAGCCGCTCCACCGCCTCCCGCGACCCCGAGCCGCCGCCGCCGCCCTCAGCGCCGCCGCCTTCCCCGGGCGCCTGGCTCAGCGCCCGCCCGGCCCGGCCCCGCGCGGCCGCGCCCAACCGCCAGGCCGCGCGCAGCACCGCGCTCATGCTGCCCCGGCCGCCCCCCCGCGCCCACTGCCCGGCCCTGCCGCGCTCCGCCAGCCCCGAGCCCCTGCCGGCCGCCGATTGGCGGAGAGTAGGCAGGGCCGCGGGGGAGCGGCTCTTCGCATAGGCCTTGTCACCTGCCAATCATCTGCGACGACCAGTAGCATGGCGATACAGAGAGCCTTGTCCCGCCCAGCAGCTCCGAGGCGATCTTGCTCTCCTATTTGTGGAGGAACCTCCGCTGCTGCAGTTTCATTGGGAGCAGCGCCTGTCAATCTAACTCGATGGGGTTAATCCCCGCCCATCCCGCGGAGGACATTGGTCAGGCCTCCCCGGTACGGGGTTTTGCTCGGGGCGCGTTCTTAGCGTGCAGCTCCTTCCGCTTCCGGGTAGCGGCCGCGCTCATGGCGGCGGAGCCCGGCTCGCCTCGGTGGCCTCCTGCCTCACCGGCAGCGATGGACCCGCTTCTCTGCCCGGCGCCAGCCGCCCGGCGTTCCCTGGTCCCACCGCAGGCTCCGCGATGCGGGCGGAGCGCAGGCCGAGCGCAGCCGTGGCTCAGCCGCTGCCTTCGAGCCTGGGTGCGGGCGGGCCCCGCGGCTGGGGGAGGGTTTCCTCCCGCTGCGCTCGGGTGGTGCAGGCGCCGGTAGAGCTGGGGGTGGGAGGCGAGTCGGGAGTCAGAACAGCGTTAGCGGCTACATGGGCCCCGGGGAGGAGGCGGCTGCGGAGGGCGGGCTGCTCTGGGGTGTCGGCACAAAGGTGTGCGGGACGCAGCGGTGGAAGCGTGTCCCCAGATGAGCAACGCCGTGGGGACATCACCGTTTGTCGCCGTGGGCAGGCGGAGGAGGCAGCGGGAGGTGTTACGTGGGCGGCTGGCAGGGCTGGATGGGCTGGCTCCCTGGCGGCCTTGGCCGTGGCTAGCGGTGCCTGCGTGCGCGCGCTTGGTGTTGGTTGATTTTTAGTGAGGTGAAGCTGGTGGTTTGTGTTGCTGAGGAGCGAGCAGTTCTTTGCGTGCTCTGTTTTCCTACTAGGAGAGGAGACCTGCATAACAGGTAGCTTTGCGCAGCTTGGTCTGTCGCTGGAACAGCTGATGGGGGTGGTAGCGAGAGGGGGGGCTGGCTGGCTGCGCGTGCAAAGGGTTGGTTCATTTGGTGCTGGAAGACACACAGAACCGCCCAGTATCACCCAGAGAAGCACTGAATTTGGAACATGTCCTGGAAACAGCCTTGTGTGCAGCCAGCTTCAATTTAGCTCCTGGGCAGATGCCGGATTCTTTCCAAGAACTTGGAGCAGGGCGTGGAGTTCACCTTCACCAGCCAGATCCGTTCTGTGAGTAGAAGGAAATGTTGAAAAATTTTCTGTTTACTAAGCCACAGTCTGTCCCAAAAAAAAAAGTTTATTTTTGAGTATTAATTTACATTTCAGCTCTGATATCCAGACTTTCAGTGTGTTAATGGCCACCTTTACAAGCAAGACCAGCTTATCTCTAGCATTTGAAAGGCTGTTTGTTAGTTCTTGATTTTTTGGAATGCAGTGGATGCTCAAGTGCCAGCATGTTTTTCATTTTCAATGAAACCACTTTCAGACATCACTTCTGTTGCCTTTTATTTAAATTTAGTTTGACCACATTCCAGAGGAAATTATGGAAACCTTGCAGTTTGTCATTACATATGAATAGGTTCTGAATAAAAAAAGCGTTGCTGCAGTATTTGAAAGTAAATGTATTAGGACTCTAAAGGCAAAGTTAACGCATTGTTGGTGAACGTTGTCTTTTGTGTGTCAGTATGTTTCAACAGAATATTAGGAACCAGGCACAGTCATGCTGATCAAGATACAGTGGGTTTTGTGATGTATATGTTGTGATTAACAAGGTGCAAGGTTGTGCACTATGAAAACAAAAATGCAGTACCCAGTTCATGCCAGATAAAAATATCAGTAAATTCTGCAAAGCAAAAATGTCTTTCTATTTGTTGAACTGGTATGATATACAGAGACAGAGATTTAATGAGTGTTAAGTGCAACACTCCAGTGTTTAGTCTAGCAGGAATACTTCTGCCACTTTAAGATCCTGGAGAGTCATAGTGGAGTTAAATGAAAATTGAGTAAAAAGACAAGAGGTCTTTCTATTCTTAAAGGCAACTAAATCATGGAATTGGAAGGGACCTCCAGAGATCACCCAGTCCAACTCCTCTGCTAAAGTGGGATTGCCTGGAGCACATTTCTCAGGACTGCAACCAGGCAGATTTTTAATATCTCCAGAGAAGGGAACTCCATAACCTCCCTGGGCAGCCTTTTTTAGTGTCTTTCAAAAATATTTTGTACTGTGAACAGAACTTTGTAGTATTTCCCTTCCTGAATTTCATTCTAGCTATTCCTATGAAGTGATGGTTCATTAGAAATTATAAGTGAACTAAGCACATGAAGCTGAAGTGTAATAAACCCTTGTGAGGATGTGCTCCTTCTGGAATAACATAACCACAGTTGTGGTTTAATCCTCTGTAGTCCAAGAGGTGCCCATGGTTGTTGGTACCCTGGGCACACCAGGCTTGCAGAGAGAGCAGCTGGTGAGGAAGCCGAGGCATGCCTGTCAGAGTCGCAGCAGCACCATGCGCAATATTCCTCCAACAGTTACCATTCTGTTGCCACGGAGATAATGACTTATCCCATGTCATTATTGATCTATCAACAGTAAGAACAGCTTTGCAGTCTGATATTGTTTAGCAAATAGAGTAGCATCTGCTGAACACTGGAAAACTGCTATAAGTGTTAGCTTCTCAGAAATCTGTGCACTGAGTTAAATGAAAGTATCTGAATTTATAGTTGCTCGCTGTAGTTTTGTGAGGTTGACCTGAGAGATAATATTATGCTTAAGAAGGTGCTTTCTAGTAAAACATTTAGCATGCTCAAATGCTTTTGACTATGCAGTATGCAGCACATGTGTTAGTGGATAAGGACATTTCCCTACTGGTTAAAATTAGCCCATATACATGCTAGAAAAAAAGACATAATTATTTGCTACCTAGTCCAGTCTTCTATCAGTCTAAGTGAAACTTCTTGTATTTTCCAGATAATGATTTATATCATCTGTTCAGAAGAAATATTAATGGGACTCCCCTAAGACTCCTGACATGTTGCTGATGTTCCTGTTAGAAGACCTATCACCTCTTTTTGAAAATAGTAAAAACAGCATCAGTATTCAAATTGCAGAGCTTAAATGCTAACAGTTAGTCACAAATTAGGTTACTTAGAGGCATTCTGCTGCTGAATAGAATTACTTGTTATGAACTGGTGGTTTGAGGTTCTTAGAGAGTGCACAAGAAGGAGGACGTCTAAGAAGGATATTGTCAGCAGGAAGTCTGTTGTTTGTTTTTAAAAAGGAGAGGGCTAAATTAGCTGGTGAGAAAGATCAGAAGAGAAGTCTCATTTCAGCTTATCAGGACAGGGTAGGTGTCCGTGTGTCTTTCTGACTTGCGATTGTGCCTGGAAATGAAGTCCCTTATCGTGCCTTGACAAATAAGCTCTACTTTAAATTTAAAAAATTACAGATGCTGTTCATTCTTCTCCCCTATAGGGAAAGGAGAGACAATAAGGGAAATTGACTTACAGGTTGGAAACTGAACTACACAGCTTAAATAACCAGTAGTGACAAAAGAAAAATAATTAAATATGCACAAAATATATACAAAACCACTACCGCTGACCCCCAATAACATTCACATTGCCACTGGGGCTGCAAGGCGGGCCCTGGAAAAGTCCTAGACTGGACTCAGCAGCAGACAGGAGCTGGATGCAGAAAGCATGGGTTCATAAACACATGGATCACAATCAGGATCAAAGGCAGATGAACAGTTGGAGTCCTCCCAGGAATGCCCACCATAGACAAAGAGAGCTTGACTCTTGCGATCGCTTAAATTTATACTGAGTGTGAGACCTATGGGATGGAATACTTTGGTCAATTTTGGTCACCTGTCCGATCTGCTCCCCACATCAGGGTTGCAGGTGTGACCCCTCTACTCCCTTCTTGTTCCAGATCATAAGATGTTTTTCAGAACCAGGCAGTAGCCTTGGTTCTCCATACCATTCTTGAGCAGTAACTATAAACATCGAGCATTATCAGGCCTGGAAGCAGACACCGACTGCAAAATATGCCGTTAATTTCAGCAAGTGCAGCTACTTAGAAGAGACTTAACTGAAAAGTAAAATCACTAGAAAGAAAATTGGTTCTATCCTGGCTCAAACCAGGACAGATGTCTAAATTGTGAACACTGAAGAAACATCTGTGAAAAGTTCCTGGTTATTTTGAAGATTTGCTAGTTTGAAAAAGTTGTCCAACAAGCAACAGAAACATGGAAGTGCTCTAGGGGTTTTACTGCTGTAGAAACTCAGGTCCTGAGGAAAACTGATGGTTGGAATCTGAACTGCATCTAACTTCCTGTTTTGGATCTCACCTGGAGACCAAGAAGCAAGTTTGTTTTGAACTAGATGGGTAATTAATACTTAAGGATTTATAGGTATTCCCAAGAGGGTGTTTGCATTAACTTTAAAGTACAACGGTCCACTTCATAAATGACAGAGGTGGAGAATATGTATGAAATTACTGAAGTCAGTTTAAGTGATGGGTGATCTATGTGATCTATGGCAGTTTTTTTTGACCTAGGTTATATAAGGATGCCTTTGACAGAGAGAGGTCATGCTAATAAACAAAGCAAAGATGTCTGAGCCCCACATTTACTGAACAGAATGGAAGATCATGTTCAACCTTGAATGTGGACCTTTAAACAAGACACTTTTAGACTTCAAGCCCACTTCTTAATTACACTAATCTCAGTATATGCCTCTTTCTAGTAATGATCTGCTTTGTGAATTGTGAAGGGCAAGTGGTAGCACTTTTGTAATAGAGGAGTAGAATTCTTCTTTGGGATAGGTAAGCTTCTTGAAACTATTGTGCCTGACCAGAGTGTGTTAGACCACTGTTCCTTATTTGCAGATGGTAGTGGCACTTGAGTCTTTCAGTATCACAGAAGAAGCATAATTTTATATACACCGGATTCACGTGCAGTTCTGGGAAACCTCATCTTTAATGAGAACATTCCTCTTCACTCAGGAGTTACGAAGGTCAAAATCTTTCATGGGCCTGAAAAAAGACTGGCTGAACTCAAGGAAGTAAAACTGATCTGCTAAATACAAAGATACTATTATTGAATCAAGTCTTGAGCCATAGAAAGCTAGGGAGTTGGATTATAACTGTATGTGTGTCCTAATATTTGCTTCCTCTTCATTCACTTTTGTCCAGCATTGCAAAAACAAGGTCCTAGGCTTTGCATTTCTGATTTAGCAAATTGTGATTTACTTCAAATGCTGGAAACATCTTCTTATCCTTCATAATTGTAGGAAAACTCCAGGGCGCTCTCTGTAAGAAAGATTATCGTGCTTCGGTTAAGTTCTGGCACACTTGGTAGAGCTACAATGGCATGAGATCTTCTGTTGGCTCCATTCACTTTCAGGACGTGCAGTTGCAGTGAGGGAAAAGCTCCGATTAGCACGCATTTTGTGTCCACGAGGAGGCTCAGAAAACTCTGGTCTGGCAGCTGGTGATCCTGGAGTTATGCATTTCACTAAACTGACAGGCTGTAGTAACTGAGTGTTTGTTTTATCCGAGAGCAATTACATCTGTTCTTGTTCAGTGCTTTTGAATTCCCTTATCTCTTCTATATAAAGTTAAAAAAAACTTAGAGGGAGGTATTTTTCTGTGTCATGTTGAGAAATGGATCTCATGTTAAGAAAACTTGCCCCAACATCAGTAAACAGCACTGCCCATTTGATCTCCTTTGTGGCAGAAGACAGGGCCAAGCATGTGTCATCACACGTGAGTTTCAACTGTATGAGATACTACTCCAAATAAAAATTTGAGAATTTTGCACACATCAATGTATTTGTAAATTAGGTGAAATTGTTATGGAGAATCTTAATTATTATTTTTTTTAATCTTAGTATTTTTAAACTTGGCACTGCAATATTTCAATAAAGTTTTTGGTTTTTTCCATCACACACCCTTTAGTCTTTCTGTTTTTTCTAGGAAAGGTCTGACAAAAACTTTTAATTGGATAGGAGGATTGTGTGTTGGTGTACTTGCATGTGTATTAGGCAAACTAAAAGCTCAAGAACAGACTCAAGTATCTCTTGTGGGAGGAAAACAAGACATTCTCAAAGGGGAGGCCAGAAACTTGAGTTTCAGTTCTCTACATTTTGCTTATTAAACAAAAAAATCCAACTGCATCTGAATTCAGAAATATCATTGTAAAAATGAGGGAAGTTTGGGGGTTTTTCATATTTCTAATGTGTTCTGTCCTTTTCTGAAATATGAAAACCCGTATCTCTTGAAAATCTTACTGTTCTAAGAACAGGTCAACTAATTGAGAGAGCACTCCCAAATGCCCCATATCGCTACTGTGGTTGTCTTGATTCTGATAACACACAGTGTTTTTAATACTCATAACTGTACAACACGAACATAGAGGTTGGTTTGGTGGTGGTTACTAACTGTGCACTTTTAGAGGGCAAGAACAGGCAGCTTCTCCACAAATACAAATGTACGCACCTTTCCTGAATTTGTATTAAAGTAATTGCATGGAAGTTCTCTAATTTTAATGCTTACCTTCAAGTTAACTTCTTGAAATTCAGTGATCAAAGTTTCAATGCTGCAATACTCTAAGCTCTTCCTCTGAAGTTCGTAGTTGCCCTCCTCCCTCGCTGTTGTCCACGGCAGCTGAGATTGCTCAGCAGCCTCCTTGGATATGGCTAGCAACTCAGGATGAAGAATGTGTGCTGGAAAGTTGTGTGCCAGATAGTTGTAGCAGTTGTTGGGCTTGTACAAAGACCTGTTTTATAATTAGCTTGACTTCATTTAAAAATAAAGACATTTGCAACTTGTGAACAAAAGCTTGGGGAAAACAATCCTTTTTCTTATGACAGTGGGGCACAGATCACTCTGAATCATCCTTTTGCTCCTTTTGCCATTAGTAGCCCTTTGCTTTTTGTCCAGAGATTTGTTCAGATACTACTTTTCAATTCTTGCTAAGTCCTTGGAGGCATGAGGAGACAAAGGTACATCCTAGCAGCAGCTTTCTGTCACTGTATTGAAGTTTGAGGCACTTGATCAAAGGGAGTGGATGTATTATAGTTTCATGCTAGATTACTGTGGCAAATGATTTAAGGTCCATGTGCCATGGAAGGAAAGAAGTAAAACTAAAGACTTCTTCCAGAACTACAATCTTTTAAAACTGGCACACAAAAGTTTGATGTGTTTTCCATCCCTTGAAAGGCTAGATGCAGACAAGTAAATTATTTTACAGAAATGGCATATCTAGAAGCAGTGAGACTTGTTTAAATACAGTATAAAACACATTCAAAACAGAATGTCTTGTATTTCAAAATGTGGGCAGACATTTGGACTTGTCTTTATTCCTACACCAGTTTACAATGGATTCACTTTAGTATTAACTAATTAAATTATTGTAGATTAATAACATGAAGATTTACAGATACAAAATTGGTTTTGGTTTTAATATGTCACCTATAGTTAATTTGATTTTTAGACTTACCTTTCTTGTCATTGGTAGATGCGCGTGAGATTCACAAGTGATGTGTGCTTCTAAGTGCTATACTCCAAACCACACAAGCCTCAGCAATTCCACCATCTTATCTCATCTGAAGGGAGGCATGTGATATGAGCAACCTTCTCTATTTCTATTTACAAGTAGAGAAACAATTATCTTATTTCCCCCTGCCCCTCTCTTTATTTAGAGATACTTTTACACTCTCCTCCAGTCTGCAGCCTCCGTTTATTTCCATGTTGACTTAAATAGGCCACCAAGGACTATAAAGACACTTAGGAAAAGAGCTATACAGAACAGTGCACTTCAAAAATATTGTGAAGAAGGTAGCTGAAAGCAGGGAAGATTTCTCAAAAGAGTGCAGTAAATTAAATATTTTGTTCTAGTTACAGCTTCTAACTTGTCTACATCTTGCATTTCCTGCATAGCTGGTAACCTTACTGATGCCTAAATATTACAACTTGCAGGGAAAAAAATCTCAAGTCACCCCAGGGGATGGGAGGCACAGAGAGCAAACTGTGGGACTTCAGAGACTTCTGGTGAAGATGCTCCTTGGGGCAAGGAGAGTTGCATCTTGGGATTCTGCTTCTATGCCCATCCATGCCTCTCTGTTGGTTGGTCTATGCTCAGTTGTTCTCTGGTTGATCCTTTCGAATCATAGAATATGCTGAGTTAGAAGGGACCTGTCAGGATTATCGAGTCCAATTCCTGTGCCTGTGTAGGGCACCCCAAGAATCACACCACGTGCCTGAGATTAACAACGAAATGCTTCTTGGACTCAGGCAGGCTTGGTGCTTTGACCACTTCCCTGGGGAGCTTGTTTTTATATTTTGCTTGAAGAATATTTTTTTTAAACAGTAGAATTACATCGATAGTCAGATATATAGTCTTAAATTTTTGCCATATAGAAACAGTATTAAAATAGCTTCCTTTTAATAAAGCCAACAAAAAGACTTTCACTACTGCAGATGCATCAGGAAAGCTGCAACAGTGTAGTTAAGTGTACAACAACCTTTTTCTGTTGATTTTGTGTTCACTAGCTGTGAAGTCGTATTGTCTCCAAAGTTGAAGCCTTCTCCTTTTATTAGCTTTTAGCACCTCTAGTGTATTCTTTTGGGCACTGAGTGGTTCTTATATTTAGGGAGGAAAGAAAAGCTTTCTGAGTGCTTCCAGACTGTTAAAGGTGTAGGCACCAGAGTGAGAACAAACAAGACCAGGGCCTGTGAGAACCTGCAAAGAAGGTAGAAGAAATTGTGATGCTCAGGAAAGGGAGAGTTGCTGCCTTGCTCTTAAGACAAAAATTGTTGGGATATGGAGAATGTTATTTCTGAATGTTTTGATAGTGCTGGGGGACTCCAATATCATCAGTGACAACTGTTCCTTTAGAACATATGTTCCAAATAATATGGTGTGATTCAAGCCAGTGTTGTTCACATGAAGAAGCCTGATGTCTAGTCCATGTGCTGCAGTCTCTCTTGCTCATAAAGAAATGGAGCAGAACCTCAGCTGATTTATACTAGCTTAACTCTCTTTGAATTAAGTGGATTTACATCAGATTTGACTGCTAGCCTTGCTCCAGAGATCCAAGATCAATTGCAGAAGGTGCAGAAATCTGGGACTTCTTTGGCATTATCTTGCACCTAATGAAAGACTTGAAACCAGTTTCCTCTGTTCCTAATTGCATATGCTTACTTCAGTTCTGGGAGTGGTATTGGGACTATTTCACTATCCTGTGTGCTGAAGGCTCCTATTCTCAAAAGGGTATATGGCTGCAAAGGGTTTCAACAGTTGATTTAAGGTGTTTCGTTAACACTTTGTGTATTTTACATTGTGTGAATTCTATTTGACTGCTGTCTTCTGTGGTACTTGCTAACTTCCAGTTTGAGAGGAAATTCAAAACGTAAAAGGTAATGAATAAGGGGCACCAACTATCACTTTTCTTCTGTTTACATGGAAGCATACTGGCACAAAAAAAAAATAATTCCAAAAATCAATTAATCAGAATCTTTCCTGTAGAATCTGTTCTTAAATTTCAGGTGGCCTTGGAGTGTTAAAATATCAAAGTCTGTCCATGTTGGAGCTCAGGGGAACAGTAAATGCTTAACTGCGGGAGAGTACTTGGGCCTGGGGTATTCAGAGTTCCACTTCCCCAGGGTGGCAGTCAGTCTGTGCCCAAAATGTGCAGCAGGGAGACTGTGAAATGCCAGGTTCAGTCCAGATGATCTTCCCATGCACACAGGGCAGGAGGTTAGCCTGGTTTATTGGTGTGATCCTTGCCCTGATGGTCCTGAAGATTCACTGTTTTGACATTAGCATTTAGAGCTGATGATTCTTTGTTCTCTATCTACAGAGGAGAGAGTTATTCTGTAGTAACTCTTACCACCACCCATGGAAGCTTTCTGTCAAGCAATGTGCAACTTCTAGTAGCTATAAAACAACACAAAAGAACCCCAAACCTGAGAAGCCCCAATGTTGAAACCTGACATACCAAAGACATGTCAGTGGAATGCTGCACACAAATGTTACTCTGCCAAGAAATCGTGTTCCTCCCAGCCCAACACTGCCATATGACTCATTATTTGAATAACAATTTTACGTTGCTGTACCCAAGCAAACATAAAGGGAAACATCTAATATCTTGTAACACTTGTTTGTCATCAGTTATGAGTGTGAAGACATGGGTGTGTTACGCTAATAAGAGAGAGCAGCTACCCTGCAGCATTATAAGTGCTTCTCTGTTGCCTTAAAGATGTTGTGCAGGTCCTCCTGTGGCGTAAACCAGGCCAACACCATTGTTACTTTTGCAGTATTTGGTGCTTTCCATCCAGCACCTTGGATATTCTGCTCATCACAGGAAATGTCTGAAAATGCTCTGTATTTGCTGAGAAATACTTGTGGTTTGGTTTGAGGCTAAACCAACTGCTTCTAAAAATATATTCCTTTATCCAAGGAAAAAGAGCTAGAGCTGCTGCTCTTACCTTTTCAGAAGCTCCTCCACCCTTCCACACTGCTTGCAGCCATTCTAACCTCTCCTTTGTTGTTTAGGTGTGGTGTGTGGGCAGCTTTATATTGTTTGGGTAATGCACTGAATGCTCATTTACTTAATGCCTGCTCTTAGTGTATATTGTTTTTTCTAACTCAGCATGTACAAAGTTGTTTGTGGTAGTAAAATCAAGAGCTGTGAAAGCCTCCACATAGGGAAATGCAGAAAAGGAACTTAATGCAAGTGATTTTTAGATACAGCAATGCATTGCCCAACGCCAGCAAGCTTTCTGCATGTAAGGGGCTGGTTTTATTTTGGACTTAAAAGCTCTAGGTATATAAAGTCCTTTCCTAGAGGAATTAACTGCTGTCAGTGAGGGTTGCTTATATACTTATTGTGATGACTGAGCCAGTTTTCCCCGTTGAAATTCACATACAAGATTCTTTATTCTTGATCATGTATCTATTCTAGACACGTTCCTTTGGAGTTCAACCATTTTGAGTTGTATCTCATTCCTCACAGTACTCCAGAGGTTATTAAGAGAAAAGCTCTGAATGACTGTGGGGCAGAGCAGTTGCACAGGCGTAGATTAAACTTTACACACTGAGGATACAAATTTTACTCCAAGTAAATAGTCTGTCAAAACCATGCTAGTGAATAAATTAGGTTTTCTGAGTTAGATGATAGGCTTGTCCACAAACAGAAGGAGATTACAGCATTCAGTTTCTCTCTTAGTAACAACCTTTTAAGGTCATGGTCACCCCAAATTGTGCTACTACAGAACCCGTTGTGAGCATTCAGGGCTTCAAGGTCAGAACCAGCTATAAAAGTACACTCCTTATCATTAAGTTCTGACAAAATTTCCATTTACCTTTTCCACTGCTGATGAGAGTGAGACCTAATAGTTTGGGAACAATTTAAATACAGAGCTATTTCAATTAAGGCTGTATTGACACATGGATGGATGATCACCTTCAATACCTGGCTGTGGGCAGAAGTGAGCACACGAAGGCTCCCCTGGCTGGTGCAGCCAGATGACACTACTGGTGTGGACCAGCCTACCCCGTCTGGCATTAGAGGGTGGAGAGCTGTCGTCCCCTGCCTCTCACAGACTCCAGGCTCACTGTCTCTTCACTTCTCAGCTACGTATCTGGAGGCTCTTAGCCTTAGTTCTGTTATGTGTGGTAAGAGACTTTTATCAGAAATAGCATGTTTTTCTGCTCAGGAGGCAGATGAACCGCACAAATTCCCAGCAGCAGAGGGCAGAATACAACCTCTGCCAGAGGTGGTGCCTTATGAACGACAAACTTCTTCACGTGCTCATTCAGTTTGTTTACATTATATTATTGTTCCAACATAAAGAAGCTGTTCGTTTTTTCCTCCTTCCTTCCCTGTGGCTCCGTGCAGTGGCTTTCATGTGATTATAACTTTCTGGTGCTGCAGACAGGAGGGAGCACAAGACACAGCTCTGCTCTCTGGCTTCTCTTGCTGGGCTCCGGAGCCGACGCTGTGCCTGGTCACACACCTCCACCACTGCTGCTCCTTTTGTTTCTAACCCATTTGTCCATAATAAGCTGAGCATATGCTGCAGACGTTTTGCTCAGATAGGTTACGGAGGAAAAAATCGCCTGAATCGGACTAGGGTGGAAACAGGTTTTGCTTCCTTAGTTCTTGGTTTGGCAGTTAGAACACTCCATCCATCCAAAAGGAATTCCTGTTGGTGCTAACTGCCATGAGCTGGGGTGGTTTCATTTATGTGTAACAGCTGAAATGCAGGCTGCTTCTTGGTTTCAAGGCATAAAAAAAAAAAATTAAAATAAAAAATTAAGACTCTTGCCCAAATGTTGGCACGGATCGCTGGGGCTACCGGCTCTGAGAAGATCATCCGTCCGTGGTTTGTCCCCCATCTCCTGGTGTTTGGTAACTTTCACAGCTCCAAGCCCCCCAGAACGTGATACTGTGAGAAACTCAGCTTTTTCTCTTCTACTGCGTTTTACTCAGCTAAAAATAGCCCCGTGCCGCTGCTCACCTGGTGCCTGCGGTCACGGCCACCCGCCGACCGCCGGGCAGGGACGGGCTGCAGCGCGCCGTGCAGCCCCGCCGCCCGGGACGGCCCGGTCCCGCTGCCCAGACAGAGACGGGGCCTGCGGGGCACCTGCCGCTGCCGCCCGGGCCGGGCGGCCCTCACGGCGGCTGCGGGCCGGGCGGGATGGCGGCGCCGGTCGCGGCCCTCGTTACATAACGCCGCCCGCCGGGCCGGGCCGAGGCTGTGAGGGCGGGCCCTCCGCGCAGCCCCCGGAGCGGCGGGGCCGGTGCCGGGCGGCCCCGCCGAGGGTTGATGAGAGCCCGAGCGAGTGAGCGGCGGCTGCGCGCAGGGGAAGAGGCGCTGCGGCCCCGCGGGCTGCCCGCGGGGGAAGCGGCGGCGGTGAGTGGGGCGGCGGGAGGTGGCCTGCTGCGCTGCCGGGGGCGCTGCTCGGGGCCTGCTGCCGGTGCTCGGGGCCCTGTGGCGGGCGGGGAATAACGGGGACGGGGCGACGGCACCCTGGGACCGCGGCGTCCCGTCGGGGAGGGAGGGGAGGCTCGGCTCGGCTCGGCTCACTGACAGCCCGCCCGGCGTCCAGACCCGCCTCCTGTTGCTCGGCTCTGCCCCCTGCCCCGGCCCGCGTCTCTCCGTCCCCGGGATCGGCGAGGCGGGCTGAAACGGCAGCGGGCGCTCGGCCCTGCCGCCGCAGCCCGGCAGCCGCCGCACCTCGGCTTGTCCCCGGCCCGCGCTGGCCGCCCCGGTGCCGTCCCCCGCCGCGCAGGTTCGTGGTGCCGCCGCTCGGCAACGGCTGCAACGGGCAGAGCTGCGGAGCGGAGCAGGGCTTCCCTTGGTAAGGCAGCTCCCCGGGCGGTACGAGAGCTCCCCGGGCGCTACTGTTACACAGCAGCTGCAGTAACTGCAGCACGCCTGCCTAAGTCAGAAGCTAAACGGGTGGACCTTTTTGTTTAACTCCTTTTTAAAAGCCGCGTCTGTGAATGAGTCCCAGCCCGGTAGAAGCGTTCAGCTGCGTTCTGCAACTTTTCCTTCCCAGATGTCAGGCTCTTGCCAAAGCCGGTCGCTCACCGTTACTGTCTAATGTCTTCAGCTCTTAGGTCCCCACTGCCAGGACTCTACTGTAGTTTGCAAGTTCCTCGTTTCTCTTCTCCTTCCCCGCCTCTCTCCCCTTCAACTCTATTCGTTATATCCTGGCTTGGGTCTGATTCTCCTTAAGCAGGTCTGACCTCATCTCCCTTTTTCTTCCTAAACAGAAGGTTTCCCAGTCTTTCTGTGATAAGAGCCTCTATCCCAATATTTCAATTCTGTATGTAAACAACCTCTACCCCAATGAGTAGTAAGGCTTTGTTTTTTAATAGCTTCTTTCTGTCATCTTTACTCCCAAATTTTTACTGGTTTCACTTGCATTAATTTAGATCTTTGTCCAGGAAAATTTTATTACTAGAAATAGGTCTACTCAAATATGTTAGCAGATGGAAATCTGCAGTAAATTTGGATATATATGATGATTAATTTGAAAACTATAGTTGCAAGACACTGCCTTCTTTTGCAAGTTCATCAGAGCAGGATACCGGCCTTCTCTGTTGCCTCAAATCTAAGCCTGGCTATCTTAAATCATTAGTGAAACATAATATCACTATGCTGCTACTATTAGTGAAAAACAGTATTACTATCCTACTACTGTCAGCTCCTTGCTGCTGCTTTCAGATGTTACTTTTAAGCCCTTGGCATGTTGCGTGCCATTTGAAAAATCTTTGTACACAGTGGTTGTTTTCTGGGGAAAGAATTTTAAAAATGCAACAAAACTTTACAAGCTGATTGGTTGCCTTTAACTGTTTTGCTTCTTCTAAAAGTGGCT
Organism: Apus apus; assembly: GCF_020740795.1. Taxonomy (NCBI): domain Eukaryota; kingdom Metazoa; phylum Chordata; class Aves; order Apodiformes; family Apodidae; genus Apus; species Apus apus. The sequence goes on along the minus strand of NC_067286.1, from coordinate 50,993,896 downwards.
CAAATCTGTGGGCTGTTGAAATGCACATCGTCTTGGCAGAGTTTCTGCCAAGTGTGTGAGCCAGTTGGGTCTTAAGGAAATGTAACGTGCTGCAATCAGTCCCCTGGTGACTTTTATTTCAACAAGAAGCAAACATCTCTTGGTGAGTCACAGGGACATTGTTCCCTACAAACTATCTGTCAGGAAGTGGTGTCTGACAAAGCTGATGGGTTCTCTATAAAAAACAGCTTTCCCCTACACCCAGTGCTGTTTTCAGATTCCTTGTGAATCATCAGATCTGGAGTCCTCTCATATTCCCAAGGAATGCAGAATTAGTTACCATTCAGGGCACGGTATGATGATGCTTGCCTCTCTCCTTGTATTCCTTCTTCTGATAGTTCCTCTTCTTTCCTTCAGCCATATATTTCACCGCTCCTCCTTTCCTTCCCATCCTGGTCAAGACTTTTAATGTGATTCCAAGTCTGTTCCTGGTGTGCATTATGTCCTCTGTGCAGCCTTTGTGTACTGACCTCGCTGGAAAGAGTGTCTAGCTTTTCCTCTCATGTAGGCCATTTTCTGTGTCCTTCCAGTTATCTGTGGCTTCCAAATGCTCCTGAAAACCTCTGTGTACACTTGTGGATGCTTGGCCTCAAGAGGTGGCTGTAACTGCATCCACGTGACTTTGAAGTGCAATTCCAATATCACAGCTTCAAAAAGATAACCAGCCTTCATCCTTTAGCAAAGCTTCTGTTGAAAACAAGGCTTATGCCATCCCTTAATATGTGTATGCATCTTGATATTTGTCCCTTAAATAATATTTTATTGCCATTTCCCAGTTTCAGCTGAGTGTGACATAAGGAGAACCACTCCAAGGTAATTAAGTTCTTGCAAATTTTGTAGAAACATACCAACAGGGAAAAGCAAGTCTAGAGTCAGACACTCGCCAGTTTTCTTCAGTTTTTAGCTTACTGACTGAGTGATACATTTATATGTGACTGCCTCCATTTGGCAAATAGATATTTGGTGTATGTGAAGTTGTGAAGAGAAAAAGAGAAGGATTTTCTGGGTGAATTCCCCTGAACTGGCATCTCCCTCAAAGCTTCAAAAAAGATAAATAACTGATTTGATACATTGCATTTTGAACATGGAAACAGAACATTTTGTACAGTTTAGTGTTAACATTTAATCAACCAAGGAAAGCAGTTCTGTAGGATATCTGATTCTCTGGGCTGTACTAGTCACAAAGCGCTTTGTTTTTTCATCTCTGTTTCTCCAGGGCACAGCTCCTGTCTTTGTTCTGCCAGGGACACATTTGCACAAGTACATCAAGTACAGAGGGGCTATGATCTCAGCTATTGTCTCTAGATCTATTTTATTTTGGCAAAATTGGCCAACATTTACTATTATTATAATTGTCAAGATTTATTGAATGTGATCATATAAGCATATTTCCCTTGAAACCAAGCAAAAGTGATGATCACTCATCCTTACTCAGAATAATGTATTTCTTGATGCAGCTGATAGGGCAAATCTCAGATCATTTGTAGCAATGACAAGATACCAGGGTTTTTGTTTGGTTTGTGTTTTTTTTTTAATTGTTAGTCCTTGTCAATTGTAGATGGGGTTTCTGGACACAGCTATGAGCTGTCCTGGCAAACTTGTTCTACCATATATATAGGTCTGATGATGTCCTTAGAAAGGGTCCCTTAAAACTGCATTCTACATGTCCACGTAAGGGTTGTGAGCTATGTGTGAATCCTGGGAATTCAGACATGTGAAAGGAAAAAGCCACATGGTAACAGGAAAAATTCTTGAGCTCCAACTGGCAAGGTAGTTTTTTACTTGGTACAGTTAGGTGAAGACAAAGGTATTCAGGCACCTGAGACCAACAGGAATAAATGTCAGGTTCCTAAATACCTCTTTGTATCTGGCTAAAAACCTCCCTGATCTTTGGAGTGTAGGTAGTGGAATACTTTTATTCTTCAATAAAAATATCTTTTAAGGTAGTGCTTATCAATGGTCAGAAATGTCTCAGCTCTCTCAGGCTTCATCCAACTGCAATTCTGTGAAACTAAACAATGCAAAGCAGGTACTCAGAGTCTTTCTTGACCGTGCAGGTCTGCTCTGCAAACAACAGAATGGTAGGATTTGTGCCTTTAGCTAATACTGATTAAATAAATGTATTCTGAAATGACAGAAGAAAGACTGAAAAGTGTTTAAACGTCAAAACTCAGACTGATACTTATTGGTGACAGCCCGCAAACTACACATCCATTTTGCCAAAGGGTTGGTCTGAAATGTAATTCCCTAGCCTGTAGCTGGTACTGACATATGCATTCAGGAAGGTAGAATTTTCTTATAACGGTTCTTCCATGACTAGCTGCAGTATTGTCAGCATCAACTTAAATACAATTTTGTTATTTTGTTTGAAAATCTTTTCTTCTTTGTTCTCTAGTATTTGACTGTTTAGGGCATAACAGTTTTAAAGAAAAAGAGATGTTTTTTTAAATGAAAGTGGAGATCCTTGTGTAAGGATCTTTCCTTAAACACTTCTCCAGAGCTGGAGTTTTAAGTTGGTCCTTGCCTTCCATAATAATTGATGACTCTGCAACATCCAGACTTGCAACTGGATGAAGGCACAGCAAGCAGGAAACCTACTATATGCCAGACATTGCTGTTGGAGTTACTGCTTTGTAGACTCAAAGTTGCATGAACTATTGCTTATCATGGTATGTCCCTGTATTACTAATAAATTGTATCACAAGATGGTACTTCCTGTATTACAGAAAAATGACTCATGGAGTTGTGAGCCCTGGGGTATTTAACTTCAGCTATCTGAAGTGGCCCCACCTCAGTGCTGAGATAAGGATAGTAGATCTGACAGGGAAGGGCATTCTCATTGACACCACATGTCAGGTTAATAAGCAATCTTTGGTGTCTCTTTCTGTGCATACAGCTTAATTGTATTCCAAGGAAAAAATGCTGTGGTTTTAAAGATTTGTTTTCCTTTGGCAGAACTGATTTTTCATGTCTGTGTTGGTACAAGCATCTTTTCTGTTACACTTAAACAGAAAACATGGGCTTGATAGGAAGTTTTTCATATCAAGGGATTTCAAGGGTATTTCTCCTCTGGCCATAACATGCGGAGGATTAAGTGGCTTTGGGATCTCACTGAACAGATGCATGAAATAATGTAGTAGAAGAAATTGAAGGAGATAGCAAGAAACAAGGAGAACCATGAGATTGTAATTTGCTTGGAATTCAGTTATCAAACTGTGGCTTGCTTGTTTTGTTTTTGATTAGTGTTTAGTGGTATTTAAAGGTGAAATAACTGTTGTTACAGCTGTGCTATGCAGAAAGTCTTTTCAGAAATATGATGGTAATATTTCAGAGCACATGATGGTTGAGTGGCCCATGTGGGATAGCTTATGCTGGGCAACTTACTGTTATACTTTGTAGATGTAGTGCCTGTCACCAGGGAATCCTAGAAATACTTTATAGAAGGCTGTCATGACCTGGATAGGGCAACCCAGGGATATTCGGGTTGGACCCCCTTGCTTTCTAAACTCCTCAGAGAGGAGCCCAGATGTGGCTGGATCCAACCTTAGTCTCAGACCTGGCCCTTCTAGGGGGAGTGATTAAAAATGTCATGGTGTGAGGAAATGCTTGACTGTCCAACATGCCTTGGTTGTATTAAGGTGAAATGACACTCAAGGTCTGTATTTGAATATTAGGTTTAATTAAAACTATAGAAGGAATAATTATGCTTGAGGCATCAACCACCTCTCCAGGAAGCCTGTTCCAGTGTTTGACCACCATCCTAGTAAAAAAATGCTTCCTAATGTCCAGTCTAAACCTACCCCAGTGCAGTTTTGAACCATTTTGAACCGTTTGAACCATGCGTCCTGTCACTGGATACCAAGGGCAAGAGCTCAGCACCTGCTTCTCCACTTCCCCTCCTCAGGAAGCTACAAAGAGCAACAAGGTCAAATCTCAGCCTTCTTCTTTCCAACGTAGACAAACCCAGAGTCCTCAGCCACTCCTCACTGGACATGCCTTCCAGCCTTGTCACCAGCTTCATTGACCTCCTCTGGATGGCATTTGAGTACCTTGACATCCGTCTTAAATTGTGGGGCTCAGAACAGCACACAGTACTCTTGATTTAATACATTGCATGCTTGTCTTTTGTTTTCCTGCCATTATAATGAGGCAATCCTAGTAGGAAACCATGTGTTGCCTCTAACTGAGAAGTAGTTTTAAGAGATGTAACAGCTGGTCTTTATCCAGGCTTTGTACTCCCCATTGTTGGTACAGTCTGAAAAAGTTCAGGGAAGCTGAAGGTGAAAAGCATACAAGCACTGTGCTTTCAAGTCAGTTAGATGGAAAGGCAGTGTTATGTGAGGAAATATGCCCCTGCCTTTAAGATTCTTTGAGTAAATTCTAGAAACCAGTCTTTGGAGCTGTCAGTTCTTCCCCTTTAACTTAGATAGCTAATTTTCCTTAATGCAAAAGTCTCTTTGCATAGATGCTCTTGAGGCTCTGTGGGAATGTGGTAGTGGTTATATGAGGGGCAGATGACAGTGGTTGACAAGGTGATTTTTCTTATGTAAGTCAGCAGAAATGGGCTGTAAGTGCAGCGGATTAAGCACAGGCTTTGTATGAAGTACACAGGTAATAATGCTAGCTCAGTAAACACCAGAGGAGTGCTGGGGTTAATTTAGATCTCCAGATAAAGAGATCACCCAAGGAAAAAATTTCTTGTTAACTTGTCTTTAAGTCCATAGGAGCCAGGGTAGAAGTCTTGGCTCTGTGACAATATTGCCCTTGGCTTCACTGGAGCCTGGGATTTTCTCATGTATTCTCAGATTATAGACCTGCCAACTCCATTTGTTTTTCTGTCTGTGGGCACAGACTGCTGGTTTGAGATACCTATCTGCAAAAAACGTCTTCAGTCTAAAAGAAAGGAAAAGATGTCAAGCTTCTGGAGGGTTTGGGTTTGTTTGTTTGGTTTTTTTTTGGGGGGGGGCCTTGTGGGCTTTTTTTAATATACAAGCTTAAAATTCCTGTGTTGTAGAACTTTTCCATGTCTCCCTGCGTCCTAGTTACTACTTAATTTATTTTTTTTTTTAAGATGCTTTGAGTGTAGAATTAATTTCTTTACCAGATTTTCTCAAATCCAACCCCAGGTATGACTGCTTCTCCTCTGTAGCACTTAATGTTAGAAGGCAGTGCCATTTGCACAGAGCTCTTGGTCCAGAACAAAAGTCCTTGTTTGGAGATCCCCAAAATTGTTGTTCCCTGCCCTGAAAGAAGCTCATGGATAAATGCAGAATTAAGAAATTAATAATTAGGGAGACAAAGAAGAAAGAGAATGATGATAAAGCAGTGAGAGGAAGTTACTGCAAGGAGATGAAGTAGTAGGATCGTGTCCCTGGCATTACCTGGCAGCTGCCTGTACCCCTGGCTGTAGGAGGCAATCATCTCTATACCACCTCCAGCTGTCCACAGTACTGCTAGCTTTCATCACCACCCATCAGCCTAGACCTCTCTGCCCACACCCTTGTTTTGCCTGCAACACCATGTACATTCTCCAGTGTTGTAGAAGGAGGAATATCTGCCCATTTGAAAAATACCTCTTCTTCAGACACTGCCTTGGAGGCATCCCTTGTCATGATGCTTGTACAGCATAACCACCTGACTGCAGCTTCCTAGGGGGTGCCTGAGACAGGGCTACCAGCAACCCTAAAGTTATTCTTGCCTTCAGCATTACTTTATTTCTGCCCTCAACTGTTTTTGCTTCTCCAGCTAGTTCCTGCACCTGAGTCAGGGCAATACCAAGCACAAATACAGATTGGGATAGAGAGCAGCACTGAGGAGAAGGACTTGGCTGTGATGGTGGACAAGAAGCTCAACATGAGCTGGCAATGTGCATTTTGCAGCCCAGTAGCCAACTGGGCAACCTGGTCTAGTGGGAGGTGTCTCTGCCCATGTAGGGAAACTGTATGATCTTCAAGGTCCTTTCCAACTAGATGATTTCTAAGGTCCTTTCCAACCCAAACTATGCATTGATTGTGTGACTGTGTGCGATTGTGAGGATACATAATGATAGTACTGTCATTCTGGTCTGCAGAGCTACGTAGCATTTGCTGTCTGATGAAAGAGCAGAAAGTGCTCATAAAAAACATGAAAACATTTTTGTAAGTAATTACATGAACACTTTTTTTTTTTTAATCCCCCCCCCCCCCCCCAAGCCCTGCTAGTTGTAGTTAGTCAGTGCTGAGGAATTCACCTGAATGTTAAGAGGCTGCTTCAGTGCTCCATGTGTAATTATTTTCTGCAGTGAGCCCTTCCCGTGTTGTCTATCACTCTGGTATTTATGAAGTGCTTTTAGGTTATTGCTACTAGCAGCTTACACCTTAGTTTGAGTACTTGCAAATAGATTTTTTTTTTTTTTTTTTTCAGTTACGCTACTATACCAGCAGCTAACTCACATCTTGGTTCTTTTAGTCTTGCTTAAATCAGATCTGACATATTTCAGGGTTTGTTTTTTTGTTTGTTTGGTTTTTAATGCTAACTAGTGAAGTTAAAATTCTTTCTTTCTTGCTGAATGGGACAGAACATAATGACTACCTCAGCCTGATCTTTCAGATGCTCAGCTTGCAGGTGGGACATCTGAAACACTAAGCTGTGCCTAATGATTAGGTTCTGCATAATGATTCATTGTTTACACAGAGGGAAATTGTACCAGAAAGACAGAGGAAGAACCTTATGCCTGTTGTGCCATCCCTGCCAGTGCCTGCAAGCCCAGTACTTAGGACAACCTGAATGCTTGGTGTGGGTGTTCCTTTTCTGAAAAGTCCTTTCACAGCAGTTCCAAAGCAGATTCTCTGAGGAATAACAATTGCATGTTACAGTCTCTTCATACCAATGTTATTCTAATTCAGAATTAAAATATAGTTAGAAATATGATCTCTCCCAGAATATGGAAATTTTTATTCCCGTACAGCCCCAGGCTGCATTTCACTTATTAATGAGACAGCAGCTTCCACCTCTGGCCAGCCTATAGTACCAACCTCTGCTAATGCTTGGTACACTTTCACCTGAGCACTTTCATGCTTTTTCTCCCAGTCTTGTCCTCACATGTAGCCCATGTCATGACCATCTCTCAGATTCCTCCTTAAAAACTCTTTTGCTGCAATGTCTATGGAAATCTGACCATGGTTAGGGAGCTGCCACTTTCACGCTGACCAGTACTGCCTTGTTACTCCTATGTGTGCCCTGTTGGTCTGTATCCACATTCTGCCTCTTCTTTCCTGCCTCAGCAGTAACCTCAATGAACTGGGGTTGCCACTGCTGCTCTACATGTGCTACCTGCAGTGTGGTGGAGTGCTGGTTCACAGCTAGAAGCTGAGCCTCTGCAGAGTAGTAAGAATATATAACACAGTTGTAACAGTCTTCTTGGAAGAAATCTTTTTATACTGCTGCTGTTTCCTACCTGAATGGTTTCATATCTCTTTCTCAGAGCTCAGACAATGCATTTATAATTTATAACGCTTGTAATCTTACTGGGCAGGCAACTTCTGCCTCCTAAACAGTTAGTCATCTGGTACATGACCAGCTGTTCAAGGATGCAGACGATTAGTGCCAATGAGGCCAGTCTGTCCAGAGATCACTTAAGTACAATGGGTTAATTGGTGGGGCAATGTAGTAATTTAACTCCATGGGCTGCACTGAGTTTGCAGAAATAAGTTTTCTTTGCAGTGCCTACAGACTTACAGGGAATCTAAGATCATCCAACTGGTTTTCTTACAGATGTAATTGAATCTGTGTTTGATCATAGAGGTTTCAGGACACTCAAATGAAGGAGCCATTCAGATGCTTTCCACTACCACAACAGAAATTATACTTGGCCTGCAGAGTGGGAAAAACACTGTTGCACCTGTTGCTGAAACTGAAAATAGTGTTCTTTGTATGGGAAAGAAGGGAATGGCAAGAGAGATGTGAGAACATTTTGAATATTTTGCTGAGACTGCAGTTTCTTTTTAAAATATGAAAAATGTAAAACAAAATTTGGTCTAAAGGGATTATGCTCAAGGGATAATCTAGGTTTTATATATTGAAAATGTACTGTGATGTGAACTTACTGAAAGTTTTATGGGGAATGTTGCATTTCTGTTAGTTTGATCCTATCATTGCTGCCTCCAGGTTGTGGCTGTCTGTACTCACTAGGGTATTTGCTGGGCTTTCTAGGTTAGTCATCCAAAGAGACTGCTTCTTACTGTGTTTTAGAAGCTGCTGTGTGTAGCTGGTGTTCACCATATTATGTGCTGCTTCCTCAGTACTAGTAATTTCAGTCCTTGTTTTGCTTTTTTAACAGGACTGTGGCAAATTTACAGTGACTATGGGATTTAGCACCAGAGAGAGAGAGCAGGAGAAAAGCATGTAAAGGATTCATTTATAGTCACTTTAAAATCCACCCTTCAAAGAGGAACACAATCCTAAAAGAACTTTGATTTGACTTTCAGATAAATGCACCACTGTCCAGTTTGCATTCCCCCAGGCATCGTACATTTTAGTCTGCAGGATGATGTGTTTTAATATGTTAGCAAGACAGTTGGAAAAGAGCTGATATATCAGTTCCCTCTCTAGAGGTAATGACAGAGTTGCTAACTCCTAGGATGTTCCTCCTCTTCTGTCTGTTTTTTCCCCACTGGTAGCAAAATTCCATGTTTGGTTGGCTGCATTGGGGTTGCATACAGGAGTCACAGCCTAGCTAAGACTACTGGTCTTCTTACAGTCCTCTGTATTATCAGCTTCTCAGGGTTAGTTTGATCAAAATTTTCTATTCCATTGCTGTTCTTCCACCTAGATTTTCATCCCATCTTTTCCTCTTTTCAGTTTTTCCCCATGCTGTTCATTTTTGCTGCCTAATTCTGAAATGGGTGCAGAGGTTCATAGTTTTATCCCTGTTTGTATCTGTAATTTCTAATTTGGAAGCAAAATTTGAACAAACTTTTTTCCTCATGTTTTGTTTTCACTGATTTCTCCACCTTTCCTCCTTACTTTTATTGCAATCCTAGAAATGCTGCTTAGTGTAGTACAAATTATGATATACAGCAACTGTAAATCTAGATAAATTGTTGCCCTTATGGATGTGTTTTGAATTTAAACTAGCTCAAGTCTTAGTGAGATCTGGTTTGGTTCTGGAGTCTATTAAGTAGATTTACACCATTAGGGTGGTGCAAATAGCAGTGGGTGGGTAGACCAAACCAGTGAGTTTCATTGAATGTCTAACAGCAGACATACCCAGTGGGATCATAACTAATTGACAGAGAATGCTGCTTTATATTTTCCAAAAGTTTTGGGGAATCAGGAATGGAGAATTCATCATGTGTTCCATCATGAGAGACAGCTAATGCTTGCAAAGTGTATTCCATTCGGCCAAATTGCACAGCAGTAGTACTGCCTGAGAATACTGGCTAACCTCTTTTTCACATTGCATGGTTGTAACTGACAGCAGGATCTAGATTAACATGTCAGTCTGTGAAGGGAATCTCCTGCTAGAGAGCTGAGAGTAAAAAAGAAGCAGAAGATAAAGTGCACATAAAAGAAAATTATAATTATGTTAGAGGCTGAGTTAATGATTTCTAAAAATCTCAGCTCTGATGTGTACCTGTCTGCACTTTTATTTCTTGGTGATTTTCATGCAGCATATTCTGGAGTAATTCAGCAAACATCTGTCATGCAGAATAATGTAAAGCACTAATCCTTACAGGAATTAAACAGCTTGTTACTTGATGACCTGAACTAGATAGTTGCTGGGGATTACTGCTATTTAAGTCTTGCCTACCATCCTAACAGTGGCAGCATGCCGTACTGGTTTGGTGTTTTCTGGGGTTTTGTTGGTTGGTTGGTTGGGTTTTTTTCTGGGCTGGCTGATACATCTTTAAATTGTCATCCTCTCTTTCGCTGCTACCACGAGGTGGGAGGCACAGAGGAAATCCTGTGCTGCCTCTGAGTAAGGAGGAAGCTGACAGTTTCTCTTCGCGCCAGACTTGCTCGTGCTGCCAGCCGTGCCAAAATGCTGTCCTAATGCCCCGTGGAGGCCAGGCTGGATTGCTCATGTCATGCTGGAAACCCATCAGAGAACTTTAATGAAATCACCACAGACTTACGCCTTCCCTTTTTTACAGAATGCCCAGGATTTTGGTAAGATTTTTGCAAAGTCTGTTACTTTTATTTCATAAGGAAGTGTGATGGTCTTGACCACACAGTGTGTCTTTATCTTTTAGCTCCTAATAATTTTTGAACTTTTCACTTTTCATTAAATTTGCTAGAGTTATAGAAGTGTTTAAGATAGAAAGTTCCTTGAAATTTCAATGTTTGGAATTATCATGAAAAGGAGATAAAAGTTAGTGGCCTGCTGGGGGAGGGCAATGATCAAGGGCTCCAGCAGCATCTGGTTAGTGACATGCACAAAGACCAGCCCACTGGTGTGCTTGTCTCCAGAGAAAGCCCATGCGTTGCCTCCTGCTTGGTGCCAATGCTGGAGGGCACTGGTGGAGAGGGTGGGAGTATTTTAAGGCCGGGGCCCTGTGCAATGAAATAAGGCCCAACAAACTGTTTTGTGAGCAGTGGGCCAGGATGGGGAACTCCATCATGCAAGGCATGTAAAAAGAAGTGAAAATATCCCTACAATGGTGCTCACCACAAGGACTGAAGATAAGGGGCAGCTAGTGAAGTTAACAGAGTGTCTGTTGGGAGTGTTGCTAGCACTCAAGACATGATATCAGCTTTTACAGCCCCAAAATGTTCACCAAACTGGGTCTGCTGAGATCCTTTCCCTGAAGTTTGTTAAACAGTGTGGGTTTTAGGTCCCATATATGACTGTTGAAATATGACCTGGGTGTATGCAGTAAGTAAAAATATATTAAAGAAATATTATTTTTTAAAATAGGGACTGTAGTTTACACAAGCATTGCCTGTCACTTGTGCAAATGGATGTCCTCTATATGGACTTCTGTAAGGCCTTTGACACGGTCCTGCACAACATCCTTCTCTCTAAATTAGAGAGATGTAGATTTGATGGGTGGACTGTTTGGTTGATAAGGAATTAGTTGCATGGTAGCATCTAGGGGTAGTGGTCAATGGCTCACTGGTGGTCAATGTCCAGATTGAGATCAGTGACAAGTGGTCTTCCTTAGGAGCCCATACTGGGACCAGCACTGTTTAATATCTTCATTAATGACACAGTAAGATGGAGTGCATCCTCAACATGTTTGCATATGACACTATGCTGAGTGGTGTGGTTGTCATGCCTGAGAGACAGGATGCTATCCAGAGAGACCCGGATAAGCTTGAGAAGTGGGGCTGTGTGAACTTCATGAGGTTAAACAAGACCAAGTGCAAGGTCCTGCACATGGGTTGGGAAAATCCCTGGTATCAGTGCAGGCTGGGGGATGAAGGGATTTGGAGCTGAGAAGGACTTGAGGATAACAGTGGATGAAAAGCTGAACATGAATGAGCTGGCAGTGTGCACTTGCAGCTCAGAAAGCCAACTGTATCCTGGGCTGCATCAAAGGAAGCAGAGCCAGGTCAAGGGAGGTGAGTCTTCCCCTCTGCTCTGGTAAGACCCCACCTGGAGCACTGTGTCCCGTTCTGGAGTCCTCTGCACAAGGAAGATGTGGACCTGTTGAAGTCAGTCCAGAGGAGAGCCACAGAAGTGATCAGAGGGCTGAAACACCTCTCTTACGAGGACAGCTTAAGAGAGTTGGGTTTGTTTGGCCTGGAGAAGAAAAGGCTTCAAGGACACCTTATTGCAGCCTTTCAATACTTAAACGGGTCCTGTAAGACAGATGGAGACAGACTTTTTAGCAGGACCTGTAGTGACAGGACAAGGGGTAATGGTTTTAAACTGAAAGACAGTAGATTTAGACTAGATATTAGGAAGAATTTTTTTACAGTGAGAGGGGTGAAACACTGGCACAGGTTGCCCAGAGAGGTAGTAGATGCTCCATCCTGGAAACAGGCTCTGAGCAACCAGAAGTTGAAGATGTCCTTACTCATTGCAGCAGGGTTGGACTAGATGATCTTTAAAGGTGCCTTCCAACACAAACTGTGGTTTGATAGTTTCTATGACTGTGTTGCACTCCTTGAGCCCTTGGCCATTGGAAGCTCTGTTGTGTTGTGGTTTAACAGTGATCTCTTATCAGGGGCAGGTGCCTTTTCCTCTCGGTTGGTGATAACACGCTTCTCCTGTTTTCTAAATCGACCTTTAGCAAGGTACCTGCTGAGCCCTGATCTATGAATTCAAAATGGAAATAGCAAAGGAAAATTTCAGTGATGTGAAATGCCTTTAAAATTTAACAAGTGTTTGTGGTGTCTTTAAAAGGTGGCTTTCAGGAAACTACTGACAGAAGGGTATTTCTTTTAGATCAAAGTTAAATTTGTGCCATGATGCATGTTATGCCTTGTAGAATAGTTATATATTACTTGGGTTATACAAATCTATACCCTTACACTTTTTCCTTCTTTTAAGTGTTTGAGAATCATTAGTGCTATAACATATCTGTCAGATGTTTATCAAATGTGTGTACAGATCCTCAGCTGATATAGAGCAACCTTGTTGCTCTAAATGTATCTCTGTGTTAGCTCTCTGGCAGCCTTAATATTTAGGGTGGGATTTTCAAAATTGCTGAGAAGCAATAGGCCCTCAGGTCCCATTGGGGTCTAAATAGAGCTGAGCTGCCTGATCTTTTCAGATGTTTGCAGGAAAAAAAAGAAGAGCTTTGATTCCTTATAGTATTCTATTTCTAAAAGATAATTAAAAGTGGATGATGTAGGAGAGAGAAGAACCAGCTCCAGCTTTACTCTCACTGTTCAGCATGGTAATTATCTGTGATCACAGTTTTAAATAACTCTCTGGTCCTCCTCACTGGAGATAGACTGCTGACAAATGTGGGTTTCTGCGGGGTCCTGCTGCCACTTTACTCTTCGTTTTAGTTTTGATTAATCTCATTAGGAGGAGATTCAAATCCCCTTGAGATTTACAAACTAAAGGAATTCAGTCCTCAGTCAGGCTAAAAAGACTACAAAAAAGGTAGTGCTGCTTCATCTCAGAGGCTTTCTTAACTCTCTGTTGTGAAATCCCGGGCTACCAGAGTGCTGGAGCTGTGGCGATACTGGTCTTCTTACAGAACCGAAAGCTGCTGGGAGGGCTCTGCAGCTGAAAGCTGAGATGCGATCTTGCTCTCTAACCCACAGCGCCTGGCGAGCACGCACAGTGGGAGGGTGCAGAGGACATGGAAACTGTAATAGTTCAGGCAAAAATGAGTCACGAGAAAGCAGCTTGGTTTATTCAATTCCAGAAATGTTCTCAGCCGCTCAAAACAAAATGAACTGATATATCCACTGTTTTGCAGTGGTCTGCTTCGTTTCTGAGTTGGGGGATGAGGTTGCTGACAGTTCTGGTAGTGTGTTTTGTTTGGGACACAAGCAGGTCTTGTTCCTCCATGAGTGTGAACACAAACCAGTGTCATTTTCCAATATAAAACCTGGCATTATCAGCTTAATGCAAATATTATTTTAAATTATGCCTGGAGTGCTGGCTGTTTAGGTCTAGCTTTACTTATCCTAGTTTATGTTTTTTTGGCAGCATTTTAAGTGTTTAGCTCTTACAGTTGTCATTTTTATCTTTCTTTATATGAACAAATATTACCATTCCATACAAATTTGAATCTGCTAATTTTTCCATAATAATGTGGTTTAATACCATGAAAATCAGTGATTTATTTTTATCAACAACTTTAGTATTTAAAATTAGTAATGTCCTGCTTGCTAACTACTTTTTTTTTTTTTTCAATGATTCTCACTTTTTCCATAGTAATATGTAGTTAGCCTCATCCTAGTGATAATGTTTTGAAATATGTATCTGAGAAATCTTATGTTTTGGGGAAGTAGTCCTTCAGCAGTTCTTCTAAAGGGAACAAAAGATACTGTGCCCTTAAAGGACAGTTGTTAAGTGCTTGCAAGTGACTATTTCTAATATATCTTTCTAGTAAATACTTGACTTACAAGGTTAATTAGTTTAAAAGCTGTGTGCTTAGTACTCCCAGGTTGCACACAATTGCTCACTCTGAGGCAGAGGCACTTGACTAATGGTCAAGTAAGCCTTATTACTGGTTTTGTAAAAGAGGAAAAAAAAAAAGTATGCGTAAAACCCTTAGATCCAAACATGGAAAGAGTGATATGAAAGAGGAAATAATGCAGACGTGGAGACAGATTGACATCTCATAGACCTGAGAACCCATGTTATTATTGTAGGTCTCTTCAGGACATGGGATTCCTGCAGAAGGCAGGCTGTGCCATCTCTGGTGTGGATCCTAGCGTAGAAGGACTCTTCTCTCACACTGACTCCCTAGGGGATCGCAGAGCTCAAGGTGTCCCATCAACAGCCTGAGGTTCAGTGCAATGAATCCTCTCTCTGGTGTGAGAGACACTTCTGAGCCTCGGTGTCCTTGCAAGCCCCATGAAGAGGCCACATGCTCTAGCAGGGCTTAAGGATCTCTTTCTGAGTGTCTCTGATTTCAAGGGGTAGGTGGAGGACATGGGTGGATGAACCACCACAGCTTGCACAGAGCACTGGAAATGCCTATCTAATGGACCTTTCTCCTGTCCACCACTCTGTGTCCCTAAATACACTGACACCTTACTTTCACTGATGAGCCCCTTCTGACAGATGTGTCATCTATAATCTCTTCAGTACAGAGGTATTATCTTTTGAGCTGTAGGGCATTTCTGCTCACAGCACGGAGCTGTGAAAGCACACTCTTTGTATGCGGCCTAACACATTGGGGTCATGATTATGAAAATGGCACTCAGGAGTTATCACATGACAAACTGCACAGAAACGAGAGGAGCTGCTGCCAGCCGGCTGGGGAAGCCAGACAGTTTCTTAGTAGGGTTGTGATGCCAAATCAAAATTAAGCAGCACATCTGGGGTGTTAAGAATCACAAGGAAGAATTACTTAGGAACAGTCTACAGAGCAAAACTAATTTGGAGAATATATGTGGCAAATAGTTAGGAATAACCACACCTTGGAGAAAATGAGAATGTCCATACACAATATATGACCAGCAAAAGAGGAATGATTTATCAGATAAATTATTCACTCTGAATTGTTCCCTGATCTCTAGCCAAGAGGCAGATACCACAGAGGTTTATTAGTCAGTATATCAGTGCTGCGACTGGCACCCAGGACTGAGGAATCCTACAGTCTGTAGAGGACAAGTGGGAGATAATTAAATGCATAAATTCTAGCCTCCAGGGACCATGAGACTAATGTTGTTGGCCTACAGTGCTTTTTCATTGGCTGACTGATAGTAAAACTGCTCATGGCAGAAGGAGCAAAGCTGAAACCCAGCCTACCTCAGCAGCTAGGGACAAGATGACAAGACGTAGATTGCTGATAAGCCCACAGGTAACTTTCAGGGTACTGAAGCAGATTCTCTGGGCCTGAAGAATCTCTGAAAAAGTCATAGAGCAGAGGTGTTTAACCTGTGATTTCCCACACTAAGGATCTGGGAATGGTAACTAGGAAAAAGAAGCCTCTTGTCATTAAGCTTAAAGTCACTAAAGAGAGATCTGCATCTCTGTAGAGACACTTGCAAGGGTACATATTAGAAAAGGTTGAAAATCAATCTCTCCATTGTTTATTAACTGAATTATCAATTTTGTTCTTGTCCTTTCAAGTATTTAATTATTGCCTAGAGGCAGGAATCAAAGTGCCTTTGAACCTGAGGTGTTATCTATAAAGGGGATAGAGATAGCCTTACTCCCCAGGTGTCTGGGTGAGTAAATAATCTAAAGATTGCTTAATACCTCAATACTGTGAGGATTAAAATCTAAATCAGACAGATATCTAATGCAGAATCTCTGACTCTGTGGTGGTAAAAAAAAAGGAATTCTAGACCAATACTAAAACCTACGTTTTACTTATCTAATTGAATCATGCTAGAGCAGTCTGTCTCCTAGAGTGACCCAGAAATGCAGAAGTCTATGTCTGGAGTGTATGGAGTGGGGAGAGAGTTGTAATTAAGAGCCCTCATCTATACCTTTTACTTCCAAATGACTTGAGATTGAAATATAAAAAATTAACATGCCGTGGTCGGATCTACTGATTGTCATTCCTGATACTAAAAGGGAAGATATCCCCAGGAGCCATCTCTGCCTTACTTGCACATGATGCACATCTGAATAGATGTAGAACTACTTTAAAATTTCAATCCCTTTTCTTAGGAAATTATTTTTTAGACATGGGAATTATATATTTTCCACAGCAGTCTGAAAAAGCAAAAATATATCCTCTTTGCGTTGGTTCTCACCAAAGTCTGAAATTATCTTCAAACAAATGGTTGGGAAAAAAAATAGGCTTTTTTGAGAATTAGCCTGCAAAGAGCATGTCTTTGCTTTTCATTTTTTGGTATCCAATAGATAGAAAATTGTCATGTGTGATCATGTTGTGGCAGAACATCCTGCATTAGCCATAAGCTTCCTATAGATTGTTTTGTCAGGGAAAGGAAATAGTTAAAATATGCACGAGGGCTGTATGTACTCATGATGTTAGCATTCCTTGGTTGAAGGGGATGCTTGTAACTAGGATATGGATGTGTTTATTCCAAAAAAACCTATTTATTCACTAGTTGATTAATTAAGACAAACAACCACTGACTGCCATTAACATTCACTGCAAATAACACTGGAAGAGACTGTGTTGGAAGATGGCCAAGGTGATACAGAATTACTGTTGTGAGCCTCTAAAAGATTATCCTGGCAATAACCACACCTTTTATTTGAAACCTTGAGGGTTTCTGCACCTACTCAAGCAGTTTAACTCAGCTCTTCGTGGGTTCTGCTCCCTGGAGGCTTTCAGTCCCTTGGCTGGTAAAGCATCAGCTACTAGTAACGTGATTCAAAATAGCTCCTCCTGGAGTAGATCAAGTGCTCAGTTTTCAAAAGACAACACTCAGGGCTTTGCTTCTCTGTGATCTCAGCCAACAACTGACCCTCCACTCCAGCCTGAAGCAGATGGGTCAGAGCACCCAGCTCTGCTGCTCCTCAGAGCTTTCTTTGCATGATCCAGGGAAGCTGAAAAGTTACTAATTTATCCCAGATACAATTCCCAGAACCAAAATTGCTCCAACACTCATGCATTTGTAGAATTTGACACAGTCCAGTGGGCTTTTTTAAAGCTTTTTAGATATTTTTTCCACATTTAATCCCAGAACCAAATGGAAAGGGTTATGAAAAGTTTGAAGTATTTGAGTAAGTGGAAAACAGTCTCCTTAATGGTGAGTGATTTGAACTTCCTGGAGCATTTTTGTACTTTTATTTTTGTAAGATCTGGGCTCTGGAAGCTAGTCAAGTAGTACATGAATATAGGAACCCCAGACATACTGGAATAATTTCAAAGCCTGTGTTCTATAAATGTAGGGTTTAAAAGAATGCGTAAAATGGTAGTGTTTCTGGGAAACATTTTAAGAAGTTTGCTGTTTGTCTTTAAAGAAAAGCGGCATGACTTGGCAGAGAGAAAACTGAATGTTAGGAAACATTGCAAAATTACAGGATAATTCTAACATGAAGGTACTGCACTGATAAAATAAGTTTAAAAGGTCTCAGTAGGGCATTAAATAAGTAAATATTACAATACCCTAGTAAGAGATACTAGATTCAATAGGAAGATTGCTGAAGTAACTGTACCTAAGGAAGACATGCTCAGAGAAATTTGGCTCTGCAAGTGTTAGGTAAACCAGATGGGGGATGATCTGTGTGTTAGATTGTGTCAGTCTGCTGGGGATACCCAGGCATCTCCTTTTCCTTCAGCTGTGTTGCTACCATGTAGTGGCTCCAAGAGCCATAAAGCAGTCAGCTAATTAATTTGTTTGCTCTCTCAGCGAGAGGGCTCCAAGACCACAGTTGATACAAGGTTGCCTCTGTGTTTCTTCAGCCCTTCCCAACACAAAGAGAAACAGCTCGGGCGCTGGGCCAATTTTGTAAGCAAAACCCAGCTTGCTGGTGCCTTATATCACATTAATTCATGTTGAGGTACTCAGAGTGTGTCCTGTAGTCAAGCTAAGGAGACAGAGAACTATTCCAAGTGCCCTGCCAGCTGCCCCTTCTCCTCAGAGTTTGGGAACAGGTGGTGGGTTACAGTCCTCTGACTTGCCTCCTCATTAAGTTGTTTTGTGCCTTGATAAAGGGGTGATGCTGACTTGAGACAGGTGTGTGTTGCCACAGTTCATCTTTCCCTCTTCCAAAGCCGCAGATACCTGTGTGTGGTAACTGAGAAGCAGGCAGCCCAGTACAAGCCCTGTTTGTGCTGTGGGTGTGCAGCGGGCCCGGCAGAGCAACCGGGTGAGGGTGAGGCATCGTGCCCTCTGTAGCACTAAAATGTGTGTGCCTACCCAGGGACTCTCAGCTGGTAGTTGTAGGTGATTCAAAGAAGGTAGAAAGACTAGTGTTGTGGGAGAGATTCACCTAAATTATTTTGGAGTTAATCTGTGTCTTATTTTCCTGTTCTTGAAACAGGCTTTTTATAACCTCTGGACATGTTGCAGGAGCTGTCCTGAGTCAGCAGTGCTCAGCATCCTGAAATATGCTTCTTCCTTATCACTACAAAGTAACTGTGTAACTGCATTTGAACAAATAAAGCTTGGTTTTGTTCAGTATCTCGTTATCTATGCCAGAATTTCTTATGCATAGCAATTACTTTCATTGAGTAACATGTATAGAGATGCTAAATGCTTTCTGCAGTATCAATACACCTTCCATGGTATGATTTAATACACTGATTCAAGTGACATTAAAATGAAAAACTTTTGAACAGCTACATGCATTTGAAAATGACTATGATAAAAATAATTTTGTACCAGTAGCTCAGAGGATCACACTTGTGATTAGGGGCAGGCTTTCCCTACCACTGTGGGTCCAAGCAACTGAGCCTGCAGCCTGGGACAGGGGCAGTCACACCAGAGTACAGGTGACCCTAGTGTTCTGCTGCTGTTGCAGGTTGATCTGTGAATGCTGGCTTTGCACAGCTGAACAGCTCAGGTCTGTTCCAAGAGCTGCTATGTCTCCTTTTTATTTTTTGTAGTGATCAGAGCTCTGTATTTGATGTCCAGAAGTATTGCTCAATCATTTAGTTCCAGTGATGCAACAGAAATGGGGTAAACACTGTTGATTCATTAACACTTATCCAGTAATCATTTATCCCAGCTTTAGGAGCATTTGCAAAGAAATTACATATATTGGTGAATCCCAGATGGTAAGCAGCTGTTCTTCCTCCCAAGCAGGCAATAAGTCAGAAAACACACTTCGTGCTTGCAAATATCAACCCATGCCTTTAATGCCTACAAGGGTGAGGCAGTTCCAGAACAAAAGACTCTGTGACGCTGTAGCAGAATGCTTCAGCCAGGGTCTGGCTGCTGGGTTTGTAGAAAGGAGGGAGGACAGGACACAGTCTCAAGAGGCAGCACAAATCCACACTAGATATTGCAGGTCATAACTACCATGAAATCTGCCTGGGCACTGGGTCAGAGTCCATGCTAAATTTAATCATCTTTGTGGTGCCAAGTGTAGGAATTACTTGGTCAAAATCAGTCAACAATGTCATGCAGGCAGTTGGAGTAGTAAAGTGTTTCTCTTCCTTTGCAAACAGATGATAGTAAAATTGAAATAACATTTTTCATGGCTTCCTGCATTGGCTGCTTACGTGGAACGCCTGTGTGTGGGATGGGGGCTCTCAGTGCCTGTGGGTTTTGTACAAAAAAATCCTTGTGGTCAGAGGAGAACAGCATGAGGGCAGAGTGTGAGTGGGGTTTTCTTCATGTTAGATGACAGTAGGTTTTCCACTACTTCTTAACCATGTTTGATTGCCTTTTTTACTTTTTGTAAGAAATAGGACTAGGATAGTGTAATGTTCTGTATTGGCTACTCCATGACTGGAGTCCTGAAGCCAATTTTAAATATGATACGGATGTTGCCAGGAATAGAAACCTCTCCTAGGAAATGAATGTCACTCCTCATCAAGAGTCAATACAGCAAGTGTACCATGAGTTTTGGTTTCACAACAGCAAATCGAGTCACCACAACTAGCATATTCAGAAACTTGTTGCCTAGAAATAAATGCACTTAACAAGGAGAGGCTTAGGGGAGATCCCCTCTACAGCTTCTAGATATAATGAGAAATATTAACATGAAAATGCGTTAATCATTCAGCTATGAAGAGATGGGTGCTCTTTTCTGAGGGTTAGATTATTCCAGAAATGTCAGTTCTGGACCAGTCATAATAGGAAAACAACAAAGATACCCAGGAATCCACTGAGAGTAACATTCATCCTTTAGCTAGCTTAATCTTTAGGAATCTTGTCATGTAAGTCAATGATGTTAGCTTTAATTTATATCCCATCATATTTATTATATTTGAGAGAAGGAGTAGCAGCCCCATGCGACACCACCCTCACTAAATCCAGTACATCCTGTTCTAGTCTTTAATCTTTTCAAGGTGAGGTCACACTTTTTAAAACTACCCTCTAGATCTGAGAGTTACAGCTTTGGCTTCTGCCCCATCTGACAGCTCTCAGGGAGAAATTCCCTATTCCAGGCAAATGCAGCTCTGCTTGTCTGCAACTCTTCCTCTGTTCTTGGGCATGTTGAGCATACAGCCTGCTGAAGGCTGGGAAGCAGCAATTTAGACTGTTTCCGTTGCCTGACATCAGTGTTGTGAACACCAACGTCTTGCTTCTTCTGGTCTAATGTGGAAGAAAATGCACTGGAAACTACAGGGGAGGACATCTAATATTGCATGAATTCTTTTACCTCATGAACAGCAACGTCAGTAGGATCACAGAATTGCAGAATGTTAGGAGTTGGAAGGGACCTCTGGAGATCATCTAGTCCAACCCCTCTGCTAGAGCAGATTTCCCTACAGCAGATTACACAGGAACATGTCGAGGCAGGTTTTTAATGTCTCCAGGGATGGAGACGCCACAACCTCCCTGGGCAGTTTGTTCCAGGGCTCTGTTACCCTCAGAGTAAAGAAGTATTTTCTCATATTCAAGCTAAATCTCCTGTGTGCCAGTTTGTAACCATTACCCCTTGTTCTGTCATTGTACACCATTGAGAAGAGTCTGACCCCATCCTCCTGACACTCACCTTTTAGGTATTTATAACCATAGATGAGATCCCCCCTCAGCCTCCTTTTCCCTAAGCTAAACAGACCCAGCTCTCTCAGCCTTTCTTTATAGGGCAGATTTTCCACTCTGCTAATCATCTCGATGGCCCTATGCTCGACTCCCTCCAGTAGTTCCTTGTCCTTCTTGAACTGGTGAGCCCAGAACTGCACACAGTACTCCAGGTGAGGCCTCACCAGGGCAGAGTAGAGGGGTAGGATAACCTCCTTCAATCTGCTGGCCGCACTCTTCTTAATGCACCTCAGGATGGAATTGGCCCTCCTGGCTGCCAGGCCACGTTGTTGGCTCATGGTGAGACTGTTGTTCACCATGACTCCCAGGTCTTTTTCCCCAGAGCTGCTTTCCAGCAGTTCACCTGTACTAGTGCATAGGGTTGCTTTTCCCCAGGTGGAGTACTCTACACTTGCTGTTATTGAACTTCATGAGGTTTTTCCCTCCCAGCTCTCCAACCTGTCCAGGTCACACTGAATGACAGAGCAGCCTTCTGGTGTGTCAGCCACCCCTCCTAGTTTTGTATCATCATTGAACTTGGTAATGGTACACTCTATCCCTTTGTTCAGGTCATTGATGAATATATTTGATTGGACTGGACCCATTACAGACCCCTGGGGGATCTCACTAGTCACAGGCCTCCAGCTGGACTCAGCCACACTGACCACAACTATCTGGGCTCTTTCCTTCAGCCAGTTCCCAATCCATCTCACTACCCAATCATCCAATCCACACTTTTCCAGTTTGATTGTGAGGGTGCCATACGGAGACAGTGTCAAAAGCCTTGCTGAGGATGGTTGGGAAGCCTTCTGTCAGTGGGCAGAAGAGGCCTCTTTCTTTTAAAGACAAAGCTTCCAAGAGTTAAAAACACCACTGCTCTGGCTTCATAGTATTATAGAATGGTTTGGGTTGGAAGAGACCTCAAAGAAGATATAGTTCCAACCCCCCTACTTGGGCCCATTAGACCAGTTTGCTCAAACCTTTGCCAAGAGCTGTACTTGGCCTCTCTTGCTGAGCTCTTTCTTCCATGTGAATCATCTGAGGGGTCTCCTGTGGAGCTGAATTCTGAGCAACAAACTTGGGTTCAGTAATTAAGCCTTGAACTTTGTGCTGCAAAAATATTTCAGTGATGAATAATAAAGAGGAAGAATATTTTCATATACAAGAGACACTGACTGCTTGGCTGGAAGTAGTTGTAGGATGTGATCCAAACCCATTTAATGTCAATGGCTGTCTTTCTGTTCAGTTCAGTGAAGCTGACATACAGGGGGCTTTGTTATTATTCATCCTTATTAGTCAAGTTTAGTAGGGCAATGCCTAAGGGAGAGTGTAGGATGGCTCTCCTCTATTGTGCAGGCACAACCGAGGCCCTCTGGACAGCAGAGAGCTTATGCTCTTGATAGAGCAGACACAAGAGTAGATCAACTAGTAGTAGAGCAACTAACTACCCACCCACAGATTGGGAAGGGGCGACAAGAGAGAGGGAAGGAAAAATTAAAAGCTTGCAATCTGGTATGGAATAAAAGAGGTGGCAAGAGAAGAAACCCATCATTGTTGATATTCCCATGTGATGACTTGTGAGTGGTTTGCCTTGGCAGTTGCTGGCCAATTCCCCTTGTCTTTGTATCTCAGACTCACTACACATGCATTCAGTAACTTTTCCATGGTCTTGCCAGAACAAGTTATCTGGGGTCCTAAACATCTGATACCGATCTCATCAGCTTTGAAGGGTTTATATACCTCTAAGTTAAGCATGTGCTGAAGTGCTCTTGCTAGTCTGATGTCAGATCCTCGGTACGTGAGCCTGGAAGAGCATTGTAGCCTGAAAGTAATTTGTACTAACTATGCTCTGGGAAGAGACAGAAAGCCTTTTTGATTGGTGTAGCAAATCTGGAATATACCACAAACACCAAATTAATCTCATTTGAAAGCTTTGAATTAAATTTGTTTACTGTAATGGAACCTCCCACAGTTCTCCACCTTCGTTTTGTTTCCTGGTGTATTTTCATTTGGAAAAGCTGCAGCATGAATGTGTTCTCTGTGCTTGGCTGGATCACAATACTGCTACATTTTTTGGTATTATCAATAAAAAGGAAAGCCACAAGATTGTTAGCTTTTCTCCCTTGTCCCTTTAGATTGCCTTGAACGCATTCCTGTTTAGGTATTAACCAAAACCTACTAACTTCCCTGTTTCTTATCCTTTCAGCTTCTTCTAATGCAATGACTCAGCAGCTACAGGATGAATTTGACAGTAGTGTGGAGAATGCAGAAGCTTGGATGAAGGCCATCCAAGAGAGACTGAAGATCAATGACAACACCAAGGGACCTCGATCTGCCCTAGAAGCCAGACTGAGAGAGTCTGAGGTAAGGGAAAAGTGATCCAGGGGTTCAGAGGTGGCAGTCACTCCTGCAATTTTAACAGCAGTTATTGCTGTGAGCTCTGAAGTTTTCCATTAAGAAATTCCAGCTGCCCCTGCTTGCTGGAATACTGATCCTGAGTGGATGAGTTTACATCAGTATTCCTTCTAATTTTTACATCTGCAAAATGTTTACAGATCGTGTAGAAAAAGAAGATGGCAATTTGATATCACAGGCTTCCAAGCTTTTCAGATTGATTTGGAAGACTAGCAGCAGGTTTGGCAGGTTAAAATGTTTACACTTTCCTATGAGCATGCTCCAACCTGAAACATCTGAGCTGCTGAATGCAGTTACCAGACAGTTGATTTACAGAAGTCCAGCATATAGTATGAGAGAATCAGACCATGTTAAGTGTTCCACCTCCTCCAGGACTTGGGCACTGAAAGAGGAAGACTGCAGTGTCCTAGTAATGGGTTGTTCCCTTTGTCCTTTTCCATAAGCCCTAACTATAAGAGGGTTTACAGGTCATCCTTATAATCTGTCTAATTAAAAGGTAAATGTTTTCATTTTTTTCTGGTTTTACTTAATCTCTTGTATAACTCTCCTCACAGAGATCCCACTGCAGATTGTGCCTACTCTCTTACTGTGATTTTGTGTTCATTAACTTCAATTTCATTAGATGTTATCTTGTTCTTGTAATCTCAGAGATCGAAACACTCCTGTTTGTCCCATTTCTACCATCCATGATTAGAGGGAGTGGTGGTATTTCTATGATTAACATTGAAATTATTTTAATACTTGGATTACCTTAAATTCCAATTAGTCTGTTCTTTACATTAAATGGCCAAATCTTTCCCGTCACTATTTACCCAGAAGTCTTCCTTTTCGTGTGTTTACTCTTATTTCAACTGCCTCTTCTGAAGTTTAATAACTCCAAAAAAGACATTGCAGGCTTACATGGAGGTAGTTTACATGATGGTACAGCAATGTCTTCAGCCTTTTTCCTTAGCTGTGGCTCATTAGAGGCTGGATCTTGCCTCTGGCGTAACACAGAGGCTGTTCACAGGGTGATGGATGATGGTTAGACTTGGATGTCAGTTATGAAAATCTGAAGTATTTCCTCCTCGATTTATTTCTGCCCTTAAATTATTTTCATCTTTTGGTTTTGTCTGGACAACTATGATATGTACAGTCTCAAAAACATGCTAGAAACACAGGAACTTGAGCAGGGAGAGTGGTAGTTTGACAAAGGGGTTCATTCCTGGCAGAGGTAACAAGACAAAAGGTTTAAGGTGTTGTGGTGACTTAATATGTCCTGAGCAGAAGCCTGTTGGCTTCTGTGGGCTTGGAGGAGGTCTATAACATGCAAAAAATCATGTTAGAAGATTTTTTTCAATTCAGATGTTGAAAATTAATAATCCTAAATAATAACAAGTGTCTGTTCTCTCTTCCTGTGTGTACCTTATCCACCCCCTGCTCCCTCATCCTCCCTCCTTTCTGGGCCTGGCTTCCCTATCCAGCTCATGATGTGCTCACTGCCTCACCTTTTGGCTGTTTTCAAATCCAAGATCATTTTTCAGTTCCTTTTTTGCATCTGTCTTGCCTTTTTTTTTTTTTTGGATGGCAGTAATTTAAAAAACAGATTTGAAAAAGAAAAATGCCTGTCACTGCTTTCTCTCTGTTGTTTGTTTCATTTGCTGGAAAAATGTCAGACTTAGAATATAGCTTTACTCTTAACATTTCCCCATTGACTGATAGCTATGGCTTTGTTTTTCTTTCCCTGCCCTACCCTTTGCCCTGCTTTCCTGGATTCTTTTAATCATACTTTTCACAGTAGATAATGCACCCATACACCTGCTTGTACGTCACCTGCAGATGTGCTGTGTACTTGCCAAAAGAACAGTCTTTTCCCAGCGTGCAAGACTGGAATTCCAAAGGCCTGTGATTTAGTCTCACCTTTGCAATAACTGACTTGATTTTTTGAACAAACCCCATGGGTTTAATCTTTCCACAAGTAGTTGCTGATTTTGAACTTCTCAGTGTTTTCAAAGCCTTGTCCTTCAAACTTGAGGACCTGCAGTTTACTAGGAGTTTGTGGAAGAACAGTAAGTAAAGCTAATCTGATGGTGTCAGAAATTTGGATGAAGTGATGCTGAAAGCAGATAGCCAAATCAGGACATAATTAACCTGTCACATTTCACAGAAATTGTGCTGATTTTCCATCTCTGGGTAGAGAAAGAGAATCTACTTAAAATTAGATGGCTAAACTTTCAGTCCCTGGCTTTCCAGTTTGTGTAAGATACACCATTTTACTAATGCATAGTTTAGCAATTTAGAGTCAAAGCAAAAGTTGGTAGCAGGCAGAAAATTCCACTAGTTAATTTCTCTTGGCTTGTGTTCTGAGCCAACTTTTATTTGCAATAGGAAGTCTTTTTAATATGTTTCATGGTTTCTTATAGGAGAGCTTAAAATTGAGATGTTGCAGTGTAGCCTGTGAAGATTGCCTTTACACTCTTTGGCAGGTTGGGGAGAACAACTGGTGTGTGGCAACACAGTGCTGGAACTTTATAACTGCAATTGAAACACAGCTGCAGATATTTGATAGAAGATGGTCTGGGTTTTGTTGCTAACTTAAAATGTTTTTCAATTGCTACATGGATTTCAATTCAGTCTTTAAGATGTTTAATAACAAACAAATGTGAAGAGAAGTTCCCCTGTTCAGGGGAGGCTTTACAGCAAGGACTTTGTGATTCCTCAGCAAAACCAAAGTTTAAATGGCACAGTTAGAGTTGCCTTGTTTTCATGCTTTCAGTCTCATTTGTTTTTCTCATAGAAAATACGTGCATTGGAACCAGAAGGCAGCTTGAAAATTGACTTGATTCATGTGAAGGCAGATGCTGCTCTTCGCAGCATTGGTGAGGATAAGAAGCACGAGGTACTATCTAAACTGAAAGACATTAAAGCCTTGTGGGAAGAGACAGCTATATACATTACTCATTGTCACAGGTAAGACAAACGTACCCAGAAGAAGAACTGCTATTTGGTGTGTTGAGGCAGTTGTCTCATCCAGTGCTTTCATAAAGTGCTTCTTGCCTTTCTTTGCAGCACGGATTGTAGATGGCAATCTACACCGCTAATCCCAGTCTCATGAGCATGTGGAGGACTGTGTGAGGAGAGAGGGTCCATGGGACCTCAGTGCTCTCTGCTTTCACAGCCAGCCCACATCATGGTCTTGAACGATGAATTTGGCCAGGCATAGGGACCTTATATGGGATATATCCTCCCCAGAGCGGGGAGGACATGGGAAGTGAATCTGGGCCCTCTCAAATCAGACCAGCTTAAAATTGCTGAGAACTTTTCCCTTTGCTTTGAAGGCCTTTTGAGCTTGCCAGTCTCAACTGCTCCCATCATAATTTCATCTAACCCATCCCTCTTGCTCTCCCCAACAGCCGTCTTGAGTGGGTCTGGCTGCACTGGAGTGAGTACCTGAAAGCCCAAGATGAGTTTTATGCCTGGATTCACAACATGAAGGTGACCTTGGAGCCTGACATCGAGTTACAGCTTGGCTTAAAGGAGAAGCAGTGGCAGCTAAGCCACGCTCAGGTTCTGCTGAATGATGTCTTACATCAGTCAGTCCTGCTGGAAAGGCTGCTAGAGGAAGCTGCTTCCTTGTTCAGCAGGATAGGTGACCCCAGTGTTGATGATGAAGTTCAGGAGAAAATGAGACTGGAATATGAAGGAATCAGAGAAGAAGCTCAGGTATGCCTATAAAGAGTGGGAGGTGTTCAGATTTCACCAACATACAGTATTGTTTGCTATCTGCTTCTTGAGTGATGAGGCTTAGCTGGTAGGACTGCAAAAAGAAAACAGAGCTGAGGACCCTTGTTCTTTCAGTCAGTGAGTGGACTGTTTGAAACAGTCATTGTGTCCCAAGGTAAAGCTGTTACTTGAGACGTTATTACACTGTGCTTGATAGTATGTTGTAAAGTAACTGCAAGCTGCTTGCTGTGACCTGGGCAATATTGGTTTATGTCATCTTTGTATAAAGTTTTAATTGTTCCTCATCTTTCAGCATATTAGAGATACTTGTATAACCAGATGCAAAGTACACATTCCCAGAGCCAGGGAATATTACATGCATGCGCCATTGTTGGAGGAAGTAGCATTAGTCCAGATTCAGAGATACATTCCCTGCCTGCAGAACTGGGAAACATGTAGGTGGGAGCCAGCTGTGGCCCAACACAGAGCTCAACTAGCCACAGATACTAATTCTTGCCTGATGCTAATTTTCTAGCTTGAACAGTTGTTAGATAGGCTGGTATAAGACATCCAAGTTCATCTTTCAGTGCCAGTGATTTCCTTTACCCTATTACTGGGTATAGATTTCAGATGAAGTTCATACTTTTCACTTCTGAAACTCAGGTGAAGACAGGATTGGACTATGTGGCATGGCTGGGGGGCAGACATCTGCAGGTATGCAGCAGAAATCAGTTTCTTACTAGCCTGTATCAATAGAAATACTCAAAGGGATATTTGCAATATATATAGACACATCTGTCCCAAGCATATAGAGAATAAAATTTAGTCTTTGTCTCACAGGGGCTTCCAGGAATTCCATAGGCTGGAATTAACTGGTGCAAATACAAATAATTTTCATTATATCTGCTCCACTATCTGCCTCTGTCATAACCTTGTCTTCTCTTTATTCCCACACCTAAACTCCAGCCCTGAACAGGACCCTGACAGTGATGTATGCTCCCCCCCCGCATGCTGTCATACAAAGTTAGCTTCAGATCACATTGGAAGAACAGTAACATTAGGATGCTCATGCCATTGCTCTGTTTGCTCTACAGATACTTTTTCTGTTTAAAAAAAACCCGTGCCAAAACTCTAAAAAAATCTTCGAGCTGGCACCTTTCACAAGCATGAAATTCAGATATTTTTAGCCATAAAGATGCCACTGCTGCTAATAAGTCAGAGCATATTTGGCAATTCTGTAACTGCAGCTGCTGCAGAGAGGCTGTGAAGTCTGTAAAAAGACTTGTGCCTAAACATTGACTATTTGTTTTTAAAGGTAGATCTCTTCATTACAATGAAACTGGATTAATTAATAAGAAGGTTTCTGGGAATTCAGGTGTTGTCTATCTAGATTGCCATTTAAGATTCTCATTCACCCATTTCTAACCAAGATTTCTCTTTGGTTTTGAAGCAGAAAACATTTGTTAACTATTTTAATAAAGCAGTTCTTTCAAACAAGTCATCTGGATACCCAAAGCCAGAACATGAGCCCTCTGAGACTGGTTTTACATAATGTAATTTCTTTGTCTTGGATATGTACTGGTGTAAATGAGATCAGGAAGTTGCTCATAGTACTTAGATAAAAGATTTCTTTATGTCTCCAGCCAACTGAGATGCTAGAAAAAACTTTTCTTTGGCATTGGCCACAAATACCACATTTCATAGAAGGATAGAGTGAGAAAATCCAGCACTTCCAGGAGCTATGAAAAAAAGAAGGGTGTTGGGAAGTCTTGGATTTAGTAACCGAAATAAATACAGAGCTTATTAGCTAATGCCAAGGTTACAGACATCTTGGGAGTCATACTGGAAAGTATAACACTAGTTAGGGAAATCCTGCCACCTCTTCCAATGGGAAGGGGGAATGAATGAAAGAGACACAGGAGTTGTAAGGGGATTGCTCCAGCCTCTCGCATGATAAGAGGCCAGGCTAAATGTGACTTGCAGATGCCAGCTGAATGCCTGAGCTGCCTGCCAGAGGAGGCTCACTGGTGTTTGTAGATTACACTTGTGTTTGAAAAGCATTTTTAGATCCTGTGCAGTTGTCCAGCTCTATCAGAAGGCAAGCTCTTGGACAGCGTTTCTTAAATGGTTTGCCTGTGACATTGTTTCCCTGGTATGAGCAAATGGTGGAGTTGTTTCTTTTCTTTCTTGGTGCTAACATGTGTCCTTATTCCCAAATTTTAAAAGCATGTCATTTTCTTTTATTTACATTGACAGGGATATTTTTAGATGTGGCAGCCATTTCCTATGTGCTTTCCTTTGCCTACTAAATCGACAATATGCAGAGCTAGATAGTTGTGGGTCTTAGCATAAATGATGACTGAGGAGGGTGAAAAAAGTTATGATATATGCAGTGTATAGAGTATGTCTGTGCACAAAAAACTAATTTCACTCCATGTTTTCTCTGTTAAGTGAAACCTAGATATTTATAATGCCTTCCCATATGTACCCTAGACCTAAGACTAAAAGCATCAGGAAGGACTACAGGAGCTTTCTGGACTCCACTTGAGATGCCACAGAAGGATTTAAAGCAGGGGAATTTGTGCTATAGATTGCCTTCCAGAGGAGGCTTTGTTTTCCTTTGCTGACCATAACGGGAGCTTAGGGGAGAGGGTTTCCTACACCTCCATCCACCCTCCTTGAGTACCAGGGGTACTTGAGGGCTGGGCGTATCCTGCGCAGGCACATCTCTTCCTCTGTGGCCGGTGGCAAACCCATTGTTTTCCTGTCGGTGCTCTCACTCTTTCCAGGGCTGTGTCCTTGCTTAATGTCTCCTCACATTAACCAAGTGCATGTGGGGATGGAGTTTAGCATCGTCCTGTTCTCTGAACAGCTAACCTAACAGATGCAAATGATACCGTGCTTTCCGTCGTTAGAAAGCTTCCCTGCCTAACCTCGGGGTTGGGGGGACACGCACGGGGCTGAGCCAGCTTTTTGGAAGCCTTTTGTTTGACAGCTAGTGCAGTCTGTCCAGATCATGGCATCTCTTCCTTGACCTCTTAGGCCAACAGGAGTATCCAAACTGTGTGCTTCTTTGTTGATTGAGTAGCCAGGCCAGGAATGGGTTATTTCATTTTCCTTTATAACTCGCTATATATTAGCTTAAGTCTTTTTCCTTTTAATAATAGCTCCGCTTTGTGGCAGTGTGGAAAACAGCAACTGGTGTGATGCCACCAGGAGAGTGGCGGGAGCTTTGTGCTGCACCATGGGCATAACCTATCCCAAAGGTGAAGTGCAAAGTCTCAGAGTGACCACCACCCTACATCACATGGGAGATCTCATGCTGACTGATGCTCATGCCACTCTTCTGCTGGCCTGGAGAAAGGCTGACAGGACCGGCCATTGCACACTGCCACCTCAAGCAGGCTGATGGATGTGGGGACATGCCCAGAGATTCAAAAGACAAGGGAAACACAGAGAGGACTTCAAAACTGCTCATCATAGCAGTTATCACCCTGCTCTCTGTGGACGGCAGCTGAAATCAAGCTCTGCTCAGAGACACGGGATGTGCCCCATATTACACAAAATGAAACTCAGCCCATTGTCTGTGACAGAAAAGCCTTCCAAGGGTGCTGCAAGCACTAAATGGATTCCACAAGAAACCCATTTTTTTCTAAGGTAACTATGGTGTACCTCAGTTGTTCTCTATGCCAACTGATAAAGGGAAATAAAAGAAAACCAGTCTGATTTTGTAGGAAATAATACTTAGGCTGGATATGAAACAACATAGCGGCATAGTGAAACAACAAAAATGGGCTTCCTTGTGATTTGTGTAAATTTCCCTCAGCAGGTCTAAACTTCAGGTGGCAAACAAGGGTAGTCGGAGCAAATGTGACCTTGCCTTGTTCTGAGGGGTGCCAGACTGGATTGGTGGGGAGCAACTCATAATGTGCAGGCCCTTGTAGCATAAGGGATTGTTGGTTATAGGATACAAACACAGTAACTCCGCAAGTGAAGTCTGCATCCTATAGGCTTAAATTTGCTTCCAGGGTCTGCAGTACCACCATATGATAGTATGTGATCTTCTAATTGAGTAAGTATGAAAGTTCCTGGGCTATATAATTTCTAGGGATACATTGAAGTTGATGATCACTTTCTGTACACTTTGAAAAAATTTGCATGCCCATAGCACAGTCTCTCATAGTCTCATTTTGACAAATAGGCAAATTCAATCTGTTACTGCTCATCTTTCTGATTAACCAGTGTGAGGAACATAATTGTTTGTATCCCAGAGTCAAAACCAGGAAGAATCTTCTGTCTCTTTTCTCTTTCTAATGAGAGGATAAGTAGTTTTGGGAAGGGGAAGCTAGAAATTCACCTAGAAGGAACTTACAGTTTGCCTCTGTGAAGATCAACCATGCAGCGGGTGCCTGCAGCATGACCCAGATGGGGACAAGCCTTTTTTGTGACCTGTTTCTTGAGGGTAACTGTGAGTTCCTGTGGAGGCCAACTGCTATTGGAGCTTAGGGAAAGGGACTCTTGTTTATAAATTCTGGGTTAGTGTGAATAAAAAAGAGCCAGATAAGCACTGTCCTCACAGCTTCTGTTGTTTCTTGTTACAGCGCAGAGTGAACCTGCTTGAAAAGATAACCAAGGAACATGAGCTGTACAGCACTAACGTCAACCAGTTTCAATTATGGCTGAATGGTGTGAGAGAAAGATTAAACTGCTGCCTTGGAGAAGCAACCAAGTCTTCGGCACAGGACAAGTTAAAGACACTGAAGGTCCTGAAACAATAGAATTCTAACAAGGATCTAGGATTGTTTGTGTTCTTTATGCCTGTATATGTTTCTCAAACCACACAAGGGAAAAGAATTGCATTTTAAAAAAATATGGTAGTAATTGTAACATAGGCTAGAGGAGAACGGTTGTCAGGTCCTAAAACTATTAGTTTTAGTTGGTTCTCCCAACTGTAGCAGAAGTCACAGGCCAGTCTGGTTTATATTTTTTTAAAGCCTGATCTCCTAAAGTTATGTGATTCTTTGAGAATCTTACCTTTAAATTGATGTATTTGGTAAATATATTTCAAATAGAGCCTGAAGGCTCACAGGTTTTGAGAGTTTAGACCTGGTGATAAGAATACCAGTTTTGAGAACAGTATCCAATATTTTGATGACACTGCTTAAACTCTTTAAATCCCTCAGAGATCTGACTTAGTATTTCTCAGTGCCTGTAGCTCCTGTTTTCTTTGTCAGGGACCTCAGGTGACAAGCACTTAGGAAAAACAAGCCAATATTTTCAGAATCATGGCAGTTAATATTACTCAGAATGCAGTCAAATTACCAACCCTGGCTTCTTTTTGAAAAAGGTCATACTTTGAAAAAAGAAGTGAAGACCAAAGTATGTACAATCAGGTCTTTTTTTCCTACTGCTTTCAGCTTTTTCCCTAACTTACCATTCCTGCAGCTAATCTTTATTTGATGTCTTTCTGCAGGAAATTGCAAAAAAAATTAGGAACGGTGGAAAGAAATGGAAGTACCTTGAACATCAGTGTGCAGAGGTGATTCAGAATACCTCCCCACTTGGAGCTCACAGACTGAAGGATGAACTCGAAGAGCTAAGAAAAGCCTTGGAGAAGCTGAAACTGCTGAGTAGTGAGGAGGAGGAGAGATTGCTTAAGATCCAACAGTCAGAAAGTGCTTACAAGTTCCAAGCCACACAATTAAAAGCAGATATCCAGGACTTCAGACAAGATCTAGAGAGACTAGAAAATGACCTGGACTCTGGGGAAAAGGAAAGCACCGAAGATGGATTTGTAACTCTGTGGAGAAAATGCAATGTAAGTTGTTACCCTTTCTATGCCTAACACCAGCAGCGCCAAGTAAAGTCTTATATTAAACATGCACAGCCACATCCAACAGGTGCCTGTCCCATTGGTTAAAGCTGATAAGGAGAATATGAGTGTGTATGGAACAAACTGGGGAAAATCTGAATAGCAACAGTGGAATCAACTATTCCGACCTGTACCTCACTCTGAACAGAGGGAGCAAGATTGGAGGATGTGCTGGGAGTTTGTGTCTTGAGTTCAAACAGACCGTATGCAGAAAAAGCACAATGCAGAGCAAATAACACAATTTGTTCTATTTAAAAAGAAACAGAAACAAATCATGCTTTTCTGTATATACAAACACACACCCACATATATACATACAAATAGATGTATTTCTCTGATACTTGGTGAGACCATTTCTATACTATATCCTTAATCCATATAGGGTGGAGGATACCCATCTACCATCAAACACATCTTTGTTCCTAAAAAGTCCCAAGTTTATGGTAATTTAGTATCTACACCAAAATCAATCTGTTGCAAAAATGAGTGGAAAACATTTGTCATACATGCAGTAGGTAAGAATTTTTACCACTCATTTCTGCTTGAGGGATGGTTTCGCATTTATTATCTCTTCCCAAAATGCCTTTCATCACTGCTTGTATGTCTAGGACCCAGCAGGACTAGCTGGAAAAAGTATATGCAAAAAGGATCCACAAAATACAGTCTGGTTCAATCAAGCTACATTTGCATATTTTGTTGATGGTTTTGTTGGTTTTGTTTCCCTAGGATTCTCTAGAAGTGTATTTACATCACCCTAGAATTAACATTCCGTATATATGAGTCTCTGAGAAATCTCTGTTCTTGCAAACAGATGCAGTTAAGACTGCTCCAAAAATGCATCTCATGTTATATACTGCAATCTGTGAACTGAAACTAGGACCTGTTTGTGATTCACTGTGTTCAAACTGAGCCCTTCAGGTCAGATACAGAGGCTGGGCAGTGTGAGGAAAGGAGAGGCTGCAGGAGCAAAACTCTTCCTGAGAATTTCTGCCTTAGCAAAGTCCATATTCCTTACAACCAGGAAAAAAGGCAGCAGAAGGGGGACTTGTGATTACCCTGAGAAACAGCCTTTTTGTTTGATTTCATGTGCCAGACATGTCCCCACTTATATAAGGTGTGATCTGTTCATTGTTTTTATGATTAAGGCAACAAGAGCAGCTCTGGCTGCAGAAGAGCCCAAGGTTGAGAGGCTGAAGGCTCAGCTTAAGGAACTGCTACGGTTTTCCCAAGATGTGCAGCCACATGCTGAGAGTGTTGTCTCTACAATACAGCTGTATCAAAGGTAGTGGGAAATCTGATTATGCCAGAGGGTGTGGGCAGAATTTTCTCTCAGGCGCTGAAGAGATTGACAAGAGCCTAAGGAAAAAAAAAAAAAGTGATATGCTATCTGATTGTAGGTGACAAGAAAGAAAATAAAAGGCTTTTGCTAATTACATCTGTGTCCACATTTCAGTAAGCCTGTGATTTTAGCCATTCACTAGGAGCTGTAGGCTGCTGGCCATTTTCAAGCAATGATCTTGCATCATTACTGTTGTGTGTGGATTGAAGACAATTAGATTGTTGGCAGGTAATTTGATCTTTGTAGCATTTTATAATAATAATTTATGTATTTTGCTTGCCTTGCATGACAGCAACTAGAAAATCAGGACAGGAGCTGTAGTAGTAAACGGTTCAGTAGAATTAATGACCCTTCCTTGTTGAGTTTGTTGTGGTGACTCACCAGCCTTAGCAATTATTTGGCAGAGTTTACTCCCTTTCTCCTGGCAGCATGTATGCATGATTCCTGTTTTCAACTTGCCTTGGTTTGGAAACTCTGAAAGTTTAGCCTCTCCCCAGACTTCAGTGTTTCCGTTTCCAGGCTGTCTGGAATCAGGAAGTAAAGAAGCTGCAGCAAATTTTGCAAACTGGAAGAAAGGCTCTCTTTTTTTTTAAGGAAAAAGAAAGGTCAGTTTTTCACTGTATCCAAGCTTATTTTCCTCTGTCTGGTGCACACTATGCTGCCCTGCTGGAAGGGTTATAGGTCATTAAGGGAAAGGCTTTCAGTTTAAAAACTAACAAGTAAACGATGTCGAAAGAGAGACAGAGAAGGCAGGGGACTTGCCTCTGAGTAGAAAATGGCAGCTGCTCTTTTGCCAGCTTCTCTCCAAAGCTTCTTTGCAAAGTCTGGCAGCTTCGTGCTGAGCCTGGCAGGGGCAGCAGAGCAAATGGAAAAGGACATGTAATGTCAGAACTTACATTTGCAGAACTTTTGGCCTGTAAGCTTGCCTTTGTTTAGCTCCGTAATGTCTCAGTGACACAAGTAAGAATATTGTAACTGTTTTTATAGAAAGGCAGTATTAATTTTGATTGGCATTGCTCTTGCCTGCATGTCTTGTGAATTTGCAAGGAAGTGTTCCCATGTGAATGTACAGTTTGGGCTGCATTCTGCCGTATCGAATAGGATTCTGCAAACCGGGAGTTCAGGAAAGCTGAGAAAAACAGGAGGCAACTGCCTGGGGTGTGTCACTTCTGGGCCGTGTTACTCAGCTGTATTTTGGATAAGCCTTTATAAGAGGAGCCTGGATATTTAATGAATTGTGGTTTCTTTTTTTTTTTTTTAATATATATACACACATATATATAGTTGTACATGTATGTGTATACATATTTATAAATACAGTTTCACCAGAATCCCCTACATTTATTAATATAAATACAAGTGGTTCAACAACACTTAAAAATATATATATCTGAATAAAATATGTCTTTTTGTCTTTTTATAGGTAACTTAGGGTGATCAAAGACTTCTTAATGTACTTTTTTTAGAGGAACAAAGACTCAGTAATATGTACAACTGCAGTTAAATTCTAGACGGTCTTGTCTTGTTCCTCCCATCAGTCAGTGAGGCTTCTCTGATAATATAAATTGTTGAATATTGCTGGTAATAGCAGCCAAGAAAGGTCATGTGCAAAGGGAGAGTGCTAGCTCCTAGAAAGACAAAGTAATACCTGATACACAGCTGCACAAGAGACAAATGTGTCTTAAGGCATCTAAATAAAGTTTTGATGGATGTCTCTGACTGACAAAGCAGCTGTGAGTATGCAACACCAGGCTCAGACAGTAAGAAGCACTGAGGCTTTTGTTGGAAACCGTTAACACACGAGTGTTGAGTTAATTCATGCCTTGATGAATAGAATGTTTGGACTTGGATTTCTTTGTAATCCTTCTCTCGGCTGTCACTTTATCCTCACAGTGTTAGAGGCAAGACATCTAAAATGAGCAGTGATACAGAAATCCAACTGACAAGACTCTTCCAAAATCCCCTTCAAGATTTTGAGCAGTGGAAGCCATCAGTCCAGATGCTCCTGGAGGCTTCGGAGCCAGCATTGGCTCACATTGAGGTACCAAACCTGTTACTAAGTTTGGAAACTAAGACTTGGTTTGTGTTTGCCCAGAGTATGGCAGCAGCTGCCTGCATGCAGCTGCCGGACAGTGCCATTCCAGTATGGCAGGAAATCCCACAGCACAGAGATCACTACTTAACTCTAGTGGTAGCAGAAGGTCTTATTTTCTGCCCTTCATTCAGACAACTGAATAGGTTGAATTCAAATGTTAGATGTCTTTAACAATGATGATAATGTTGTCTAGCTTTAGCCCAAGTCTCTCTGGTCAGGAAGTCTGTGGACTCTGTTAAGAACTGTGTAGTAACGTAGTTGTAGGATTAAAATGCATGATTTCTGCATGTGCCCAGGAAAGTGGTCATTATTTTGTCATCCTTGTGATCTCCAGAATAAATGTGTCTGTGAACAGGGATGGAGTTTATCAAGCTGTCCTTTCTGTTGGTTGTTTAGGCCTCTCCTCTGCACAGACAACTCTTTCCATATTACAGCTTTCCTCTTTTCTGTTCATAAAATGGATGCAGTCCTGGTGCTTCTAACATTATCAGGAAGACTTTTCCTTTAACTGGGCACTGTCCAGGTACCTTCTGTTACCCCTTGTCAGCCCAGCATGCTGTTTTTACCTGACTTTGTCATACTGCTTTGGTTGTGTGACTTGTATGAGAATAATAGTTACATGATTTTTATTTTGATGTGATTTCACTGGAAGAATTTTTCTCCTTTAGGCTGCTCTAGTTGAAAGCTCCCAATTCAAAGAGAAGTTAATGACTTTACAGCTGAAGAAAGATTTGCTAAACAATATCCTTGGTGAAGAAAAAGCAAAGTCTTTCCTGCAAGAAGTAGCTGAAGCTTCAAAGGAGAGAGAAATTCTACACAAAAGTCTGCTGCAATGCAAAAGCAAACTCCAGGTGAGCTTCAAAGCCCATATACAGTCTTTGCCTGTGACAATGATCAATCTTTTACTAAGCCAGTTTTATAGATACAAATTTAGCACTAACCAGCTGTGCCCAATCCCTTTCTGAAGGTCAATCAAATATGCAAATATATTTGTGGTCTGTTGCATAGTGTAGCTTTGGTGTTTTCAATGTGAAGCGGATATTGAGAAAAGATAATACCATGGGATATTTGTTGACTGCTGGATTTTTTTTCTGCTTCTTTCTCCATCTAGAATTTGATATCGCAACATAAAGACTTTGACGCTGGTTTCGCACCTTTGCAGAAGAAATTATCTGCCATCCAAGCCAAATTAGAACTAGAGAAGGAACCACGGCCTGACCTCTTGGGTAAAAAGACACAACTCCAGAGGCTCCAGGTACATTACAGTAATGTTTAACCATGATATCCTCAGTTAATTGTGATACTGTCTGTTCTTATTTTTTACCATTAGGAATTCAGTACCTTGTCCCCTCAATTGGATTTTGCATTAGATAAATTCATGTAGTCTGGTTTATAGCATGGAATAAATTAAATTGAAACAATGCAGCTGAAGGGCTAGTAAACTCAGCTTGAGGGAAGGGGCAAGCAACTGGAAGCCATTGGTGCCACACCTTCTTGGGCTACTTTTATTGCTGAGAATATATCCTGATTTTTTCCCA
Organism: Apus apus; assembly: GCF_020740795.1. Taxonomy (NCBI): domain Eukaryota; kingdom Metazoa; phylum Chordata; class Aves; order Apodiformes; family Apodidae; genus Apus; species Apus apus. Next base: position 50,955,716 of record NC_067286.1, on the reverse strand, counting down.
CTGGGAGTGAAACTGCATAAGATAACCTGAACCAATCTACCTGCCTTCAAAAGCAGGGAGTTCCCATTGTCCCGCCTCCTTCTGAATCCCTCCTTTCCTGCCCGTCACCTTGTCAGAGCCTTGACGTGCTGGGTTTACCCCAAGGGCTGATTCAGCTGGCCAAGATTAAAAAAAATAATAAAATCAACAGAATAGTATGATTGTTTTGCACTTGGTTAATGTTTCACACTGGTTCAGCAAAGGGTCCAACATGCAGTAGGAGAGCCTGCTCAAGGCATGCAGTGGGACTACATAGCTTGGGGAGGGGAGAGAAGAGTAGGAGAAGAGAGAGAGGGGGGAATAAGACTCTTCCTTTTGCCATGGTGAGCTACAGTGATTCAGCTATACAATGCCACTTCACCTTGGGTGACCCACAGGGGTATTACCACTATAGTTCTTGTAATACTTAGCTGATTGTACTGTGTCTCCTCTGGCAGCTTCTCAGCAGCTTACCTTTGTAAACAACTGGTAACATGTAAGGACATACAACCATTTCTTTTGGAAACATTTACTTCTAAATATCAAAACTATTTATTTTCTTAATGACAGCGAGTGTGCCTGGTTTTTATGGTTTTTTTTTGTCCTCACACTGTCAAAGGAAGCTATATTTAGTATATGTTTTGTGGAGGTCCATGCCATATCTAGCACATGTATGGAATCTGTATTTTCCTCTGCAGATGATCCAGGATGACTTGGCAGAGCTTTGGATTCAAATGGAGGATGTAGAGAAGCTTGTTCAGTCAAATACCACACACAGGCATGAAATGAACCAACTTTCATCCGATTCTCAGGCCCTGAAGAGGTCATTAGAGGTAATGTAAGGAAGAACTTTTAGTTGTCTGAGAAGTTGTCAGTTGCCACTATTTAAAATTTTTTAAATAATCTTTGAGCATATGAAATTATATACTTTGAGTGACAGATTTTTTCATTTCAGGGGAAGAAAGAACTGAATTCTTATGACTTTGATAACTCCCCCAGGATTCTCTAAGTATTTGTAATGTGATTTCCCTTCGGTATAGGATACTGTTCATGCAGATTTTATATCTGTATAAATTATTTCTGGAGCAGGTCTGAGATTTCTGACCAAAATTCCCCATAGTTATATTATCATGGAGGTGCTTGAACTTCTTCACAGGTTCCTGTGTAGTGTTTTGGCTTTTTACAGTGTTTTGTTTTGGTTTTTTATAGCTTTGTAACCTAAAAGTTAATAAAAGAGAAGTGTTGCAATTGTATAAGTATTTGTTTTGACCTGAGGCATTTTGTAACTTGTAAACACAGCTATAAAAGGACCTTTCAAAGCAGTTTCAGAGGAAGAGTTCATAAAATTACCTTACTCATGCAGTTCACCATAAAAATACATATGATAAAGTCTTACCCTAATATGCACTGTGGAATTCTAGATTCATTCTCAATATCGCTGAACTGGATTTTTACCAGAAGTTTGTAGAGTCATTTCTGATTCAGGGAGTGTAAGTTTTATTTAATTTTGACTGAGGTATAAAAAACGCAAACATATTTATTGTTTCCGCTGAAAAGGAAGGGAGCTTGTTCTAGTGCTTAATGCCCCCCCATGTGGTTGAATTCAGGCCTGCAGAAGCTTGAGATTGTGTTTTATTCCTCTGATGCTGAAGGACAAAGTCTTTTGTGTCTCATTAAGATCTGGGGTTTTTTTCCTTTTTGCCCATGAGATTCTGTTCCAGTAGTTACAGTGTTAGATCCATTAATGAAACCACTTTTTTTCTGTATTTATTTGCTGACATATTTTTGTCATTTGTAGATGATGATACAGCAGAGTGAAGAGCATGTTCAGAAGCACTGGGCATATCATGACAAACTATCTGACCTCCAGCAGTGGATCACAGCAACCACGGAGAAGATTGACTCCTACCAGGGTGCTGATGGAGAGCAGAACACCAAGGGCAGGGTGGCAGACCTTGAGGTGAAAAAAGCATCTTAGTGTATTATGTTATCTATTCACTTTGTAAAATTCGGACATTAAAGGCAGGGGGTTTCTAGTGAGGGTTTCCTGGCTGGGGAGAGGAATGATGGTTTGTTCCTTCTGGAATAACTGTTGGTTGCTGCTGCTTCCTCCCTGCTTTGTCATCTGCTGTGGGATGTAGAACTAGAGAAAGACAAGAACAGTGAGAAATGACTAAGAACTGTGGAACTGAATAAATAGGTGGTTTTAACAATAGCTGTTCCTGCCGGGATGATCTCTCTGGACAGTACCTACCTTTGTATTTATTCATCAGTACATTGACCATTATTATCCTATTAGCTAACCTTATACTGTGTTGAACTGAACTGTTCCACAGCTGCTAGCTTCTCCCAGTGTAGCAGTGTTTTGCATGCTAGATTCTTCACTCTGACAGGTCAGGTCAGCTGGCAGCTTTTGCCTTCATACGGGAAACCAAAATATCTCATGGGAAGACTATAGAAGGGGTGAATTGACAGCTTGTGCCCTTTGCATTTTGCCATCAGTTCTTTGACCTATGTTGGCTTTTTGCAAGAATCCACAGTATATTTTTTTTCCCGCTAGGTATGTTCTAGCTAGTGCCAACAGAACCAGCATAGTCCTGGACTGAACATGGCCTTCAGTCTGACATAGCCTCTGCTTTACCCAGGATACCTAGAAGTAACTGTAAGGGCTGTACGTTTCAGAGATGGCTAGCTGAGTTTCCAGATAAGGAGATCCAGCTGCACCTTGTGGAAGCTCATGGCCAGCTGGTCATGGAGAATTCTTCCCCAGAGGAGATTGCCCGTGTCCAGGCAGAGCTGGATCAGCTGAAGAAGTCATGGAGATCACTGAAGGAGATGGCAAAAGGGTAAGTATTTATGTACATCTTACTTGTGTCCCTTCAAGGGGATGCTCTTTACTGCTCTATGACCAGGCACGTTTCATGCTTTATGCTCTGTGCTGTAAAAATGAACAGCTATGTTACAATTCAAGGAGCAAGATGAGATTTTATTTAAAAAATTGTAAACTGGAAATTGATACTTTCAAGAAAACCATTTTAGAGGATTCAGGGACCACATTAGTCTATGAAGGTGCCTTTACCTCACACTTGGAGTAGACAGTGTCTCCTTAGGACCTGGCTCACCTTCGTACTGGCAGTCTATGTCAGAGGAGATAGAACATAGACTGAGTGACTCTTGCTGTTTTGCCTCTCCTTCCTGCTCTCCTTGCTGTCTGATCTGAAGGTGTCTCCAAGGAGACTATGTCTGCACTGGGATTTGTGCCTTTTGTAAACCTGCAAGAGAATAAACAGAGCTAGAATCCTCTCTTGGCTGGCAAATGTAGACTTAATTTATGTTGCCTTCACTGTGCAATGTGAAAATGCTGCTCCTATTCGCTAGTCTGTATTAAAAATTAATACTGTGGTGCATGTGTGAGTATATTCATACATAGTGTCAAAACAGGCATAAAAATGGAATTTCTGTATTGAGGAAGGTTTGATTATAGTGCGTGCTGCTACCATGTAGTAGGATGTTAAAAGTAGTATTTTTTAGGGTCCCTCACTCTACTGAATAAAAGAAAACAAAACACTTGGAAATGTTAGAACTAGAGGATTGGTGCTGCTTTGAGACACTTCTGTCTTGATCTTATTTTGTTAAAAAGATACTATAAAGAATTTGAATAGTAGTAGTGCTATTAATAGTAATAATAGTATAAAAATAGTAATGCTATTTCATCAGAGGTATCCCCCATAACCCCTGTCAAAATGTGGATTTCTCATTATTAGATATTTCACTGCACTGATGTCTCTGGTTTTGTGCTTTAAGTCTTCTCGAACAGTGGCAGTTAAACAGACCAGTAGCTGATAAGAAGAAGAAAATGGCATTTGTGGACAGCAGACAGATATCTGGATCTAGCTTCCATCTTTTAGATGTAGATCCCAAGCATAAGCAGGTGAGAATTCTGTATCTGCCTTCATAACAGCTCCACAGTTTTATTGGCTTTATCTGGTATTATGGGTTACAAAGTTGGAGGTTAAGATATTGCAATCAGGCCTTCAGAGGAAACATCTGACAAAACAGTAAGGGCATTTTTGTTCCTATTATTCTGTAACCTAGGAGAGGATAGAAGGTCAAAATACAAGCAGCCGCTTGAAGCTCCTACGCAACTTTGAAGAGTGGTTACAAGGAGAAAACACCAAACTGACCAAAATTCTTGCTGTGACTTCATCTTCTACCGAGGAAATTAAGGCGCGCCAGAGCAAACTGGAGGTTAGTTTTCAGAGGATGAAACTGGAGGCAAATATTGCAATAAGTGCAAATTGTTGCAGAATTTAAAAAACAAACAAACAAAAACCAACAAAAAACCAACACAAGCCAAAACCAAAAACCCAAAAGTCATTCACTACACTCTCTGATTTAGGAGATTCTAGATTAGATGAAGCTCAGAAATTTAAGACAAATATTTAATCCCTTTTACTAAGAAAGGTGTGCCAGAGCAGAAGTGGTAGAAAAGAAGGGAGCAGTGTGGCATCTAGATGTTAGACTGGGCATCTCCAGTGTGGTATGGAAAAGGTGTTCATTAAAAGAAGCTGACTAAAATCAGTGTCTGGTATTTGACCTTACTCTTTCTGTTGAATATAGCCAGATACAATGGCAATGGGTGCTGTAAGAAATTAAACAAACAGAAGTATCCAAGGCTACAGCAGTTCAGCATATAAGTAGATCCTTTTGTATTATTTCAGGCCAAAAAAGTGTTCCCAAAATAAAGCACTGTTTCAGAGTACCTAGTAGTTTGATTTAGTACTACTGCACTTTCAAATGCTAGATTGAAAAAGTGGAGCCTTCTTCACTTCTGAGTTGTTGCTGACCTTGTATTTGCCTGCAGGAACTGCAGTCTCGTGTGCCTGATGGTCAGCATATTTTTGAGGACCTTCTTCATCTTCATGCTGTAATTGGAAATTCTGAAGATCTGGAGGATCTGCGTTACCAATGGATGCTCTACAAATCTAAACTGAAAGAGTCCATGAGTTCACCGGTATGTTCCAGCACTCCATTCACAGCTGGGGTTCTCTGCCATCTCTCTTAGGTTGCTTCACATTGCTAGTCATAGTTCAACAGTACCTATGTGTGTGTCTGCTTAAAGAAAACCTCCCGTAGTAAGTGCCATCAAACACAGAACAAGCTCAGCCATATATTTATAACTATAGGCACGAATATTCTTGTATTAAAATAAGAGTTGTGTGCTGTCTTTGTCCCTCTGTAAGTGGTGTGCAGAATGCTTCTCAAAATGGAAGGTTCAAAACAGAATGACAATTGGCTGCTGTCAAAGACATACACAGCTGGGGACAAAGATGTCTTGTGTGTGTGAATATTTTACATATACAACTAGTTCTGGGCACATGGATTTCTAGTTTTTTGCACTTTCTCCATACATTCTCTATTGAGATGATTTTTTTACCAATTCCTTAAGTAAGAATATATTTACTGTTCATTATTAATGTCTCCTACTGAGAGACAGTGATCAGCACAGCCGCTGACTAAATGGACTCAGAAAGTAACTGCACAGAAGGACCTAGTCCGTTGTGAAACTGTCTTTCTGGGCTAAGGATTTTGAATTAAATAAAGAGGACGGTTTTTAATGCAAGAATGAAATTATTAAAGTTACCAAGTTGATTAAGGATGCCAGAATTCATTCACATAACACAAGTAAATAATATTTTTCTAGATTAATTACTTAAACTATGTGTTCAACTTCAAGATACTTTAATCAGAGGATTAGACTTTGCAGGTGTGCATTAGGTACTTTCTGTATGGAAGTGCTTTGACAGGTATCTGAACTTGAGCACCTAAAATATGAGGTACCTGAAAACTTTCTGCTTTAGGTAACTTTGTCTTCAAATCCAAAGCTTCATTAGAATACAAATAATTTAAAGTCCCTGAAAGGTAAGTGTGACTTCTGTTAATAAATAAAATATTTATAAGAATTATTTGCCATTGACTGTAGTGAGTTTACCAAAATCTTGTGTAAGCATAAATATAGTCAGTAGGTGTCAGTAAAGTCCAAGCTATTGCTCAGAGAACTCTTACCTGATTCAAATGGTCAAAAACCTGAAATTATTTCGGCTTTCTGCCTAACGTGTGTTAAAACGGTCATTAAAAAAAAAATAAAAATCTCCTGCTGGTTCACTCTATCCAGCTGATCACGAATTTGAAAGAAAGATCCCCTGTGAGGTGAATACCCATTTATAGGCTCCACTGGGTTCTTAAGTTTATGCTTGAAATTTTTTCTATTTTTTTTTTTTTTTCGTGTGTGTTGCTTTGTTGTGTTTTGTTTTGTTTTTTCTCTTTTAAACGAAGTTCTGAATCTTTGGAAGAACCAGACAAATTCAGAAAGATAGGGCAGTTTCCCATCACTAGGCTAAAATAGTCTTTGACCAGACATTTTGCAGAAAATTATTTTAAATTGAACTTTCCTAAGTTTTTTTATATTAATTTGATTATTAAGAGACTCTCTTAAACAAAAAAAAATTCCAAACAACAAAACAACAACAAGAAACCCAGACCAAACCAAAACCAAAAAAACCCAAACCACACACAAACAAACAAACACATTTATTTTCTCCAGATCTTAAAGGAAAAATATTGCAGAGATTTTACTCTCAAGCTATATTTACTGTATTTCGAGAAGGTACGTGTCCATCACCTGGAAGAGTAGGGGAAGTAATTTTTTATCTATATCTACTTGCTATATGAACTTAATAACTTTTTCAAAGCAGACCCCAAATTTCTCTCAAGTTTTAGGGGGCAAGTGCCTACCAAAATTTTGAAGATGGCACTTCTAATTCTTTAGACACTTGTGAAAAAATTGCTTTGGATCATTCAGCCCACCTTTTTTCTAACGCAGAAAAGCAGAGAAAGTCAAGAGATTTGTCTAATGCTATTAGACTAAATCCTTATTCTAAGCAGCAGAATTCCTCCTGTGAAGGATTTTCTTTGGAAGTGATGATAAAGAAAAGGAAGCCATACAGGAGAAGATAAGGAGACTTTTAAGAAAACAAAATGTGGCCAGTTTCTTATTAAGCCCAAGCAGCATTTCTGATCCAATGTTGATGAGGTCAGCGTGTTTTTCTGGTGACCTGAGCAGCACTGAACTGAGTCTTTTCTCTGTGTCACAATTGGCTTTGTTTATGTACACTGTTTCAACTTTACACTGTCATTTCATTTTCCCTTGTTTTCAGAAGGAATAGAGTAAGGCTTTATTTGCCCAGCACAAAGCAGACTGGATGAATGATGTGCTGCTGGAATATAATAACATGATAATCTTAAGCTAAATCAAAACCTTGATTTCTCCTGTTGCACCATCTCTTCAGAAGAGACCAACATTTGAAGGGTGCAGTACAGTGCACTTGTAGTATGGCCAGAGATCAAGCCTTCCTCATTCAGATGAGGTATTCCTCTGGTACTCAAGTGTGGAGTAGCATCTCCAATACCAACCAATTTAAGGTAGTTTTCACACATTCCCTTAATAGTTTTGGCTGCAGTTCAGCCTTCCCAAAAACACCTAAAGAATTTCTGTTCTTGTCTGTCTGGCTTAGGATTAATTGTTCAGTACTATCGGTCATCCAGTAAGGTCGCCAGAATTTTTCAGGCTGGAAGAACAATGGGACATTTTAATAGCAAGTGTAAAGGCAGCCAAATGTTTACTAGTGCTGCTTTTCTGTCAGGGTCTACAGGGATATTCCAGAAGACCCACCAAGGAATTCTCTGGTTTTGGGAGAGACTGTTTATAGGGGAAAACAAAACAAAAATCTTTAGGCATAAGCACTCTTCCACTGCACAATCAGATATAATTTTTTAATTAATCTGTACCCCCTGCCTTGGGGTAGTTGATAGTTATTCCTCCTTAATTTCTCTCAAGGAGACTAAAGTCCTCTGTTCATTTTCAAGGATACTGGAATAACATAGTGACAGGCAGCAAACATTTGCTGGCCTACAGCAAGAGCACGAATAAAGAAAACATTCTATAAGTTTTTAATAGCTACTGAACACAAAGAGAAACAGCTTGGGTAGGAAGAAATGAAGAACTGAAGTACCTTATAAGCATGAAGGAAACGGCTCCCATTAAACCATCAAGTGATTTGCAATTTCCCTTTGGCCAGTACAAGTGTGGCAGATACTTACACCTTGCTCAGTTCAGTGTGATTTTGCTGACTTCAGAGCATTCATTTTGTATTGAAACAGTGTTACTACAATGTGAATCCAAGTACTGTAAGCAGAGGTGTCTCTTTTTTCATTTAGGCTAAGGCTTCTATACGAAGAGGAGCCTGTGTTAATTTTTGATTGTTGAGCACCACTTAAGAGAACCAGAAAATAATGTTGATCCATTTTGGGTGCATCACTGTTCAGGCTGAGAGGAGAACCAAACCAATTGCAGAGTTCCTGGCTTTGCAATTTATTATAAATTCTGATTTAACACCTGAAGTGTGGCTAGAAATTAAGGAAAGATTAGGAAAAATATTAATATATGTTTTGAATATCCTTTCAAAACTGTGGTGAAGGAAACCAATTACCCTGAACGTCCAGCTGGTTGCAGGAGTTAATATCTGCATAAAGTACACATGGTTATGGGCTGCATCACTGTACTTGCATCATCTAGTGAGTCTGCATGCAATGGGATCAGGTTATCTCTGATTTGTCAGCTCCCTTATGCTTTTGGGTCACACAATATCAGCAGAGGTGGTAGAATTTCAGCTATTTTTTGACTGATCTCTCCTTTCTGCAACACAGTGTCCTCAGTGACTCTGCTTGTCTCTCCTGTTTGAGCTGCAAGTATTTTGCAGCAGCAGCAGATAAACCTGGAGAAGGGGAAGACCCAGCTGTGGTCAGTCTCATTCCATTCCCTTCTGGTTTTATTCCATTTCTAGCCTGCCTGGCCAAATGTTGAGCAGAATAAAGCCTGCCTAATGTATATCAATGTGGTTTTTTTTCTGATCATTCATTCTAGAGGACGTGCCCCCAGCCACTGGTGCCCTCAGGAACAGTACGGACTAATGATTGCGATGTGAGCGACTTGTTGATTAACAAAAAGCAGTTGCAGGAAATTGCACTGGCTGCAGTGAATTTTTAGCAGGTGCCAGTGACAGGGCAATGTAGATGGATATTTCTGCAGGGCACCTAGCACACCCAAAGACATAATCAAGCAAATGCTCAATAATAACTATGATAAATGTTACTTTCAAAGGTTGGCTCCTAGCTACCTGAAAATATTCCATAAGCATTCTTAGCATAAATAGGAAGTCAAAGGCTCATTATTCACAGGTCTAGGTAGCACTGTTTGATTTATTTTCTTGAGTGCTCAGAGTAATTATACTTCCTTGCTAAACAAATGATTCTGGCTTTATTGTTTGTACAAACAAAATAATTGGGATTCATTACGTCAGTGGTCAGGTAATTGCTTCCTTTGAGATTCTGCTAAGAGTAATCTCCTGTAACACACAGACAGAAGGAACATGTAATTTAATCTTATTTAGAGACACCATTGATCTGGATTCAATCAAATTTATGCGGTCATTCAGGAAACTGTGCAAAGCAAGAGCTGCCACAGCTTACCAGGAAGAAAACAATAATACTCCCTGCTCTGGCCAAGTGCAGATTTGACTGAGAATCTTCATGGCAGAAAGTCACATCACAGAAATGCACAGCATCCTGTGTATATGCCTGTGCTAGTGGCACCTCTCTATTGAAGCCCATTTGTTTTCCTGAAGTCCTGGTGTGTTAGCCACTTGAAATCTTCTGTACAATTACATTCTTAGTAAAATGGAGAAGACTCATTAAAAGGTATCTTTCTGTCAGTTTTCAATATCTCTTTTATACAGATAGATAATATCTCTCCATGTGTTTTTTTTTTAATCACTGTACCTATAAGACTGTGCCTGCCTGCTTTAGGAATTAAACCATGACCCAGACACAGGAAGAAGGGCATCTTACTGTCCAAAATTAGCAGACAGACTTATTTTCCTTCAGGTGTGATGTTTGCTTAGAAAGTGAACCTAGGCAAAAAAAACCAAAAAAATAAAAAGCTGAATAATCCTGACTGCCTCTTCCTAACACTTACCCCCTGCTAAGTATGATGTGCCAGACAGCATCACCCCTTCCTTCTCCAGAAGGCCTATGAGCTTCCCTGCACGTTACTGCACATGTGAGACTGCCTGCCTGGCACTTATTTCTGTAGATTTTGTGTTGTTTACCAAGCAACGTTACAGCTTTTCCCAAATGCTAGAAAACAGAGACTCTTTGTTACTTAGTTCTGCCACTTCTGTGGCTTGCAACACTGTCCCCCTATAGAAGTGCTGGTGCAAGATGGCAAAGACATCCTGCTTCCCAGAACACCTCATTCTTAACTTTCTCATACTGTTGATGTGGTAATATCTAGGTATGTGGTTGGTGGTCCCTGCTTTCTGTGTTGAAAATATGCACCCTTTAGTAGCCTATCATGTTAGAAATATTTGCAAATTTTCACCAAGGAGACACATTAGAATTATTTTCTCAGCAGATGTAATTTTTTTGTTTATCTCCTAACTGAAAGGTAGTGAGGGAGATTTGTTGTCTAGTAGCAGAATGAAACCAATTTCCAGTATATACTTGAAAAAACTTTTTAACACGGCTGTAAGAAGCAGGGTAGGAAGATTTTTGTAATCAGTACCTCAAACTGTATGTCTTAGGTTTTTAGAAGTAAGCCAGCACATTTTAAAATTATTTAAACAAAATGCAAATATTAATCAAATTATGCGTGATGACTGCTGAAGCTTAAGACAGGTTTAACCTTGACTGGAGAGAAGTCACTCACAAAGCAGCTGGAAACATACGTTGTTGATGGGATAAACCAGCTTTTGATGTCAGTAGCTTTTTCTACAGGTTCCAGAACATGTCTTTATTTCATTTTTCATTCTTTCTATGCCCAACTTGATGAGTTTATTTCAAATTGCAAGGCTGGGTGGAAGCTGTAAATTGGGAAAAGCTGTTTTACTTCTCTGCCTTCCTGATTAAATGTACACCACCAATGTCTCCTGCTAAATTTCAGATGCACTGACTGGAAAGTCATCCAGCCACTTGCTGCCAATAACTGGCATTCTGAAAGCAGTACAGGATTCCTCTTAAATGCAAAATACATTTACTGGAATAAACTGTATTACTTATGAATGTATTTGAAACTGGTGGAGTATTCCTATGTTTTTAATTGAATTAAATTTAAATCCATGAGCAGCTGAGCCCCTCACAGTTGCTCACTCACACCCCCCACAGTGGGATGTGGAGGGGAATCAAAGGGTAAAAGGTGAGAAAACTCATGGGTTGAGATAAAGGCAGCTTAATAACTAAAAGAAAGAAAGAAAGGATTTCCCCCCCCCAAACAAACCAACCAACCAAAAACAACAACAACAAAACCCACAAACAAACAAAAACCCCAAGAAAACCTACAAACAACCCACAAGAAAAACACATAATGCAGAAAAACTCAAGGGCTCACAGCCAGCAAACTGATGTCCAGGCAACGGCACCCCTGGTAAAACTCCCCCCCCCACACCTATTTTTTATTGCTGAGTATGTTTTCATAGGGTTGGAAATACCTCTTTAGTCAGTTTGAGTCAGCTGTCTGGGCTGTGTGCCCTCCCAACTTCTTGTGCACCCCCAGCCTACTTGCTGGCAGCAGTGTGAGAGCAGAAAAGGCCTTGACACTGTCTAAGCAACTTTGCAGCTGAAATTCTGAAATATCTGCCATATGTGACTGCTGAAACCTCAGATACAAACTGCTTGCTTTACTTGTTTTCTGTTTCTTTTTCAATGAAGCTTTCATCAAAGATTGAAGCTTGTCATCCAACCATGTTGAGGTACTACAGAATCAACCCTAAGGGAGAAAACAAAGCCTGTGATTTGCCTGTATACTTATTTATGTACATATACTTCAGAATTGAAAAGAACGTGAAGGTTGCAAAGTCAGGCAATCTGAAGATAGAACTGAAATTGCTTGTGTGACCTCAGTTAACCTCCCTTCAGCACATTTTTTCTGGTAGCTCTTTATGGTAAGCACAGGACTCAAAAGAGGTCCCAACCATCCTTACTCATTCTTCAGTGCTGGTTGCCTATCCTGGGCAGTGCTTGCATTTAGGAAAGTAAAGTTCTGAACCCAGTGGCTCACTGTCCTTTTGCAGAAGCCACATAACCTCTGATTGACAGTATACAACTCCTAGTTCCTCCTGCAGTGTATGGGAATGAGGCAGAACTTTGCCCAGGAGCAAGCTGGATGCTCAGTTCTATGTTGATAGTAGTATCCACCTCCCCCAAATTATTTCCCTCTTGAAAAAAACAGCTGTGATTTACAATATGTTGCTTATTTAAAGAAGGATACTCATAGCTCTGAGTTGAGAACTGATGAGGAGCCCAGCTCCAAACTATCTCACATTGAAGTAAAAGTCCAATTTGCTTTGGTTTGAAAGAGTAGCCTGTGTTCCTCTGGAACTGATCTCTTCATGTTGGCAATAAACTGTCAATATGGGCAATAACTGGTAATTTGACAATAAACTGCCAAATTCAGTGGCAACTGAACTTGTACCTAGTGGGATCTGGGTACAGTGGGCCCTGGCAGAAACCCAGGGCCTTTCAGAGGCAAAATATGTCTGATAAGGCAACTGCTTTACCAAAAAAAAAAGAGATGGTGCACAATGATGGTATGCTTCTTTTCAGAATGAAAGGGACTTATGGTAAGCTGCTGTTATGGCCTTCCTGGCAGCTCTGCTTATTCTCAGAAGAATAATGAAGTGGTAGAATGAATATCTGTGTGTGTCATCCTTTCTAAGGCCTGTCCTTCCTATTAGGATGTACTTCCTCCATATCCGTTGCTATAGTTTAAGCCCATTAGGTTGTCATCTGCCCATTGTGGACATAGGCCTGGATTCTGTCTAATCATTTAACTCAGGGGTTTCCAAAATGGTACAGAAAGTGTAAATGAAGGTTGACTCTCCACCTCTTCTGGAAGAAGGAATTATGAGCCAGGTTTACAGCTAGCACAAGGAGTTTGTTCTTCATGCCAGTTGGTTGACCTGTGGAACTACTTGCTAAAATATATTGAGGGTTTTTAAAGTTTGTATAAGTTCAAGGGGAAAATGGAAACCTCTGAATGAAAGATTCTCTGCGTGTTCAATAGGTGGATGAGGTACATCAGGCTCAAGAAGCTGCCTGAGCTGAAACCAGTTGGGAACTGAGAATATTCAGGAGAAATGCTTGCCTTGGTATCTACACATCTGCAACAAATGTAGGGTAGTGTAGGCCGTATTCTGTAGAATATAGGATACTTGAGCTGGGTCCTGCACTGGCGTGAAGCAGCATGGCTGTTGGTGTCTTTGTATAGTGTCTGTAGGGTCACTAAGGCATTGGTCCCCTTATCCATGTGGAGAGCAGGAGTTTTCAGGCACCAGTGCATTTCCCAGGTTAGTCTCTCAGTGAAATGCTCTAAGGTAGAAGGAATTAATCCAGACAAAATCGTTTTTCTCTGCTGGATCACTGATTCTGTGATGCAGGTATGATTTTTGTCAGGCATACTGGTGACATAAAAGCAGCAGCAAAAAACCACTGGTGAGCATGGTATAAGCTGCTGTATTCCTCTGCTCCCTCAAATACCTAAATTAACTGTGTGTTTTCCTATATCCTGGAATGTGGTCAATAGCCAAGCAGGGAGTGCACTGATTTTTTGGTAAACCACTTCAGCAACTTACACAGGAATATTATGTAGCAAGTTCTAAAGTGTTTTTCTGCTGTTTCCCATCTAAGTGATTTTTCATGGTGCGTTTGGTAAAGAATTATTAACTGCAAACAGATTTAAGTGCTGAGGACTCCCTAGATCTAAACCAATGCTTGTCATTCAAATGCCCCAACATGAATCAAGTACAAATGTGAATGTTCACAGCCAGTGTAGTTCATTTGGTAACAAGCATGCATTTAGCATTACACAAAACACAGCCTCTACCCCTTGACAGTCATTGCTTGTCCTGGTATTTTTAGAGAGAAGGGGGAGGACATTTATCCTTGATGGCAAACTTTAAAAGTATATTTTCTTTTAAAATGTCAACCTATTCCTTTTCCATTTGTATTTCAAAAATGTCTCTGACACTTCGGCTCGATACCCAGGTATTCCAGCTGTTATTCTAAGATGGTGGAAATTAAAGTTCTGTTGACTTCACTGGAGCTTTGCCAGTTTTCCTCAAAGATTGATTTTATTTCAGAATATTTAGTGGAGCCTGGATCTAACACACGCACTGCAGGCACTGTGGGTGCCAGGCAGCAGCTGCACTGGTGCCAGGAGCTGGAGTGATTGGAGAAGGGGAATTCCACTGCATAGCAAGGGTTGTGGATCCCACTTTTGATCTCATAGAGAAATTAAATGCTCAAACTGACTTTTGCAAAAGTGGAACTGTGTTATACTGCCCTTTTCTAACCCAGAATGATGTGCTAAAGGGTTGGAAGTGGGGTCCTGATTCCAAGTAGACACGTACAGCCTGGATCACTCTGAGCCCATCAGAGCAAAACTTAGGCATGTAAGTAATGAATCCATTTGTAAGGGTATCTGCTGAACTCCATGAATAAGTAGTCCCCAGTCCTGGCTTCGTTTAGTTGTCTCTGTGCATAATCCTGCTGCAGACACTGAAGTTAATGGTAAATCTCCCACGGATTTCAGTGCATGCAGGTTGGGGCCCTCATATATTAAGGGCTTATCATTGCAAATTTGCTGAAAGCACCAAACCCTCACAACTCTTGTGTGCCTCATCTTCATTCCTGCAGAGACATCATAATACCATGTTTGTGGTAGCAGAGTTATTCCCATGGCAACACATGGAGTCAGAAATACAAGATTCTGACCTTGCTATGTGATCAAACAAAAGGAAGATGCTGGGCAGCAAAGACTAAAGTTCATCAAACACTAATGCCTTTTTTTTCATTGGCAAGTAAGTTACGACTCAGATACTGTGGGTCAAGAATGACAGAGCAAGCAGCTGCTGCTCTGCTGCATCTGCCTGACACAATAATTAAATCTCATTAGCTATTTGGTATAATGAGAGCAAACCAACTACAACAGAAGAAGGATTTCACAGCACAACTGTCTCATGATCTGTAACTGCAGCTGTATGTTTGCCTTCATAATTAATTCTGTAAGCATTTGTATAGAGCTGCAAGAGACTGAAAAATTTAGAAAGCAGTGGAAGAAGGAGACCCTTAAAAATAGAAAGGGTTAATTATTTTTCTCTACTATCATTCTGCCCTTTATGTTCTCCACTGAAGTTTCCTACAGAGTGTTCATGTGGTGCTTTAGTAGGATTTTAGCATTGCCTGTTGAGCCAAGGATCCAGTAGAGGCCAGAACTAATTCTGCTGCAGTACTGACATTGCCTGTGGCTTCACCACAACAAATCATAGAATCATAGAATGGTTAAGGTTGGAAGGGACCTTAAAGATCACCAGGCTCCAACCTCCCTGCTGTGAACCGGGACACCTCACACTAGACCAGGCTGCACAAAGCCTCATCCAACCTGGATGATGACACATAGTTCATCTGATGGACAGAAGATACCCAGGAATCTTGCCAGGGAAAATCTCACTTCTTAATTACTCTTTTCTGAATTCTGTAGCCCCCCAAAAATTTTCTTCTAGTTTTGTGGATTCAAACTAGATTCATGCTAGGAGAAAACACTTTGCAGCAGTGAATTTTTTGAGAAAGTGAAATATTGTCCTAAAAACAATTGTTTAGGTACCATTTTCAGTCAGCTGCAGCACACCAAGCACCCCAGCTGGATCCCAGGGCAAGGACAACATGGGTTGTTCTGCCCCTCTACCTGGCAGTTTGATGTAACTGAAATGCATACCTCCAGGTCTGTATTTTTCTAAGTTTCTCTTTGATTTGTGCCTTTCAGAAGCGCTCTGGACGTGTGTGCTCCTTCCTGCATCGAGTGTGCTGGGCAGCACTACCATTGCAACTACTCCTCTTGCTCCTCCTGCTCCTGGCTGTCCTCCTGCCCCTGGCAGAGGAGACCCACAGCTGCACACTGGCCAACAACTTTGCTCGGTCCTTCAAGCTGATGCTGAGACATGAGGGCCCACCTCCAACCTAACTTCTTGGCGTGGCATGAGGTGACTCAGAAATAAAGACTCTTTATTTTTAACAATCTCAAGTATTGTAGATTTTATGGCTTCCTAACAAGGCCATCATATCAACCGGATAGGTCAAATAAATGCAACATACTATTAGTCCACTTAAATCATGTATTTGAGCAAAATTAATATTTTTACAATATTTTATTACTATATTTATAATATGTATATAGAGATTGTGTATGTATATGTATGTACATATATGTATGTAAATGCATATCTGTTATCAAACTAACATCCACCATCCACTCATCCACTGTTGAAGGATATTCCTCCAACGTTTCTGTTTCTACCATCTTTCAGCAAGGAATACTGAATGGTGGCTTTGTTGTGGGGTTTTTGGGGTGATTTTAACAATCAGATTCTCATTGTTTACAACTGAAGTCAGAGTATGAGAAGATGTAAGCCTGCACCAAAGTGCAAGTTTGAGAGCAGGCAGAGTAGAATCATGTTTGAATATGGTGGTTGACATTCAGCTCAAAGAAAATTGGAATTATTCTGTTTGAAATCTTGGCCTGTTTCGGTTCTTTTTTCAGTATCTGAGTGTAGGGATTGTGGAAGGTAATGGAAATGTTTCTACTGACTTCAGTAGGAGTGGGCCTCCTCTTGTTCTCATTTTTTTACCAGATTTCTTTTGCAATTACTGTGTTCTCCAGCCCACGTGAATGAGGAAAGGTTGAATACAGCAGGAGAAAAGCTGGGGAAAAAAGAATATGTGTATATTTTTAGCATCTCTATAGCAAGAGACCTTTTAAAATCAGATAATAATTTTCTGAACAAATTTGTGAGCACTAAACAAAACCTCATTTCAGAAATCTTCTCTAGAGAAAGCAGTGGTGTTTTTTTCTTGTTTGTGGGATTTTTTACTTTATAAAGAGGCACTTGGTAATGGATCATAAAGTCTGAACAGTGGGATGCAGCCTGGCTCAGTGTTGGCAAAGCAAAGGTTGGAAGTGCTTTAGTAATACCACTCTGGAAACAAGATTCCTTCCTAGGATGTTTCTGTATTAATGGTTTGTTAAACTGATGTAAACTGATTGTATCAGAGACAGTCAAGCATAGATTTTTATATGCTCTAAACTCTGGTATGGTCACAACTTGTCATTTATTTACCTAACCTTATGCCTGATTTATCACATTTTTGAATGTACATTTTAACATTGCCTTTTAATGTAAAACCAATTCTCACTTTACTGTGATGAAACCATTCTTAGTGGTGTTTTACCTAAACTGACTCTGAGCAAAAAGGTGATTTTTAAAGTTTCATGCCATTTCTAAGAGCTATCCCTTTTTGTCTCACGTTTTTAGCTCCAGTAGTAATCATTTAAAAAAACAAACAACTAAGAGAAAAAACATTGACTTTTCCCATCCTGGCTATGTTGCAGGAGGAATTTGCCTTCTGGGTATCAGTATGGTATATTCAGTGTTGATTTCTGCATAGGTTCCAGAATAGTACTAAATCGCTTGTGCAGGTAAAGTATTTAGAAGCTGAGAGACTGAAGGAGAAAGTCTTTAACAAAACCATGAAAGGGAGGTGTACAGCAAGGAGCTCATTATATGCAAAGAATGAGGGAGAACAGGCAGATGTGAAAGAGGACTAGCTAAAGATAGAGGTGTCCAACAATTTATAAAGCCTAAAAAACAAGGTCACAATAAATAGAAAAGAATACAGGCTCGAAGGAGGAAAAATCTCTGAGTCTTTTTCATTTCCTCTCTCAGGTACAGAATTGGTGCTATGCATATTAAACAGCTTTTCTTCAGTAAAGTTTAAAATGGTGCAAGTAACAGGGACTCTACCAAGGTACTGAGGAGACCCTTCCACCACCAGGACTCTGTCACTTTGTTTTGTACTAATGCTTCTGACTGCACTGTCTTTGCTAGAGTTTAATAAAATTGTCAATTTTCTGCTGAAAGTGAAAAGGGCAGAAATTAGAGAAAAGAGAGTACGGATGGTGAAGATATTCAGGTAGAGCACAAGGGGAGGGTGAGGAGGAGCTGAACTGTTGTCGATTAAAACCTGACTGTCAGGAGGTAGCAGATGAGCTCTAGAGAGCCGGCATGAGGGGCTGAAAGCAGAAAGGTGAGAAGAGAGGATGTGTGCTAGGCTGTAAGTAAAACATTCGCATCTAAACGAGAAGTGAAGGAAGGTAAGGCCTGTTATATCTTTTGTGAAGGAGCCAGATGGACCAGAGAATGGGACAATTTAATTCCTTCTTTGCAAGAGTTCTTTCCAGCAGCAGAGGATGTACCTCCTTCTCTCCCCTGATTAGCTGTTCAAGAGCCATGCATGCTCCTGCAGTGCTCCTCTAAACATTGCTGCCAGCCCTGAGTGTAGAACCCTGTGGCTGTGCAGCAAGGAGCTAATCATCACACACATCTCCATTTCACATTAAATGCTCCAGTAAAAAAGATGTGTGGGGGAAGAAGGGCAGTAGCAAAACCTGTTGGATGTGCTCGTGAGTATGTGTACTTGTGCATGCACTTTTCTCTGGCATAGCTACATTGCACTTTAAATTTTGCTGAGCTGTCCCAGGTGGTGAAAGTAGATTGCCAATGAGTAAGTAAAAATAATGAGAAATAGCATAGCCACAAGAGAAAATCAGTAGGGAGATGGATGGATTTTTTCTACAAAAGCACAAAATCTCACATCAGATTTCTTTCTGCCCAGTCTTTCTGATCTGGATGATTTTTATGGGTTCAGAAACGCATTTGACACCACAGGAGTATGCAACTGGGGGGAAAAGGTTTCTACACAGAGGAGCATAACAGAAAAACTGCATCGTCACCTTGATTTTTCAGTGTTGTGGCAGGTTTAAAACCGCCACTAAATTAGAAACACACTTTTGCTGGTTTGCATTCAATTTATTCTCTAAGTCCCCTGTCTGTAATCTTGGAATTTTTTGCTTTAAATATCAGCAAATCCATTCTCGTTAACTTCAGTAATCTAAATATCTCACATAAGTGATGAATCTTTTTACTGATTTGCAATGGAAGCAGTCCAAAGCACAGGACTTTGATGTTCATCTCACTCAAAGGAATTTCACTCTTCCATAATTTCATTGACCTCACCTGTCCAATGCAGGTGTGAGATTTTTCTAAGAAAGATTTTTTTAAAATCACAGAAGTAAGACTGGAGTGTAATTCCAAATTTTACTTTCTTTTTTATTCTCGTTTTTCTTCTGAAAAGTTTGTGATACTGATCCCTGAAAGTGTGTGTGTTAATATTAATCAAGTCAGTAGCTGGAATAATGAAGCTGACTGCCCAGTTCAACTTCCAGGAAACTCAAGAAAGCTCAGATTTTTCAAAACACAAGCTAAATAATGCCATTTCCAAATCAATCTTTAAAATCTTGAGCACTGTCCTTCATGCCTGAATCTTTGCTCACATATGATTTGGGTCTTTCACCTTCACTTTTGAGCCTATAAAATCTCCAGCTCATGCATCTCTGACACCCATACATAACTGTGATGTGTTAGAGCTCAACTTTGAATTGGGGCCACTGTCTTAAGACATCCCTTGCCAAAACCCTAGGATTCACAAAACAGATACGCATCCAAAACTGAGGACTTGCACTACTTTAACCTAAATCCAACCACTCTCTGAGCATGCTAAAACCCTATAAAACAGATTTAATATGTTTGAGCTCATAAATTGTGCATCTGGCTCAGCCTACGTAGCCTATACTGCCTGCAGATACCCAGCTTGTTCACAGAGAAGAGCTCTTCTGTATTTCTCCAAGCTCTTTTGCCTCCACTATTGGACTCGATGTTTGATTGACCACATTAATGACCTTTCAGTGTTGAAGGCAAAATCCTGCACTCCACTGCCCATGCATTAAAGTCAGAATTCTGCACAGCCCCAAAGACACGCTTCAAACCCAACCTTTGGAGTGAAAGGAAGCCTAATTTATAAATTGTGATTTTGTAGCCAGATGCTTTCAACAGAATTTTCCATTATTGCAGGTAGAAAATTGTTATTGTGCCATGTATCTATTAACAGCCCTTTTTTCTGACTCCAGCTTGCAATTTAGATTGTATTAAATATTCTTTATATATGCCCTCTCCAGGAATATCTGTACAAAAAACATATTCAGTTCTATGCACACACATTATTACAAATGTTGTGTTCCCCTGTTAGCACAGAGTCTCCGCAGCAGTCATGATTTCTGGCTCATGTGCCCTGACTGAGATACTTACTAAACTCAAACGTTTGGGGCTGAAAAGAAAACTACTAGCCTAACTAATAAAACCCCCTAATGATGACTGAATAATTTGAAGGACTTTTAGAATAGCTTTTTGCTTCTCCTTAATCCCATTTGTTGGGATAGTTGAAGACATCAGAGAAAAGAAATGTCTCCAAAAATGGCCATCCCTAGATAAGCAAATTGTAATCTCTGCACATCAAAGAAATAGTATGTTCTCTTTAGTTGCTCTAGTAGTTAGGGAGTTTGATCTGACTGATCTCCTCTTCAGTGTTAAATATGAGAAGTTTCACTCTGTTGTGTGTGCCTACACATCTTAGCACTAAAGAGGTTCGAAGAGTGAGTTCACATACAGGAATTCTTTTAACTTGTGTCAACAAGAGAGTACATTGTCTTCTTTTCTGCAGAAAAACAAACAAACAAAAAACAACCAAAAAAGACACACTATGTCAGTGATCTCCAGAGCAAACCAAACTTTTTGAAATAACTAAAGATTACAGACTGAAATTAAATTATCCATGTTAGTAAACTGGAGAAGTAGTTTTGCCTTTCAATAAATGCTGTTATAAATACCCAGAAAACATACTTTTGCCTGGCATCATAGATTTCTTTGAAGCCATAGGTTATGCACCCAGCTGGCTGTAAGAAATGCTTTTGGAGACTTTACTATCCATTGGATAGTATTATTTGCTAGTCTGCAGCTGAAAACACGTTTACCCAATGAACTATATCAGCTTCCTCCAGAGTTGCTGGGGGCTGTCAAGGATGTTCTTAGTAGTTGATCATTGACCAGCTCTGAGCCTTTACAAGTTTATTGCATTAATCTGTCAGTGGTTGGTAACTCTCAGAAACCAGTTTATTAAAATACTAAAGATAACATTGTTGGGAGAGCCATCACAATTCATTCAGAAAGCAATGTTATTACTTTTGCCATCTTTAATTATCTATTGGTTATGCTGGGTTATAAGCAGATTACTGTAGGGTAACTGTGTGGAATGTTTTAGGCACAGGGCTTTTTGACTTGCACGTATATGTTTAAGAATTGTGAGTTCATTTTGCACTTGCTCAATGGTAAAAAAACAAAGTTGCTTGAAGGTATCATTTAAAAGAAAAAAACTAACAACAACAACAACAAAAACTGAAACAAAACAAAAAAAACCCTAACAACGAAACAACAACAACAAACCAACAACAAAAAAACCCACAACCATAAAGCAGGATGGAATCATCAGGTCATTTTTTAATTCTCTCTTCTCAATCACATTTAAAATATGATTATGTGTCTACAGGAGAGATATCTGTAGATCTGGAAAGAAAATAAATATCTATCAGGACTATACCAGTTCAAGCAGTAGCCCAAATGGCACCTCAGTTATCTAACCTACCTCAGCAATTGCCATATTTAGCTCATCGTACCTGTGAGCTAACCACCCTCCTCCAAGTAAAATGTGGGTGAGATGAAACTGCACAGGTGAAGGTATAACATCCCAGTGGAAGCTGCAGCAGACATTAGGTCTTCAAAAGGCAGCCTAATATCTCAATGCAAGAGATGAAAATGTAGGTTTGGTGTAACAAGCACAACCCAGGACTAATGACCCAAGAACAAGGGTTTGCTGTCCTGCTCTGCCAGACAAAATTTTGACAGTGGCTGTCAGCACTGTTCAGTTTCACATCCCTGAATGTAGAAGGAAGCTCCCCTTGGAGTGATTCACTCTAGCTGAGATTTCAGCCTTAGAAGTGTTTTGTTGTGGTGGGTTTTTTTTCTTTTCATTATATACAGAACAAACTGCTAAATAAAGCCCTCAGTGACAGATTAATGGTGGTAGGCATTGATGCTCCAAGAAAAGATGCAGGAAGTGCTATTGTAGGTAGCAAGGTTGTCATGAAGGTCTCTGTTCAATCCTTAAGAATTAGAGATTCAGTATAGAACTGATGTAGATTGTCTGTTCCTTTGCAAGTAAATGCCAGGTGTTGCCTTAGTCTTCTGGACTAGGGGCTGAGCCTGTTCAGTGCCTTACTGAATGCTAGTGGATTTCTGGCTTCAGAGCCCTTTACAGCAGTGAGTTCCACATCCTCCTTACAAGTTGTGTGAAAAAAGTATTTGCCTGAATTGCTTTTGAATCAGAAACCTTTTGGTTGGGGGAGGTGCATTGTTTGATTCTCCTACTTTGGCCCTTGTGTGTCGAATTCAAGAAACCAGAAACATCAGTACTACCCTTTCCAGACTATGCTTTGTCTTTCCTTTTATCAGAGCAGAGAAGGTTTGGCTTTCTCTCCTTCCTAAAGTAGATGATCCCAATCTTTTCTGCTTCTTTTCATGTTACAGTTCTTCCTGTCAGCTGATCATTCCTATCACTGTTCTCTTAACTGTTTCCAGTGCCAGTTCTTCCTCCACACATAGAGAAAAAAAATCCGGTCCTGTTTCAATAATTTGAAATTCAGTAAATTTTTCTCCCATTGCAGTCCTCCTACATATGGTCTGCCTGCTTCTGCTAGCCCCTGTGTCAAAACAGTCTTCGTCACTGTCTGACAGGACTCTGGTCCCTGCCAGCCATCTCTTCCAAATGTCCTGGCCATGTCCTGCCCTCACCTTGTTGGCTCAGACCTGCCCTTAATATTCACATCTGCAGTTGCGAGTGCAAGGGTGTCACTTAACAAGGATTAATAATGAAGCCTTGCCATTAGCATTGTTCACAGCCTGCCTGTTCCCCTTTCTTCTCTCTAAGCAGGTTTTGATGTGTAATCCAATTACTGCCTGCAGAAAGTTGCCCCTTAATCAGTGAGGAGGGCCAGTGTTTCAGCCTTAGCTCTATTCTTGCATTGTCCTTGCCCATGTAAGTGCTCCCACCTGCTGCTGTGCCCGGGTGGTGCACTCCAGGGTGGATGCCCTTGAGCTGCTGGGAATGTTTGAATGTTGCTGTTATACACCCTAATAAGGCAGGACCTAGGGTTTGGGTTTTTTTTTGAGTTCAGAAGAAAAAAAAAAAAAAAAAAAAGAAAAAGAAAATGGTCACTTTTAAGAAACTGATTTCACAACTCATTTATCAAGTCCTCTAGCAAACCATTTATTTTAGCTCCTTTTTGCTCCATCAAAAGCTGTATATTAAAAGGGAGAGGTGAATTTGGAGAGGCTGAATACAAGACAGGCTGAGGTGCCACCCGCCCTCACCAGCGCTTTGCCATTAGACCTCCAGCTGGAATTCAGGGGTAGGAGCTATTATTTTTCCTGAAGTGACTCCCACCTTCAAAATCAAATTATTTCTTTTGTCAAGTCCAATAAGCATTGAACACCACAGACTTGGTTTCACTACAGATGTGAATGAACACTTCTGTGTGGTACTTTCCATTGCCATGAAATATATACGTGTGTGTGTGTGTATGTAGATATGTGTAATGGGGAGTGTAATTATTGTTCTACTTCAAGAAAGGTGACATTCCACTTCAGTGTAACTTCCAAGTGCAGCTTTTAAAAGAAATTGTGTCTTAAAGGGAAGCTGGAAGAGTTTAGAGGTATGTGTTTTAATGAGCTTTAATAAGCTTTGAGCTAAGGCTTCAGCCTCTAAGGCTAAGAGCACCCAATATGATTTTTCCATCACCTTCCCCAATCAGACCCTGTAAGAGTTTAACCTGGGAGTCACAGCTCAAGCACTGGCTACTCGTGAAGGTGTTCAGATGCTGAAAGTATTAAATGTGCATCTGTTCTCAAAGGCCAACCTCCATTTTGTACATGTGCTTGACTGGGAGCCAAAAGATATACCTTTGACTTGCTCTGAGACCCTGACTGTCATTTTTGTCTCAGAAGGTGTATTCTTTTTGATCAATGTCACTCTTGCCAGTTTGGGGTTTTTTTTCCATTTTATTTATGCTAATTGAGTTTATCAGATGATTCCAGGAGAATGCACTCCACCTGCCCAGCCTCAGGGCTTCCCTTCTAGCAACATACCTTCTTCTCATTTGTTTACTAGGGTGTACTGGACCACTGTGAAGCAATCACACATGCAATAAGACAAGCATTGCATTTTTCTGTCATTGCCTTTTGCAACACTTAACACTCCATTGACATTGAAAAGTGGTATGACTCCCAGAAGCTGCATTGTTTTTTGCCAGCAATACAATCAATGTACAGTGCTTCTTCAGGGGACCTGACCTCACTTCTCAACGCATCTGGCTGTCTTGGGCCCAATTTCATTAACAAGGCTGGATTATAAACAATCTTGGATCCCTTCAACAACACTCCATCAGTCTTGCCCCCATCAGTTTTTTTCTTTTGTTTAGTTTCAAGCTAGAAGAAAGTTAAATAAATGTACTAAGACTCCCACATAGGGTGAGTAAATATCCCATATATTTCACAGAAATTACAACAAAATGAAGGGAAGTGAAGTTTCTGCAGTCAAACTGTCCTCTGCTTTTAATTTAAAAATCAACAAATATTGAGGTACATTTTGCCACCTTCTGCTAGAAGTGATCTGGAACTAAAATGTGAATCCTCCCAAATGGGAGGTTTACTGATGTGGATCTAAATTTCACCAGTGTATCCCATGTTAGATCACCCAGCACTGGGCAGACAGGAAACTTAAGACTGTTCGTAAGACAAACTCATCTTGCAAATGGATTTTAAATTCTTCAGAGCTCCTATCCACTTCCAAATGTTGATAATAGGGGGGGATCAGAAACCTTCTCATGAACCCTGTGCATTTTGCATGTTGAAACCCTGGCTTGAATTCAGGTCTCCACCTCAGCTTCTTGTAAATGTTAATATTCAAGCAGAACAAAAACGTTAGAGGCAATTACAACATGAACATTTCTTGTTTATGTATAGTAGCTGATAGCAGAGCCTGTAATAATAATAATCTGTGTTTATACATGTGCTGGTCAATGTAACATTTGGGTACAAAATACCTTTTCACTGTCACAAGAAAATAACTGGATTGATGTAACTTTTTTCTTGTATTAATATAATCTCTTGCCTTGCAGGGACCAGTTCCACTTCTGTCATGTTATTTATGATTTTTAAATACATTTATGATAAATTAGGCTCGTTTCTAAGGTAAACAATACTGGAGCCAAGCAGCTGTCTCTGTACATGTGCATGTTATCACAGCTGATATCAAGTCCAAGTCAGACTCCTTGTCTTGCTTGGACCTTTCTTTAACTTTTCTGGCTTTTTCAGGGAAATGTGGACCAGCCTATTTTCTTATTAAAAATACAGCTTTTTGAAAAGCTGAACTTATTTTTTAAATCTTTGTTTTTACAATTACTGAGTCAGAAAGTCTGTAACAATCATATTTTTCTAAACTGCCAATTGCTTGTGTTGGTAATTGATATATAAATATATATTTTATTCTACAAATTTCCATGTAGTTTTGAAACTCTTTGTTTTCATATATATCCTATTTTCTTGAATTATCTCAAAAAGCTATGTGTCTGTATAGTGACTATATGAAATTGTATAAAATGCAGCTGCATAAAAAGGCTGACTTTATTTTTTATTTAAGTTGTTAGAGCAAAGTCATCCTGTTACTCCACACAAGATGCATGGAAAGAAATCAGGTCATTGTTTTGAAAGGCTGGAGAGCGTTACGTGACACTTCCTAAAAATTCTCAGCTGGGAGTCAGGAGAATTTATTCTGCAAATGGTGCCATTTTGGGGCCTGATTCTATAGTTTATTTACACTGTTTAGGACATATAATGTGTGAATAGCAGTGATGGAGTAAGGCCCTTTTCTAATGAAAAATGGGGCCTTTTAACTAGTTACGGGGCTATATCTTCAGTATTTAAGGACAACTTCTTGTGTTCTTTTCTGTGCTGTGGGCTCCTCCTGTGTATTCTGGATTTATTACATAGCTGAAATGCCACATTAAATTGACTGAAGCCCCGTGCACAGATGAACATGATAGAAAGCTGCAATGAAATATTGCAGGAAATGGCCTGATTTCATTCTTCAGAGCAATAGTTAAAGTAACTCACAGCCTTGGCTTCTGTGCACCTGTAAAGCAGGGGCCCTTGGTTTGTACTTTGGTCATGGTGTATCATGGAAGGATTTCTGCTCTCTGCCTGTAAAATAGTGTCTATTCCTTGACCTTGTCAGAAGCATAATATTTTCTCAAGCTAAAAAATATGTATCTGATTCTGCAAGACTTATCTGAGAGTTAAGGGCAGCTGGGACCTTCTGTGATCAGGCCACATTATTCTGAAAGTTTATCCTTCAGTGACAAATAAAATATGATGTGGCTTTGCTGTTTGCAAGGAGGATAAAGAGCCTGCAAATTCATCACCCCAAGCCCTAGCCTTGTGGCTGTTTTGAGATTCTCCACTGTTACCAATGAATTTTGTTGAATCGGATTATAAAATCAGAGTATTTTATTGCATGTGTCCTTTTTTTTGTAATGAAAAAAAAAAAAAGCTGTATTTGATGTTGCAGTCATAATGCAGTAAATAAACATATGTATTTCTTTTTAAGGACTTTTAAGTTATTCTGGGGGGAGGTTTCACTTTTTTGCTGTGCTCTATTTCTTACTGTCAGAGTATTTGGGCTGACCTAGAAACACCCAGACCAAGCAAATCAAGGACAAAATTTTCTGCTTCTTGCCTCTCCACTCATGTACCACTGGAAGAAGGTTGTGCTGAATGTACCTACTTCACTCTAGCCCTGTAAGATTTTAATAGTAAATGTCAACTTTTCTATAAAACTGTGCAGTTGTTTGAATAGAATTCTACTGGACCCCAAGACAATGTGAATTTGCTAAATCGTGTTATGATGCTATGATTTTTTACAGTGTTGGCCTTTTACACTATCTGTGGGGTTTCCCTCAATCCCAAACCTGCTAAGACAAAAGGAAGTTTTTTTGATAACCTCATGGTTTAGGTTAACACCAGTCACATGTAGTGAGTGAGCAGTGTATGAGTTCAAACACCGCTGATTTATCTGAAGGGTAATCACTGCAACATGGTTGTGTGGATACACAGCTCTCATTAGCATCAAGATCTTTGCTGGTTTCTTTCCCGAATCTTTATGAGATAGAGTTTGCCAGCTTCTCTGACATTTAAAGGCTCCACAGGCAGTTACTTCTGGAAGAGTGAAAAACCACTGTGGTTTTTTGGTGAACCTGTGTGTGAGGTTCCCTGTTGCTGTAATGAACACCCTGAGCTTTATCCAGTCTTTGACTTCTCTCAGGTATTTGGACCATGTGGTCCTGTGCCTTCCTGTGAGCTGTTTCCTGCTAAGCCCCCAGAAGTACAAATGCAAACACTTCAACTGCCCATAGCTGTGTCAAGATCAGAGCAGCAGCTCGAATCCCTCCCAGAAGAGAATGCGATAAAACAAGTCCAGGGCTGTAGGAAGAGCAAGATGTGGTGGTGGGACAGTTACATTCCCATAAGAGCTACAATGAGTGCGTAAAAGAAATTTCAGTTCTTACCAGTATTTTTCTCCTTTGCAATGCATTTTTTCATCTTACAGTTTATTTTTTGTGGAGCCAGAAAGTAGTGTTCTTTGTGTGAATCAGGCGTCTTCTGGAACCAGCAAAGAAACGCAGAACCTGATTTTGTTCCCAACATTGTACATAAAACAGGAAAGACTGTTGTCCAGGAGGGAGGAGAGAAAAGTGCCTAAGTACAGCTCACACTTGTATGGTGAATGAGTATTTTGTTGACCAGGTTCAGGCTGCAAACAGCTCTACAGCTGATCAGTGGGGGTTGAGACAGTCAACGAGAATTATTATAAACACTTTAGGGGACAAAGAAATACTCCGGGCAGTTATAAATCTTGTAAGTCTCATATTAGTAAAGAAACACCTGTTTTAGATAGCAAGCCTGCTGCTAGAGGATGGAAATATCTGTTTAGGTTGTAGCAGCAAAAGGTGGCAAGTTCAATAAATAAAAATAATAGGGTAAGACGCTCGAGTGGAGTAAATCAGTGCAGCTTCATTGAAGCTGTTGGAACTAAGTCAATTTACAGCAGTAAGAATCTGGCTTCTAGTCAACAGGGATTTTACAGAATGCTTGAAATCTCTCCATGTAGAGAGTTCTCTTCTGCCTTATGCCTCTGCACTAAATCATATCTGCACAAAAATTCTCACTGGTATAATGAGTTCATTTTGGATATGTGAGCATTCATTACATGCTTACGTAAACCAAGAGAAAATAATATGTCATTAGCAAATCTTAAAAAAGGATGGAGGAAGGTTACCAAGTGAGAACTATTTAAATAAAATCAATCTCAATCCTGGAGATTTAATGGGGAGTGGCTGTCTATGGAAAAGGGCTGATGGTGTGTGTTGATGCTGCACGAAGAGGCTGAGCTCTACAGCCGTGAGAGATTAAAAGCAGCCACTGAGATTTTTTTCTAGGTTAATATTTCAAGCTTTCTACATTTCATTCTGTGACATACCATGCATGCAGACTTGGTTTTCAAATGCAGAAAAATGCTCTGATAAACACATATTGCGGGAGCAAATGAAACTGAAGGCTCATCCGGTTTTACCGTAGCACTCGTGGTATTAAGAGGGATTGTAATATAATCCTCTTCAATGAATAACCCTAACAGATGTTATCAGGGTTGCTCTATATGAGCCGTGGACCTCTTGCTAGAACTCCCTCTGTGGAAGTCCAGTTCATAAATTGTCCTAATGGGCTGCCTGCCTCGTCCCGCTGCTGCAGCAGCATGAAAGGGAGGTGGTTACCAGAGGCCTTGAAAGCCAGCATTATTCCCATCTGGTTTGCATTACAATACTGCTAAATATTTCATGCTTTTTGTTTTACAAACAAATAAAAGCAGAACTAATCTTTTTGCTTAATGTTTTTTGATGGACATTTTTGAGTGGGGGAAAAAAAAGTTCGGGGTTTTTTTTGATTTTTTTTTTTCTTTACTTCAGATCTTAACATGGCTCTGCAAAAGCTTTTAATGGCAGATAGAGCAGATCGCTGTTGACTTTTCTGGTGGGCTTTTTATGGCACCATGGATACAGGAAAAGATGCAGGGGAAATCCAGATGATGAATGTGCTGTTCAATCATCTGGGATTTCTTTGCTTGCGAGGAGATAACTCGATGAAGTGCAAACAGAGACAGGGAGCAGACCTTGACTGCTTGTCAGCTACATGCAGAACTATCTCTGGCTTCTTCATTAGAAACACAGCAGCTATTAGTACCCCTTTGCCCTTTCACAGCGCCCTGTCAGAGGGTCCCCAAGCACTGCAGCAAGAGCCATCCATTAAACCACAGAGCAACGGGTCTCTTTAATCACCCTTACTTTACAGGGAGTGCAATGGCAGCCCTGGAAAGATTCAGCTGGTGTTTTAACCTCCTGGTTCCCTAAACTCCTGATGAGATAGATGGGCAATGGAATTCAGCCTCTCCGGCAGTGGGTGCTGGGGTTGACCCAGCTCCGTGCAGGGACCTTCATCCAGGGGCAGAGGTTGCAGGGGGGTCAGGAACCCCCTGGGATGCACAGCCTCCCCTCAGGCGCCCACCTGTGGAAATGCCAAAGATTTTGTGTGGTTTCCTTCTAATCCAAATCAAGTCCCAGCGCAGGGTGGGGCCTCTCAGCTGATACTTCTTGGCTCAAACAGCCTCATCAGCTGGTTTGTCTGGTGTTTGGACAAGTGTCTTCATCAGGACACCCTTTGGGCTGTGTTAGGTGTGTGGCCTTATCACAGGGTGGGGTGAAAGCATGTGGAATGTCACTTAGAAAGGGCTCAATATTGAGAAAGGCTCAATATTGACTCTCTCAGGCTGTTGCAGCTTGGCCCTGCAATGGGGTGATGGTGTGCTGGTGCAGATAGTGAAAGCACCATCCTATGTTTGACCACGTAGTAATATTTTTTATATCATTTCACAAACAGAAACGGGTTTGTCTGATTCATTCTTGAGACAAATTCACTGCAGTTATTGCAGGATGAATTTTTCCCTGGTGGCTGATGTATCCATCATCCCATTCCTTCCTCCCCTAACTGCTGGCCTGAATTCAGAGGCAAAAGTGAGTCTCAGGGACTGACCCTAATGCTTGCCTGCAAACAGGCTTTATGTCTTATGCTGAACAAGACACTCAAGCAGTAAAACTACATTTTGCTTTCTATATTGTATTTCTTATTTTGCTAGCATTTGCCTCCTGAGGATTTTAAGGTCCGCTGCAAGGTTTAACTAATTCTCAACAGCCATGTATCCATTGAGTTAATCTTTTCTAATTACAACTGAAGTACTGTTGCCAGAGCAGAAGATTGTGGCTCTTGAGCATCTCTCTGCAATCGTACACAATAGTTTCACTCAGAATTGTAAAAATAAATTGTAACTTGTAACTGCCACAGGTCCTTGCATTCAATCATTTTCATTATGGATTTGGATGTTTCACTTAAAAAATTTCAAATCCAGGAAAAGTAAATGCTGAGCCATAAAAGCTTAGGAAATGGGTCGAATCCAGCATACAAGGCAGTATTACAGCGTCTGATCTGCTGTCTCTGGTAATACCCTCACAAGTCAAGGGTCTCTCTTACTTTTTTTCATTCCTGAACAAATGAATTGCAGCATGTATGAAATCTCCAGAGGCCATCTGTGACTGTAATTCATTTACCCACCATATTATGGAACAGATTTTCCAGTGAGTTCAAAACTTGGGAAAGGGGGGAAGGGAATAGCATGATGAGAAGGACCTGTGATATGTATCTAAAAATAAAAATGTTATTCAATTGTCATATTTGATGGATAAAGTGTCTGACGCACCAGGTGAAGCCATAGCAACTAGATAAATATGTTTAAAACATTTAATTTTGATACATTAAGAATGAGTTGGAGCAGGGACTTATCGACACTGAAATTAAGCAGACATTTCTAAGTTCCTAAAAGCCTCTGATTTTGTTTAGCTTGGAAGAAATTTTACTGTAGATAACTTGGAAGTGTAAGGGGAAGTTGGACTTGGTGCACAAAGGAGCAGCTCTGACAGGTTAGGACTAGCAATTACCTTTCTTCTCCATCTGTTATTTCCCCAGTGCCAGCAGCCCCTACCTGCTTCACGTTAGACCGCACGAGGCCCCTCAACAGACTTACAGACTCTTGGCTTCTGCTTTTAATTTGAAATTAGTAGGCTCATTTATGACCTTAGCTGCTACAAAAATATTTTTATATCTAGGGCGCTCTCAATACTTCTGTAGTGCTGTTAACATTCAGTTATTGTAATTAGTAACACATCCTCATGAACAGCCAATTGGTTATGTGGCTGTAAGCATCAGATTTCCTCCCTGAGTAATTCCAAGGATGTCACCAAAGTTACAGCAGGAATTGATTCAGCCCACGGTGGCTGGCAGGATTCGTGTTTATTCTTCTGGTCACGTTGGTACTTACTAAAGGGTTTTACCTTCTGCACCAGGTCCTGTGTTTCTTCATGAAGTGATAATATGCAGAAGAGGAAACCGCAGACTTCTAAAAATCATTTTCTGTTGACATCTGACCAAGAGTTATGGCTGAAGCAGGAAAATGTTCACTTCCAGGCAGTAATTAGGAGGCTGTATCTGAGCAGAGAGTGGTGGAAAGAAAGGCAAGTGAAGAAGCAACATCCAGGAGCAGCAATTTAGCTTGCTGTCGGTCTGAGATCAGTGCGAGGTGCTGCACCGAGCCTTCCACTTGCTGCCCCTGGCACCTGAAAGCACCAGCATGAGCTTTTTCCTCCTAATGCACCAGGCCCTGAAATATCTTTCTTCTGAGCTAGTGCAAACATGAAGAAGACACACACAATCACTTTCTCCCCCATCTTCAAAGGATTGCAGTAGCACTCATCTCCCTTAAGTGGCAGGGGTGCTGCAG
Source organism: Apus apus (assembly GCF_020740795.1). Taxonomy (NCBI): domain Eukaryota; kingdom Metazoa; phylum Chordata; class Aves; order Apodiformes; family Apodidae; genus Apus; species Apus apus. The sequence continues at coordinate 50,923,532 of NC_067286.1, read as the reverse complement.
GGCATGAGCTGAGGAGGGGCTGGGAACACCAGGCACAGCAGTGATAGCAGCCTCTGGAGAAGGATTCACAGCTCTTCAGTCATGCAAAGCAAACCTAGTGTGCTTGTTTGGGGGATGAATGTAGCCTAATGCTGCTGATACTGCGACATTACTGCTTTCAACACGACCATCACAGCCAGTGAAGTAGCTGCATATTTTCTTTTTAGCTCATGCCTTCGCATCCATAGCAGATAAAATATTTTGCAGCGTGCCTGTAGTGCTGAGTGTAGCTTTTGGATTGAAATTATACAATACTGGCAAAACATTCAGTGACAAGACACAATTTACAATAGCAAAACGACATAATTGTTAACAACATCAGTTATTTTTCCAGTGGAGGACTATGACATGTTGGCAGAAATATCCTATTACTGATACAGCTGCATCTATGCAACAGGCTTTTTTTTTTTACATGTAAATATATATGTTTATACACACACCATGATACTTACATCAGCAACGCTTGTAGTGTTGGGCTTGTAGTAGTAGGTAAGAGGTTAGTAAGTAAAAGCAGTTTAGGCTCCTCTCTGTCTAAACTCTGCTTGTTACTCTTCAAAAAACAGGGGATGATGATGAGAAACATGAGTGCTTTGCCATTATCGCTTCATTTATACTGAGTGGCACTTTGGTTCCAGAAAACTAAAACTGAATAGAAAGAAAAACAAATACAATTCAAAATCCAAACTGTCCAAGACAAGAGTGAGGAAATGGCAATATGGGAAAGGTGTGGCAGCAAGGTTAAAGGGAATAAATAAATATATAAATAAATATACCATTCACGTATAGAAAATAAAAAAGTAAATGACAAATGAAGTCACAGCTTTTTAACAAAGAGAAGAGGAAAGGGGGGTGAGCTGCAGATGGAAATGCTGCACCCATGGGAAGAGAGGGCCCCTTGGCTTTACATAGGCTTCACAAGGCAATGGGGGTTTCACTCCTGGGGAGTATGCCTCACAAAAGCAGAGAGGAATTGGGAGAGACTCGATGTTTTCCATGACCAGCTGTGGGTACCTGACTTGCAGGAGACCCACGGAAGCCAGGACTGGGAATCAGAGAGAAGACACAGTCTCAGGCACAACCACATGCCCCACTGGGCGCGGGAGCTGCATCCTGCTGCTGCCAGGCGATGCTGGTGCCACCTCCCATCCAACCTGGGCAGCTGAGGTGTGGTGAGACCTTCAGGAGCCAATCTGGAAAAAGGCTCCACAGTACTTTCTATGAGTCTGATGGAATCTGTGCCCCAGCTATATGCCTTGAAGCAGCATGCCTTTCCAAGGGAAAAGAGGCAGCAGGGCAGCATCCCAGGTGGTCAAGCGCCAGCCTGGGCACAGCCATCAGCCTGGAGGAGCTTGGCCAAAGCAGAATCATAGAATCATAGAATCCTAGGGGTTGGAAGGGACCTCAAAAGATCATCTAGTCCAACCCCCCCTGCTAGAGCAGGGTCACCTAGAGTACATCACACAGGAAGGCATCCAGGCGGGTTTTGGATGTCTCCAGCGAAGAAGACTCCACAACCTCTCTGGGCAGCCTGTTCCAGTGCTCTGTCACTCTCACAGTAAAAAAAAATTTTCTGATATTCACCTTAAACCTCCTGTGCTCCAATTTGTATCCATTACTCCTTGTCCTATCACTGGTCATCACTGAAAAAAGCTTAACTCCATCTTCTTGACACTCACCCTTTACGTATTTGTAAACATTGATGAGGTCCCCCCTCAGTCTCCTTTTCTCCAAACTAAAGAGACCCAGCTCCCTCAGCCTTTCCTCATAAGGGAGATGTTCCACTCCCTTAATCATCTTTGTAGCTCTGTGCTGGACTCTTTCCAGCAGTTCCCTGTCCTTCTTGAACTGAGGGGCCCAGAACTGGACACAATACTCCAGATGCGGCCTCACCAATGCATAGAGGGGGAGGAGAACCTCTCTTGACCTACTAACCACACCCTTTCTAATGCACCCCAGGATGCCATTGGCCTTCTTAGCCACAAGGGCACACTGCTGGCTCATGGTCATCCTCCTGTCTACCAGGATTCCCAGGTCCCTTTCACTTACACTGCTCTCCAGCAGGTCAGCCCCCAACCTGTACTGGTACATGGCGTTTTTCTTCTCCAAATGCAAAACTCTACACTTGCCCTTGTTGAACTTCATCAGGTTTTTCCCTGCCCAAGTCTCCAGCCTGTCTAGGTCTCTCTGAATGGCAGCACAGCCTTCTGGTGTGTCAGCCACTCCTCCCAGCTTTGTGTCATCAGGAATCTACTGCCTGCTCTTCAGCCTCTTTCCTCAGAGCTCAGCAGAAAAGTAAAACACCTTCTGCTAAAAATCATGTCTAGAGATACTTTTTAATAACATTTCCAATCAGGACTTACATTGCTCATGGTAAGAAATTCCAAACTGATCTTCTTCGCATTGTCGCACCCTTGCTGTGTTTGGCTCCCCAGCTCCCTTTGGCAGGTAGCCACGGGAAGAGTGCTCCTGGCCCAAGGGGATGCCTGATCCCCCACAGAGGAGCTGGAGGCTGCACAGCAGCCAGCCCTGGCCCTGCTCACCACTGCTAGGCAGGCTGGCAGGGCACCAGCAAGGCTGGTTTCCACCAGACGTTAGGCAGAACTAACCAGTACCCACAGGATCCTTATAACCAATAGTTTTCTGATGGCTGTTTTCCCTCCAAAATCATGTTTGGCAGTGTTGTCCTGCAAGGCTGAAGCCAACAGAAATTGGCTTCTGACCATGTCCACTGACAGTTGGCACCACCAGGAGTCTTTGCCTCCTGGGATGTCTCCAGCCTCCTTGGATTATTCCAGCCCTTCCTTCAGCACCCGCCATGGGTTGCTGGTGAGGGGCAGTGTGGCTGCCTTTCAGCAGCACAGTCCTCTCCAGGGGGCACTTGGCAAGGCTGAAGAAGTGCTACAGGGAAAGAGCTTTTTGAGAGTAAGGTTAAAATTGTGCATTAATGCAAGCAACCTGCACTAATGCCTGCCTGCAGTGCTGGAAAAGCAGCTGGTGAGTCTGAGCATCTTCTTTTGCTTCAGAGCACTCCTGAAACTTGAGGTTTCATCCCAGGATGAGTAAGCTTGGCCACTCTTGTCTTCCTGGGGCCAAATTTTGAGAAGACCTGTTCCTGCTCTTCTACACAGTGCCCTTTCCAATAGAAATGAGTGGTTTGTATTTGTCCTTGATAGAAGCCTTGCCTTGCATGAGTTATTTTTGTGGTATTTCAACCAGTAGCCATCCACCTTGGTTTTGCTGTGAGAAGAGCTAAGTGCAGAAATTAGCAAGAACTGCCCTAGTGCCACCACATTTTGGGGTGTACTTGAAAGCTCTGTCTCCTGGCAGAGTGCCTTCACCTGTGAGATGCCAGGGGTAATGCAGATGGGAACAGACAATATGTGCATTGCTGGGCAATTCCTCCAGGATAGCAAAAAGGCATTTAATTCCTTATGACAGAAAACAGGGTCATGAGAAGTCTCATGTTAAGCAGGAGAATAAAGGTAAGCATTCCTTTTGGTGCCACTTTCTTCCCAGCCTCTCAAAATGGAAGTCAATGTCTTAGAGAGCTGTGTTGGATCAAGTTGGTAATCCAAGGCAGCAGCACACTACTGTGAATGCAGGTTTTGTGTTATCAGTATCTGGAGCTGGATGTCACATTGCTCTGGATGTCTTTACTTAAACTTGAGAAAAAACTTGGGTTGAATTAAAAACTGACACTACTTTCGTTAGGGCACAGGCAGCTTTTGCTTGCTTTTGTGTAAATCTATTGATATTGGTGGGAGAAGAAAGCCAGAACATTTTTACTGGCACCTAACAAGTATCTAAGCTCTAACAAAAATCATACCCAGGTGTGTGAGCCTTGCTGTACACTCCCTGCTGAGATGAACGCAAACAGAAGTGCCAACACCTGGCCAAAAAAGGGTCACTGGTCTTTTAAACCCATTCATGTTAACATCTTACCTATGGGGAGACTGGGGTCCAAGTGGCAGTGACAAAAGCTGGGCAGTTTCACAAGCAGAGAAGTCCACAATATCTGAAGGCTAGGGCCACCCATCCGGGAGCCCAGGGCCCTCACTGAGAGGTGTTTTCCCATAGTGCTGGAGATGCCAGATGAGAGCAGCTGGGACTGCACTATGATCAGCAGAATGAGATACAGCTGATTTTTTTTAGTGGTTGGTTTTGGTTTTTTTTAAGGACTCGGCTGATAAGACCCTCCTTGGAGAGCTCACGTGCTGATTTTGGATGCAATCAATTTTATATCTCCAGTTTGCACTGTTGCTATGGGAATCTCTTCTGAGGGCACATGTGTGTGTACACACACATGAGGCTGTGCATGCTTCCCAAGGGAAGGGAACTGGCTTCATTTCCTCTGCCCCTTTCATACCACGGCCTGAAATACTTGTGCTTAAATTCCATCACATTGTGCAAAACCTCTTCTGTTTCAGCTGGCTAAAACCAGCTGCTATTTCTTCTTTTGTTTGAAAAAGCGAACCAAAACAATGTTTACTTTAGTTCTGGAGAGTGTCACAGATAATCTGTGGGATGGAGTCCTCATTTTCCATGCACTCCAAAACCGTAGAGTGTCATGCACAGCTGTCGGTAGTACAAAAAATGAATTTGAGTTGCACAGCTCAGACAAAAGCAGATATAAGTTCCGTGTGCATTTTCCTGTAAGAAAACAGGAGGAAAGGATGAGGAGAAGAATCTTAATGTAAAAGAAATGTGAGGATTTTAGAGACTCACAAGAGGATAAAAGAATCTGAAATCTGCCAGTAAAGAGAGATCTGTTGCCTTCCTGAAGCATGGGGATCTAATTACTCTTTTTTTCCTCCTCTTCATTATAAAACAACTATTGCAGAACATAAATGACCTTGTAGACTCACTAGATATTTCTGCCAAAAAGTGTATCCATTATCAAGTAATACATTTTCTGCTTGTGCAGCTCCAGTGTGCTCTTTTGAAGAGCAGTAAGTTCTCTTGTGACTCCCTTATCACATTTCAGGATGCCTTTAGTCATGGGACTCCGCTTATTCAGTAGTTCATGTCAAGTTTACTTCAGTAAGCAAAACTTAAAGTTCTTTGAGAGTCACTTTTCTGTTCCCCAATGAGGGAGGTGTTGGGCTTTCTCCTCTCACTAAAATACGTATGAGGTTTGCTATTGATTTCATGGAGGCCACGAAGGCACAAAACAAAACTTCTCAAGAGCAAGTCTCCTTGGAGCTATGCTAATTCACACCATCTGAAGTCTCTTTTTGCAAGAAATCAGCAGCAAAAAGAAAATCAGGGTTTGGGACAAGCACTTCAAAAAGTAGAAACAACTGTGGGAGTGGGTCTGCAGAATTTTAAAATGCATCATAGTTCAAATCATCCTGTCCAGCTGTATTGTTACTCAACCTGTACAGCATGAAACCTGGGCCTTGAGAGAGAATAACTTTAGATTGAAGATAGACAAAAATAATTCTTTGTTATTAAAACCCCCAAATTCTAGAGACCGTCTGAAATGGGGCAGCTGCACTCCAGTGCTTTCACGGGACTCTCCTGACCAGCCGTCCTTACTCAGCTGTTCCCAGCAGCAGTTCAGGACCATGCTAGTTGGCATCAGCTACAACCTAACCATGGACTGTCCCAACAGGTTGACCACAGAGGTGACCACACAGTGGTAATGGTCACTGTGAAAAGTAGTAATATAAATGCAGTTTAGGGTCCCAAGTCCAGGTAAGTACACTGGCATTTGATGCTGAAACCTGGATTCGAGTGCTTTGCTTTGTGATACATTAAGTGCCACAATAATGAAATATTATAGTTAAGTTAAAAGGGAAAAAGATCAACTACTTTTTGGCTGAGAGAGTGAGCCTTTTGTTTGCTCAAATTAACTCATAAATGGGAGTTGTGCCCTTAAGAATATAGCTACTGGCTTTCATTTAAGAAAAATGTATATTGCCATTGTTACGATGTCCCCTATTGTAGTAAACCATAATAGCACTTGGGTTTTTATTGTTATTGTAAACCATTCATGTATTTCAGTCCCATGGGGATGAAACACCAACTGTCTGTGTGTGATGCATCTTCTAACTGCACACTTGCAAAAAAGAAAAGAAAAAAAATAAATAAGAGGGGGGTGGGAGGGTGGGGGGTGTGTGTTTTGAAATAAAGGAGTCCCAGAAATGCAGACAATTTTTCTTCTTGTTAGGACCTGTCAGTTATGATAGCCTCTCTGGTTGTGCTGAAAACTGTGTCCCCCACATTCACACCAGGATCATTAACAGCTGTCCCACACCCTCCGTGCACCCAGAGGAAGGCATGTTATCTCTCTCATTTTCTGGTTTCTCCAAATTCTGATATGAGGCAAGAACAACTTGCTCTGTTCTGCAGGTACATACATTAGATGTTTCAGGCTTTCTCAGCATAAGAGGTCCAGTGTCATCATCAGGCTGAGGTTCATGGCTCTTCCCAACTCCAGTCTCACCTCTCACCCATCCTCTTAGCTCGCAGAAAGAGGGCAACATCTGAGCATGCTTTATTACAAGTCCAAGCCATTGCTCAACAGGCTAGACAAATGAACTTGATGTGGATGAATAGTCCATTTCAGCAGCAAATACTTTGTCTTCAGTATGGTTATGGCTACTCTTAACTTCTCATTGCAGGTGGAACCAGATGGTTCTTCTGCAGGATCTGGAGTTACCCACATCTGGCTCGTTATGTTCCTGGAAATAGTAACAGTTACTTGAGAGAAAATCCCCTTCAAGGTTTGTGTCATTGTCCCCACCAACAGAGAGGGACAAGGAGGGGCCACAGGCTGCCTTGCACAGGGTTACCTGGCAGTGTGAGGGCTTCAGAATGACAAGGCTGTTGTGATGGGTCCTCCACAAGAAATACAATTTTACAGGTGCGAGAACTCTTCCTGAGCCCAGCATGGGCAAAATAAACATGGTTTCTGGTTTGCTTGGAGGAAGTAAGAGGCAACCCTCAAAACTTCTGAAGAAACAGGACTTCTAGCAAAGTGTTCAAAAGCCACTAGTTTGTTGGTCTCTTAACAGCTCATCACAAAGTTCTCTATCTGATCTGAATAGAGTAGATAAAAACTCAGTATTTACAGCTTCTGTTTTAATTTCTGCTGATCAATTAAAATTTTGCTTCTTGTTTGCAAAACAGCCAAATAAATTATTTTTAAAAGAACTTTTTCCTTACTGGTAGTGTCCTGGTAGATTCATATGGAAGGATGTGACTCCTGGGATCCTTTCAATCATGCTGCTCACCTGGGAACGGTTCTGTTAGATCCACTGTAGACTCCAGGCAAGCGAAGGCTATCAGTCTGACTGTGTTGTAGTTTTCCCTTTCTGAGGTAAAATATAGTGTAATATTAGATCATTCCACTTTTATTCCTGGAAAACACCTTCATGCTGAAGGAGATATGGTCTTGCTGGTATGGCAGTGAACTTGTTTGATATAACCTGTCTTCATTGCTCTGCCATTGATTGCTTATGTGATCTGTTCCTGAAATACAATTTTGCCCTCTAATAAATAAGGGTATTAATATGTGTGGCAAGTTAAATGGAAATACATAGTAATATTTTTGAGACTACTAATAAAGAAATGCCATAGAACAGCTTTATAACTGGCTCTCAGCAAATATCCTCGACTGTCAGTATCAGAAGAAGCAGATCCTAGTTTCAAGAGAACTGGCATCCTGTAGTTGATTTTTTTAATTTTTTTTTTTAACTGGGTTAGGCTAAAGCTGCAGAATGTGCTTGTGAGAGAAGACTTTGTGAATGCTCATAGCACCAGAAAGACCTCAATCAGAATTACCTTTTATTACACACAGGATATGAACTTCATCTGGGAAAGACAACTTGAATGATGAGCAGATTTTTTTGTGTAATAAAGCACTAACCATGATCTAAGGTTTTCCTGCAGTTAAAGTATTTAGAATGGCTCTTTCCTGTGTGATCTCTCTGGTGTCTCTCTCCTCTACCTGGCTGCTAATTTAACATAGAAACTGCAGGAGCATCCTACCTTTATGATCTGCTCCTCAATCGAATCTGGTTGAAACTGTTTCATGACTGGCAGATAGAGATGCACAAACACAAAGTTTGATCACCTAAGCCTTTTTATCCAAATTAAAAATATAAAACCAATGAAATAACCAAAAATTACTTTACAATATGAAGCTTGGGCTGGAGATACTTTTTTTTTTTCATCTCCAGCATTAACCATCAGTATTTTGCTGTCTGCCCTCATCATGCCAATAGGTTGAGAGGTAACACACTGGCCTCAGCAGTGGTTCTGTGTGGTGAAGACCAGGCAGTTGTACCACAGCCTCATTACCTGAAGTACACAGGTGCAATTGTCACCCTTGGGGAGGAGAAGCTTCTGGTCCTACCCTGCATAGTTATGTTGCCAAATCATCCCTTCTACATGAACCTCTCCAGGGAATGCCCCTGCCCCCAAATTTATATATGTTGATATCAGTAATAACCATGGGAGTGGGATTAAGCCAGCACTCAGATGGGAATTTCTGTCAAAATTTGGATCAAAATCCTCACAGCAGGGCCATGGTGGGTCTTGGAGTTTCCAGTAACAGTACCTTGCTGAAATGCATGTGAGGGTACACCACTCTTCACCTGTAGAACTTTCCCCAGAACAACAAACCCACCAGCCTGTAAGACACTGAATCCATCTCTCTTAATGATGTACCCTGATGTACCCCAGTGGAGAATGGCCTTTCTCAAGAAAAAATATCCACTTATTTTATCAGAGTAGCTTTTTGCAGACATGTGACCTGCTTTTCTTTGTCCTCCCAAAACCCAAGATTTCCTGTTTTTTTGGAAAACCATTTCCATTCCACCTGTCACTTGCCACAAAGGTGTAGTTGTACTGCCATGCAAAATGGAGACGGCTGCAGAAAAGCACCCAGACTTCCTCAACAAAAGGGCCTAAATGTGAGGGAAACATCAAGAAAAAAGGAAAAGAAAAATGAAAAAAAAAAAGAAAAAAAGAAGAAAAAAAAAAGACATAGCTCAGCCAATGCAAACATGTAAGGAGCTGCACAAGGGCTCAAAAGAGAAACCAGATTGCTGTTGAAATAGCTGGTTAACATTTTGTCTGGAAGCACAGCTTCAATAAAATAGGTAAGGAAACCAACTAAGGACCCCCAATAGCAAACATATTTATTGAGAATCCAATAAAAGTCTCAGAACAAATAGCCTGAAGGACCTGTAGACACAGCCTCTGCTGTAATAAAAATGCAATACAAGGCATCAGGGAAATGGTAAGGGAAAAGGGCTGCTCCATGAGAAAACCAAACAAAAATCCCAGAGCACAAGGCCTGGAGACACAGGCTGGGATGTAATAAAATAAGTGCCATTGGGGAAAAAGAAAGAAAAACAAAACATCTAACAAAGGCACAAAGAAGCCCCAGATACCCCAGTAAGTCTAGAAAACCAGCACAAGTTGCCATAAAAACACATGGGAAAATAGAAAAAGAATAACGGCTGCAAAGCAATTGACTCATACAGGTACCTGAAGGTAGCGTGGAGGCGAGAGTCCACAGGAAGCCTTGGCAGCTGCAGGAAACTCTGAGGGTGCCTAGGAGACAAACCTGTAAAAGGTGACAAAACAGTGGCCTCAAAAGGGCTAAATCTCTGCGCTGGAGAGAGATTTATATTAAGTGCAAACCCCCACATTGCATCGAGCTGCAATTTTTGTTTGATTTCTCTTGGTCAGCAAAACTTTTCAGTAGGTACAGCAAGATGCTAGAGAACTTTTCTTACAAGTGCACAGGAAAAATTGGTTTCAGAGAAAATTGTTGGCTCAGTGAGTTCAATCTGTACCTGCTTATTGTGAATTTTCATGTACCATAAAAGCTGCCAGAAATATGGGCAATTATTGTTGAAGTCATTGTCATGTTAAGTGCTGTTAATGAAAATGACATAAAATAAGGGTTCGCAGGAAAAAGCAAGATTTTTTATTAAGGCGAATGAGTAAACGGAGAAAGAAGGTGATTTTCATTTCCTGGCTCCAGCCACACATTGCAGGTCATGACCATAAAAGAGCGGCTGCCTGTTGCAAGGCAAGAACCTGCATTCTTAGGCTACACTGCTCCCTGGACCCCTGCCCTGCTGACAGAAAGCATGTATGGACAGGACAGGTCTAGGCTGGCATATCAGCAGCACATCCTGCTGGATGATGGCAATTTCATGTGCCCTGCTGCAGAGAGATGTTTCCACCTAGGGAGGTCTGCCATGGATGCTTCTCACCTCTGCCCCTGGTTTTACCATCAGTGAGCACGGGAAGCATGTGACAGTTCTGCCTGCATTTGGGCAAGGATGCCCTCGGGACAACCCAAGGTGCAGATGTCACCTGATTTTCTCCACATGAATGCCAGGCTTGGAGGAGAAGAGGCACACACTCATGCTATGAATGACAGCTCTGCAGTTGGGATCTTTGAGTCTCCCAAAAAATTCACTCACACTGTGCCCAGAGGTTTGTTTGGTTGGTTTTTGGTGTTTTTTTGTTTGGTTTGGTTTGGTTTTTTGTGGGTTTTTTTGTGTTTTTTTTTAAATAAATGTATTGCTTCTGAAACAGTCACAGAGGTAATTTGCTTAGAAGTGTGCTATAAGTTAGCAGTAACAAGGTATTTTTTTTAATTTACAAGCCTCTGAACTAGGACACCCAACTGACAGTGCTAAATTAAATCCATGGATTCACTTGTCAAGTTTTACTTTGTATTGCTGGCAAAGAAGTGTGGGATTTTTCAACAACTCTCCTTCCACCTGTTTGTCAGTGCTTGTACCAGTCCTTTCTGAACTGGGTTTCCTAAGCTGCAACAGGGTTTGCTGGGCATATAGTTTAATGGTAGAGGATGGTATTTTTAAGGTTTTTGAATGATTCTTCAGCTGAGAAGGTAGTGGGCTGCCCCTCAGCCTAGATCTCTCTATCTCCTTGATACACCCTGGGGGGAATTTTGTCCTGCTAGGGTTAATCACAGTGTCACTCCCTGCCTAGGAGACTTCAAGTTACAGCCACTTTTTCCACTTGTCAGGCCATCCGATAGGGATTTATCCAGCACTACCCAAGTAATTTCCATCTGCTGCTACACCATGAAGTGCTGGGAGGACATGGAAGTGTCTGCAGTTCACAAAGCCATACATGCAGAGGTGCTCTCATCACGCACAGGTCAGGAAGGAAAAAAACCCAAAAGGACCAGTTACAGCAAAAAGGTTAATCTGTTGTGTCTGTGGTCCAAAGGAATGGTGGGCTGAGCTCATTCCACCAAGTCTCTTGCTAATCTGGTGCTCTCATGGGTGTGAAATATTATCAGCTGTTAGAGTTATTAACCAGTGTTAACCAGGTAGTGCATGCACAGAGCTATGTTTAAGGTTAACTGTGCCATTAAGGGCTTACAAAATCAATTAAAGCTTTTAGTGCTCAACAGTTAATGGTTAATTTCTGCAGATGTCCTGTTTCCAATTACTATTCATATATAATGCAAGCAGCATGGCATCACACCTCACCTCAGACGGACTGATATTTTTTTTAATATGTTTTAATACCAGCAAGTTTCACTTAATTGCGTAATACCAAATACTTAGTATTCCTGGAGTGTCATAGAAAGCCCTCTTAAAGTATTTTCACCTTTCTTTTTATATTATTATCACCGCTCCTCACCTCACTTGTGCTCATCTAACCCTGCAAGGGTACAGAGGTGTTCTTGATGTTGTGTCATGTCCCTGCTGCCCAGCAGAGAGGGAGAAATGGCCCTCCATGTCCCTGCAGCACAGGGAGAAACTCATGAGATTTTCTTTCTCCTGTCTCATTGGAAATTATGTGGGAAGCTCACAACCCCCAAAGTGTATTTGAGGAGCTCAAATGCAGATTTAAAAGCCTACATTTGAGCCCGCTGAGTTTGGAAAATTTTAAGCAACAAAAACTCTATTGTAAGACCAACTCTGATAAGGGAGCATTTGACTAAATCTGCAGGTGGAGTTAACAAGGAAGTTCTGAGTCCTGGAGTTACACCCAGGTGGAAGGAAACCTGTTACTGTCAGTAAAGAGAAAGGGTGAATAAATCACCTCTCAACTAATGAGACAAATAAATTAATAAGTAGATTCCTACCAACTCACCCAATAGGAAAAATCAGTTTGCTTCTATACACAAAATTGTGATATTCCTCAGGAGAAATACTCTCGGTTCAGCGAAGAACATGAGCACATACCTAACTCTGCACATGTGAGTAAATCTATGCCTATTGTTAAATTGAGGTTAAGTATATAATTAAATTGAAATTAAATATTAAATGCCTTGGGAATTACTCATGAGCTTGAAATCTAGACATTTAAATGCAATGTTGAACTAGGGCCTCTGGGAGAAAAGAGCCAGGGGGGATGCACACCGTACTAGGCTTGCAAAACCTTCTGAGATGGTTTCACAAGCACTTTCAGTCACCTGATGACTGCACTATTATTAAAAAAAGGCATGTTGCACCTCTTTTCCCTGCCATGCTTCCCCAGTACAGCAGTCATCTAGGTTGTTTGGCCAACTGAATCAGCAAACTTATCTGGAAAAAAAAAATCCTACAGAAATCTTCAGATAGATGTGTTCTCCTATTGATCTAACTGCACAGCCATGCAACTGCAGGTGCTGGTCCATGAGACACAGAGGTGAGGGAATGAGGTGATGCCACCTCTTCTGGTGGCTACAACGGTCTTCAGCAGGTCAAGCTGATACAGAAAATTCATGTGCCTTGAGAGCCTGTTACAAAGGTTGTGTCACTTGGAAGGTCTTTGCAGTCACTTCTGATCTGTTCTTTTGTTTGTGGAATCATGGCTCTTCAAGTCATTCAGGTAGAGGAGGTTTTTGCAGGATATCTAAGGAGATAATGCTCGTTGAGGTCCACAGAGCTGCAGCATCAGTGCCTCCTATGGTTATAGTTGGTCTCTGCAGAACAGATGTGAGCCACCCAATGGTAGAGATCTATTTTCTTCTAAAAGAAACATCAACAGGGGTCATTAACCCCCGTGGTGTATGTGTGCTCAACCATTGTAAACTGGGAAAGAGAAGAACAAGGAGGTCACAGGAAAGAGATACAACTTCGGCTATTGAACACAAAAGAGGCAATGCTATGTTCATATGATGGCATATCTACAACTTATTATGGATGGAGACAGCAAACGGTTGGGGCCCAGAACTTACTTAGATGATTCTGAAGTTCTGGGATGAGATCCATCCTTCTCAGGTGTACTGAGGTTTTGTAGTGTGGGTAGAGCTGCTCTGAGCAGGTCTCCATTCTGGTGTTGTTCCAAAGCTGTGGGAGGAACTCCAGCAAGATGTAAAGTCCATCTTAATGTTCAGTGCTTCTTGCTCCACATGTTCAGGTCACTTTTCAGCCTTGTCATCCCCACAGAAATACAGACTATTCAGCACCCATCAAGTCCCCAAAGGAGAGAGACCAGCCCACATAAGTTTGTCAATAGAGAAAAGGTGAGAGGAGGAATGAAGCATGTATGACAGATAGTCATCATGTCCTTCATGGCATCACTGGATGAGTTTCACACAGGCTGTGCAAGTACGAGCAGTGTAGAACAGATAAAAAAAATGCAAGATTTATCCACTGAATAGTGGCTGACTTTTTCTTCATTTAAGCTAGTGAAAGTAGAGAGACAGACAATCCTGCTTGACATGTTTCCACTTAGTCCTGAGCACCTTGCTGAAGATACCTAATTTTATCAGGCATCTTTTTTACTGTAGTGGTGGCACCTCTAAACAAGACCAGACCACCAGAGTGGAGAATAACCCAGCTCCCTACAAAGAGAAAAAATCAACTCAAGAGTTGAAAGGGTTTCTCAAACTTAATATGATTTTTCTTTGTTTTGTTTTGTTTTTGTTCCCTCAGTGTAAACTCAGAAAAGCACTCGAGAGGATGGCAAAGAGTCTCACAAATATCTTATACAATTTGGCAACCACCATGTTCAACATCTAATTTCATTACAGCACATTGAATATATGGGGTTTTTTTACAATGGTTTTTGCACCTTTAACAACATGTTGATTATTGCATTTTGAAATAACTCACTTCTTTTAGTATAACTTAAGTGAAAATTTCATTTAGATTTGCAACACCTGGAGAAAATCAACATCATGTGACTTGTAGGCACTTCTAAACAGGAAATACTCAATTTATTTTTTTAGCTGTGTTTGTGTAATAAAGTCTAGCATCCAAGTGTGAGCAACACATTTTCTTGTTTTATTAAACAGCATGAAAGGATTTATTACTTCTCCACTGAATGCACTTCTGGCACCAAACGGAGCCGGACAATAATTGTTAAGCACTAAGTTTAACATTACGAGAAAACACCTTTGGTGGAGTTCAGAGTTTATTGTATAGTGAAACATACACCTAGATGGTGAGGCTTCCTTTGAGAATTTGCTTGGTGAGTGTAATCTCAGGTACTGCAGCTTAATAAATTGGATTCTTTGAAATATAAATTAAAGTACTGAAATAACATTTAAGGAGGTGGTTTTTTTTCTTTTCCTCCTCCAGCTATGTGAAGATCCTTGAAAAGGAAAATAAAAATACAGGGAACAGAGAAAAATTCTTTCATCATTTAACAAGTCAGGGCTGTAAGATACTCTCAAAGAAGAGCATGCCATGCTATGGACTATTCTGCCTTTCTTATCTGATCTCTCTCAACTTCAGTGGCTGCTCCTGTTCCTGTGGTCCTACCCACGGCCAGAGCCAGGCATGAAGGACTTTCCTCTCTGTCTCTATTCCCTGTATTGCAAGCAAAAGGTGCCCTAGGCAGGGCAGGAACCTTGAGGATGGGCTTAGATTGTGAGAAGTTGCTGAGTGTCTTGCAGATGTGCAGCATTCTTGCACTCTCAGGAGCTCACCAGAAATGGAGACTAATGAGAAAAGGGAGAGATGCGATTAAAACCAAAGTCCTGTTCTTCAGGGGATGAGCAGAAGGGACCGATCCGCAGTGCTTTGCTCACAAGTCCCCTGCACCAGGCAAGGGTAAAGTGCCTGGAAAACACAAACAGCTGAGTTTTATGCTCTTATGACACTGTCACAAATGGCTGCTCAAGGTAGAAATAAAGAAAAGTCTCCATAAATCTCTGGGGTCCTGGTCTAACAAATTCTCCCCAAGGTCTCAGCAGAGCATTGCAAGAGTCAACATATGATTCGTTTTCCACCGAGACTGGCAGTGCATGTGTTAGAAGTTCCGAGTTCACTACAGGAATAGGAAAGTGCTTTACACAATCCCCAGATCAGGGGTTCTGGCTAGTGGCACATCCCTGCCAGTAGCCATTTTCCTAGGAAAGCAGGCTCTGGGCACCAAAGCCAGTCCTGCCCTGCTGCCCAGGTGGAGCAGGCAGGAAGATGGGGAGGGGAGCATGGGTGGGCCTGGTCCCCCTAATGCAGGGGAACACTGAAAAGCTTCTTTTTGAGACTTACCACAGGTTTTGTCCATTAACCTTTACCGCCTCCTCTTTAGCGAGTTGTAAATCAGTCGGCTTATAACCGAGGAAAGGACTTTTTTTTTTTCTTTTTTTTTTTTTTTGTGTGTGCACAGTGCCTCCCGTATCCCCGAGCCCCACAGGTACAAGCCAGCGGGACCCCCCCGCAGCCGGCCAAGCTGCGGGACGGCGCCAGGAGGGGGCAGCGACGCCCAGCGCTGAGCGCGGCCGGGACCCGCGGGCGGGATGCTCGGGGGGGATGTGCGGACTGGGGGCCCTGCACCCTCCTGCCCCAGAGGGAGGGTCCACACGGCCTGGAGTCAAGGGCGGGTTTATGCATCAACCGTAGGGACGGGGTTGGATGGGGCTTTGAGCGACCTGGTCCAGTGGCAGGTGTCCCTGCCCATACAGGCGGGCTGGAACTAGACGGTCTGTCCCACTCAAACCATTCTATGACTGATTCAATGATCTTGCAAAGAGGCAGCTTCTTGATATGCAGGTATCTTGATTAGACTGTCTTTAGAAAACATTTGTTAACTATTTGTTAGCTGGTGGCTTCTGATTTCCAAATGCTTTTCTTTTTTACTTTACCTTTTTTTTTCCCTTTCCCTCAAGTCTAATTAGCTCTGGAAAAGTTCTTTGTTACATTGCAGCTTTCTAACCAAGGTTTCACTGGCAAATGCTTCTTATAACTTACACATATTTTAGTGTGGTTCCATCTTAATAATTTAAAAAATATATTACTTTATACTTTTATAATTAATCTAAGATCCCTTCCAGCCCAAACCATTCTATGATTCTATGACTAAAATCTGCTTCCTGGCTGAGGTTCCTTGTATCCTTTGATGGTCAGATGGTGCATTAATCATCAGCCATACAGAAATTCTTCTTGCAATCACCCAACTGTCATACAAGCAATTTCTTGAGGAGCTGCAAATTTTAAGGCCAGAAGGAACCTTTACAGTGCAATCCCTTGTCTGAAATGGGCCTTGCATTGTGACCCCTGCAAATAGCACAGCTCCCTGCAGAGACTGCCCCTATGTGTTTGTAACATGGATCACGCTAGGTGTGTGGTGGGAAAGGGGGGTTCTCCTCTGATGACTTCTCCTCTGGTGCCTATAGGGCTCCCACTGGCTTGGCCTGTCTCATCTACCTTTGGGATGCATGTGCACATGTAGAGCAGGAACACCAGTGGAGGGAATGAGAAGAAAAGCAGGCTTTAGGCAGCATGGAGACCACCCTCCCAGAAAAGCTACCAGACTAACAGCCAGAGGGCTATGGGGTGGACATAAAGATATCTACAGATTAGGACTGTTGCCAGAGCTCTGGTTTTCCCCATCATGTAACATCAGAAAAGAGGGCCTTGCCTGAAAAGTGAAGGTGGGGAAATGAAATCAGTCATCCCTCTTCACTTGACCAGGCAGAAAAAAAGCTGCTCCAAGGACAAATTCAAAAGTTCTCCATTGCCCATTTTAACCCGTTATCATGCCAATGTGCAGGTAACAGTAAGACTCAGAATTGCATTAGTTAGCATTGACCAAAAAAATCACAAGAAACGTTAAACATAATGTGTCCTCTTTTATGCCAATCTCCATTTAAGCAACCAGGAGGGCTTCCAACATCGAGGACAGATTAACTCATGTCTGTTCAGCAAGAGGTTCTTGCTCCCTTTGATTGTCCTATCCTAGTGCAAGTCACGGTGCCAAGAGAGGACACCAGATAAGATGCCCCTCCTGGCTGCCCCTGGCTGACCAACTCCATGCTGCAGTATTCCATACTGAAGAAGAGCTGCCACGTATGCTTCATTTAAATAGGATTTATTGGTTACTTTCAGCTGCTTCTTGTGAGTTTAAACGATCCTTTTCATTGGGGTGTACTGCAGATCTCACCGGCAATGCATGAGAACCACAGGTGAAGCAAAGTGGCAACAAAAGAAAAAGCTGTCTATTACTCTGCTCCTTGCACTTGCTGAAGGAAATACAGAAAATCACAGCCAGTAGCTACAATTCAAAGTAAGACAAATCTCCAAAATTTATTGTGCTTTTACACACTGATGTCTTCATGCAGAAAACAGTTATGCACAGAATTCATGTCACCACCATGATAATTGCATCATGGCATTTTTGATGTGGGTAATTGCATCTTTATGGAACCAGAAGCCATGATTGGATCTTTCAGTTCTACTTCAGTTATGCACGTTACAGAGTATTACGTTCTTATGAACATGTGGATAAATGACATTTTGAGGAAAATTATTATAATTATAGGATCAAGACCTGATTATAAGTAACAAGGTCGTTGCTAAAATGGGGATATTTTCCAACCAGTTTTAAAATTTGTCTGGCAAAAATAGGTCAGGCCACTCTAAATGGAGTTTGCTGTTCTGAAATGAATTTGGAGGAGCTGATTTAGAACTGGTATGAGATGTATCATAAAAACTACAACTTCAGGGAACTCAAATTGTAATTATGTGATTCTGCTCTGCACATGAAACTTTGGTTTCAAAAAGCAGAATAATGCCTGAACCTAACAAGTCAAATGTGAGAGAGAGTTGGTCATAAAACGCCCTGAAAACAGTCTTTCTCTTATATAATTGGTAGGGGTACAAAATAAATTGTGAACTTTCCATGCAATTCTTATGACCGTCCTTATTACCTTCATAATCCTTACTCCTCTCAGCCTTCATTTGGCTGGGAATTGACTCCTTCTGAATACTGCAGTTGCACACACTGTATGAAGGCCTGTTCCTATGGAAAAGTGCAGCTGGGATTTGAGGCGTTGCTTATATTTATACTTGGTTTGTTTTTTCATAAGTGTATCCTGTGTGATACTGATGATAATTCTTGCCTGACTAGACAGCCCCGTGCCTGGAGACTGTTTCCACAGGCAGAAAAACCTAGCCTGACAACTTATACTGATGAAACTGAGGTCTGGTAGGAGTAAAAATAATTGCAAGTATGTTTTAAAATGTATCTACTTCCAAGTTTCTACACAAAAATCTAGAGCTGAAACTCTTATCTCATTTTAACAGGCAGAACATTGTTCCTGTCTCACGATTCAGCAAAGCAGCTAAGCATGGGCTTAGATATGAACTACAGCAGAGATGGAGGGAGGAAAACATAATGCAATATAGCAGTCCTTCCTAGGAGGTCTTGGACCCTGGAGGTATCTTGGGATGAGGAGGTAGTCATTACAAATCAGGTTTATCCTAACATCAGTGTTAGCAAGAAAAATTACCTCTCAAAAGGAGAAGAAATTGGAAAGACCCACACAGCATTGACAAAATGTTTTACAACCTAAAACAGAGGTAATAAATACAGTCAGCCTCCAAATGAAGTCCTCTCCATCATCATTCCCATGAAACACATGAACATGGCAATAATTCCATTTTCCCACTGTCTGGAACCTGTGCAAGAAGAGGTTAATTCCCTCTCAGCCTTTAAGGCACAAAGTAAAAGTTCTTGTTAGTTGTTTTGTTGTGTTGTTGTTTTTTTTTAAATCGTGTAGAGAAAGGGGCAGGCTTTAAATATTTTTGTAGGCTGCTTGGCAACAAATTGCATGTGATCTTTATAAAAACAATGAGTTCTCATAGAATTGACATTGTGTTTGAACTGGGTGCTAATGCTCAATGGCTGGTTTGTGAGCAGAAACAGGGAGAGAGGTGTTACATTGTGCATTGTGTGCTGCTGCTGGGCTCCCAGAGAAAGAGGGAGCTGTCAGAAGTTGAGGACCAGGGTGGGAATAAAGCTGTGGCTTTCGCAGTGCATAAAATGCATTTGGTGACACTTGCCAAGGGCCGTGGCTGTGCCCTGAAGGCCACTGCTGTGGGGTACAATCTGCACACAGGACATGGTGCTCACGCATGCAACTGGTGGCTGCAGGCCTGTCTCCTTCTCAGGAAATTACCTGTGTACCTGAATATTTTTCCTTCAGATGTGGTGTCTACTTGTCTGCAATCAAGGTGCTACTTAATAGATTGTAATCCTTTCCCTATCAGCTGAGAACTGATTTAAACTGATATATCATCTGCTCAGCTGTGCAGAAGCAAAGCATTACTACTTACTTTTTGCTTTGTCTTCTTTTACAAAAAATTTCCCCCTTCATTTTGGCCTTTCGCCTTTAGGTTACAACTGAAGCACATTTTCTTAGGCTTATTCCACTATTGCTGAAGCCAAAAACATGCTTCATGTCCCCAGAAAATTCTCTACCTGGCAGGAAAATGACCTTTTAAGTGAATATAATATGCAACAGAAGAGAGAAGAAAGCAGGGAGGATTTCTGGTATTGGATTTGCATCCCCTTCCATGAGCTGGGGAGGTTACACCATTTCCCAGCACTGAGGACCTTTGGTTAGGGTGTTTTGAACCATTCCTGGTGTGGGTAGAGGGGTTAAGCACATACAGTACCCACTGGATTGCTCTAAAAGATGATATGAAAACGAGTTGAATATGGGTGTATCTGATACCCTCCCTTAAAATGAGCATGAATAAAAAGTCTTATCACTGTTGCTTCATTTTCACCAGTCAAAATATGGTAATTGCTTTCTGTATAAACAGGTACTAATGAAACCACAGGGCTTTCCTGAAACTTCCTCCATGTGAAGATATGAGTGTGGCAGCTCACAAGAGCTGGGAAATGTAGTGCACGGTAAGCAAACAGTATCCAGTCCTGTAACTAACATACTATGAATTCAGAGAAGTGGGCACATAGTGATAGGATGAAGGGGAATGGCTTTGAACTGGAAAAGGGTAGGTTTAGATTAGACATCAGGAAGAACTTCTTTACTGTGAGAATGATGAGATACAGGTTGCCCAGGGAAGTTGTGGATGGCCCATCCCTGAGAGTGTTCAAGGCCAGATTGGATGGGACTTCGAGCAAACTGTTTAGTGGGAGTTGTCCCTGCCCATGCAGGGGGGGCTGGAACTAGATGATTTTAAGGTTGCTTCTAACCCAAGCTATTCCATGACTCAATGACAAGTGACTTACATATGATTGTTTATGACCTACATCAAAGCCAAAGCCAAGCTGATGTCCAGATTTTCCAAATACAGGTGCTCTGAATTCAGTAAATGATGATGATGATGATAACTTCCTGTACGTGTATAGCTATTTGGGTTTTAACTCTCAAAACATACCTAAATGGGGACAAGGAGCTCTTGAAAAGTGTCACTCAGTAGCAGGGCACCCACTGACTATCTGAGCCTCTCTCTGCAGATATGTGAATGTTACAAGTCTTTGTGAAGTTTCATGAGAGAAGCATGAGGCAGTGACTCTTTGTGTATTAATATGTCCAACAGGTAAAGATGGAGCTGAACAAATGCAGACTTGTTCACTTGTTCATGTTCCAACAACACCACTCTTCTGTTTACTCCCATATTCATTAATCCTACATATATGTCTATGTGTATGTAGATAGATAATTTCATACACACCTGCAGCAGAGAGACCATCAGGCTACAGACATGCACAGGTATCAACCGTGCTATAGCAAATGTCTAGCAACGTCTGTTTTCAACAATTGTGGCACTGGTTTTGTCTATAGATGCAGGACAACCTCACAAAAAATGGACTGTGTGTTTTAGTGACTGTCTTGTGGAATCGATAGCAGAGGATTAAATTATGACTATCAAACCAGTCACCTTTGTCAAAGGGTGTAATCGCAATCTGTTTGATAGTGACAAAAAAATGCCGTCTGACGCAGCTTTGTAGCTCTGTGAATGACTGAATTAATTCCCACTGGCTGAGCACTAACTGCAAACTGTTATCACTTCGCAGTTGCTGTTGCTACTTTTGCTTTACTCAATGGTTTTATTTTCCAAGGTAGAAATTGGCAGGGAATGGAATTAAAACTCCTTGACCTACTCTGTGTAGGAGCTGGAAAAATGAAAAGGAAAGCAGTACCTGCTTAAGATAAACCTCACAAAACTAAAGGCAAAGGACCATTAGACAGATCCTCTGATATGGCTTTTATATTACAGACTACTACACTAAGCACAATTGACCCACTTTTGAATAAACTGCACTGTGTTTGAGTGTGGCACATCTTCTCTAGAAAAGCATGCGCTCTCTCTGAAGACAGTAACAGTTGGCAAGTCGTCATTTCTCTGGATGACTGACTCACTATTAAAATCTCCTCATTTGGATTCATCTTGGCTTCAGCTTCTTGCCATCATTTTTTGTCTTTCTTGTCCCCAGTGCATTTATAAATCCCTTCATGCCTGGTGTTTTCTTCTCAAGGAGAAAATTAACTACATGCAAGAAGAGCCCTCAGTGCTTTGCCTCTTCATTAAACTCTTCAATGGTATTTCACCAATCATCATAAGGAAGAGCTCCTGGACAGATACCTATTTCTTTAATCAATTGTGCAATAAAATGCAACAAGATGTGTAAAAGCAGGTAAAAATCACTGAACAAAAGGCAGAATTCTCCAGCACGATTACATGTGGTCACACATCATCTCACACACCTCATCTTGGAATCTCAAAGAGCTCCCATGAAAGTATGTTTGAATCAAATTGGATAGGCCATTGACTTGCATAAAAGCACATGAGATGTAACGAAGAAAATCCTTGATTGTTCAAGCTGTGGGCAATCGGGCAGCCTTGCCAGATGTTGCCAAAGCTAGGAGATTTGGCAGGTTTTTTAACTGGCAGTTCTACAGTCTGGGAAACAGTTATTGCTGTTGGGACTGCCACTCAAACCCATCACTCGCCACTGCATTGGTTTTGACAGGCAGGAAATTGCATCAAATGTCTTTTTTCTTTTTTCTTTTTATTTTTTTTTTTTTAGCCTGTCCTATTGAAAACACACTTGGAGAGTGGTTTCCACCCTCAAACTTTCTTTCCAAATTCCATCAGTTGAATTTTGTACTATGATATTTTCTGCCAGTTGAAGTCAAAGGAGCTATAACATAAATGGATGTACTCCTGAGCCTTTCTCAGGAGCTAAGGACAGACATTTCTGTTAAAGCTGACTTAAGAATATTATCCAAGTGTTGATGCCTCATGCTTTTGTCTTCCTCCTTAACTGCTGTTCATTTTTGCAGAGAAGTTATTAAACCAGGGAAAACAATGCATAAATACATACAAAGCCATCAATCTCTTAGCCCCTCAACACTCATCTCTGCGATCTAGGTGTGACTGGGTGATGCAGGGGAAGAGTGGACATGGGGAGAGGCAACTTTAATGAAATCCCCATGCTGAACCATTGGCAAGTTATCACTTCAGCCTGCATTTCTTTGCTCATGCACACATAAATACTTAAAAATGGAGTGCAGGAAGTTATTTTTGGTGCCCCACGCTCTGCAGATACCATTGTTTGTCTTCTCTGCAGATTTTTCTTGTTTAAAGGATGTATTTGAAATCCAGAGAATTATTTGCATCTTTTCTCACCTCCATTTGCCAAATGCACAGTGACAGGAAACAGGCAGCCACCTCTCACTGGAAACATGTCCTTACTGGGGTGCTGCTCTCCAACCCAATACCAAGAGCCCTGCTGGCTCCAGCAATGCAGGGACATCAAAATTTGCTTAACCAAAGGCTCCACTGTGTGTTCTCTAACACAACTTTTAAAGTTAATAGTCTTTAATGACATATTGGTTAGAGATTAATAAACCCTGATAGATGCTTGCAGTTAACTGTGGCCAAGGGAAGTACCACCAACCATGACCTCTAAACTGTCATCTACAGCAACCAGAAGGACATGTCTGACATTGGTACCACTCCATAAGATCACATTCTGAAACATGGTAAAGAGAAACTTTCAAAATCATCAGTCACCTTCTGCTAAGGAACAACTGCCGGGTTTTAATTCTCCCTGTTTTCTAAGGCTTCTGGCAGAACTGTGACATTATATATTCAGTGAAATACAAGTATGAAAATGCCTTCTCTGAAAGAGCTTGGAACCGTTAATGCATTTCATACTGCAGAAGCCTCTGCCCAGCAGGTTATGCATCTGAGCCATCCACTTTGTACCTCAAAAAATGACCAGCTTATTTATCAGCTCCTGGGAACTGCCCCTCTATTTGAAACTTTTCTATATTTCTGTTACTTGCAAAGTTGATGTTCTTTGGGAAAGCCAGGGAAGGAATCTCTTCTCACATCTCTTTCACAGTCAAGCTGACTTGACATTTGGATGTAAAATTGAAACCACTTCATCAAACAGAAACAAACAAATAGGAGAAAGGTTGAATTATTTCTGAAGGGACAGGCAGTTTAGCAGAATGGTGTATTTTGAGAATATCTGACATCTCCAATGCTGTGAAAGAGATCAGGCAGTTCAGAAGGAGCCTTCTTGCTTGCCTGCTCTTAAGTAACTCACTGATTTTTCTATTATGATGAAGGACATGGAATAGATCACACATAATACATCCTTCCACAAATGTTTTATTGCAAAAATACACGTTATTTTCTATAATATATTATTTCAGGGCTTGCAGATTTTGTTTCAGGTAGGTTAAGCCAGGAAATTATAGAAAATTGTAATATACAGGAGTTTTGAGATCTGCAGATAGAAAGTGTCATGGTTTGACTCAGGATCAGCTGTGTATAAAAGCCCACAATGTTATTATTATTTTTATACATTTATGACTGCACTGTAATAACTACCTGCTGCCCTGCTTCCAATCCTAGTATTCACAGTGTGAAAAACAGCCCATCTAATCTCCATTTTCTCCTTGAAGTGGTCTCTTTTGATAGGTGTTGGAGACAGCTGATTTATAATTTACACTGTGTTAAATATCTGTAGTGACGTCCAGAAATAGTCTTTGCCAGTGAATATTACTACTGAGGCCTTGTCTTGACTTGTATCTACTGTGTATGCAGTAAAAGTATCCCAAGTTTCTGTGATCGAGATAATTCAGGCAGAAGGGGTAACCTGGCTAGCTAGGGTCACCTGAAGCTGAACATTGTGCAGCAGAGTGAGTTGGCCCACCCAAAGCAACATTCAGCTGTGGCTGGATTGCTTATTCCTGCACAACTTCACCAGCTTATGTAGCTCTACAGGATCTTACCCTCAAGCACCTTCATCTACAGAAATACCCACCGTACCAAATCACTGCTCTGTTGTCCCTCTCTCCTTCCATAATGTAAGTCCCTACATGGCACAGGCTCCTCTGTTTCTTGGGTCATTTTTTAAGCGGCTGCTTGCACCAGGCTGGCATTTCTACCTCTGCATGGAGGTCAGGTAGGATGAAACAATGCAACTCATGTTATGGGATTGAGTTGTGAAGAGTTGGAAACTCCTAGGAGACACTCAGCCTTGCCTTTAGGGTGCTACAAAACATCTACATATAACAATCCCCTTACTATTACACATTGCAACAGTTCTTCAGTATCTGCTGAGGCAACAAATCTTCATAGCGTGCTGGAGCATACAGAAGGGAATTGGAAGGTCCTGAGTTCATTTGGCCACAGATGACTGAGAGCAAGTCAGACTCAAAAGAGCAGAATTACACAATACTGTCACATGGATGAGACCAATTGCATCCTGCATCCACAAGAAACAGAGGGAAAATTGAAAGGGGAATAAAGGGAAAATTAACAAACAAGTTTCCAAAAACTAGATGGAGTTTTTACTGTGTCACATCCTCTCTGAATTGATGAAGGTTTTTGCCCTAGTAAAGAGGGAGGTTTTGAATGAAAGGCCCATGGCAACAGAAACAAATCAGCTCTACGAGTACATAATATTCAAATGAGTTTTACATAACTACTCTCCCTTTCTTCCAACCTTCAGACTGCATGAAAGAATGGCTGAAAAACAAGATGAATGTAAGAAAACCAGCCTACAGGCCAGGGAAGGACCTTTCCCATTGCCTATGTCAAATAAAGCATGCATGTTCTCAATGAATCACACCTTAAAATAAACCATGCCCATCAAAGCAAATTAAAAAACCCAACAAAACACAGCAGAGGAAGGACTGAGAGTGACCCACACAACCCTGCTCCCACCACACCATCTGCCCCAGTGAAGAATCATAAGGACCTCACCTGCACAGCACTTGCACATGGAAACTGTCCCTAACATGATACCATCACCCCAAAAGACCTAGTCTTGAAAATGGCACGTCTCACTGGAAAGTGCATTTTACCACTAAGTTGATACAAACAAACTTCACCTTTGTTGCAAGCAACTAAAATATACTCAGTTGAACTTGACCAAGTTAGAAGCCATCATAACTCCTGGCATTATTTGGAGATTGTGTGATGAAACTTATTTACAGCACAGAGACTTTCTAGCAAGCCCCATATTCTACTTACCACCATTACATGGCAACAATTGTTGTGAATCAGTATGGCCCATCAGTGTGGCTCACCAGTGCAGCCTACTTGGCGGACTTCTGGGAGTCAAGGAAGGTGGAGACAAAACACAGTAAGAGAATGGAGGCTGGCCAACATCCAGAGTTTGTACACAGGCTCAGCAGTACGTTGAGACAGGGCCAACAGTCAGCACACCTCTTCCTCCGTTAGCGTCTGAAAGGAGCAGGACTGGCTCAGTGGGACACAGCACTCCTGTTTCTTAGCTGGTATTAATTTTATTGATTATTTAAATTTTATAAATCAGCTGACTGCTTGTTATCAAACTTCGGTTGGAGAAGCAGAACACACATTTTAGTGTACTCTTCTTTGCTTCTAAAGGAAAAGTCATAAAGCACTTACATTCAATATCTTTTTTTTTTGGGCATGACCTCACTTCCTCCAGCTGCTTAATCCTCTTATTACCATATCTCTCATTCCTTCTGTACCTTTTCCCAAGTGTCTCCTGTTTACTTTGCTCTACTAGGCTGTCTTTTTTCTCCTGACTTTTGTGGTATTTTGCTTTGAAAGACTATTTTACATGGTACCCCTCCCATTGTTTACATGTGTGTGGGCAGAGGAGCCAGACTAAGGGGTGGCTGCTGTAGGACAGGGTAATAGAAATGAAATCTTTGCTTAGCTATTCATCTGGCACAGCTAATGAGTCTTTTCTCATGGTTGGCACTCCCTGGTGTTTCAGATACGGGCTAAACAAGGAAAATGAAGTGTTGATGAAACCTACGGTGGCATGATTATTGCCTTGAAATGGAGTCACCATTCAGGTCAGATTGCACTGTATCTCTAAAATATGAGAGCTAAATAAGAATTTGGATTACTTTCCTGTGTTACAGACTTAACTTTCCTCCCTTTTCCTCACTCAGCTATAGGGTAAGAAAGCTTTTGCTTTCAGTCCTCTTCCAGGAACGCTTAAAAAAAACTATACACGTTAAACATTGAGATCCTCAACCTTCTCTGCAGCACCTTTAACAAGCCAGAAGAGCATGCAAGGACTCAAGGGCAATGCCAGTAGTGCAGGGGCAGAACACAGATGCACAACACCTTTCCAGAACACTATTTTTTATGGGCAGAGGAGCACCTTGCAGGCCTGTGACCTTCAGCAACAATGTTTTGGGAATGTGGGCAGAGGGACATCTAACAGGCATCAGTGTGGATTTATTTTTGTAGCTCTTTGACCACAGCAGCCAGGGATGGTTAGGACATTCCTGAATAGGATGTTACACTTCTCTGAATTTTGGGTTGAATATACATGATGTCCTTACATGGACATACTTAATTGCAAGATAGACAGCATTTTTTCCTGGTTATTTGGAACTTGTTTAAACAAAGCCAGAAAATAATCTATTCCTGGAATGGCTGTTCATATGGGGAACTCCATAAAGTCAAGGGATTTTAGCTAAAATTGCATAAATATCTTCCTTATTTCCATAAATAGCTTCCTTTGTGTTAGACACCTTCCCTTGCTGTTCTAGCAAGACCCACAAGGCATCCAGACAGGCCCAAAGCCTACCTAGCTCTAGGATTTGAAGGTTTTGTTGCTGCTATTAGACAATCTTCAAATACAAATTTTCTTCTCAAACTGAGATTCCAACTCATTAAATCACTCACTGGTAGGATATGCAAAGGATGGTAAACGAAAAGCTTTTTAACATCTTTATTCTGCACACACTAAAAAGCAAAAAGATGAAGGTGATGTAGAACAGTGGTAAGTTCCCCATGAACTTCCTATTAGGCTCCCTGCCTTCTCATATGTGACCAAAATATATTTTTTAATAAACCTGTTATTATAGTTCAGAGTCTCTGCCAAGTGTTTACAGTGTTGCCCTAAGTAACAAGTCTGAGCCAAGGGACTTAATTAAATGTAACCTGCTTTTTCAGTTATAAAATTGTCCTTAAACATCAAAAGGCAAGTGAACTTTAATAATAAAATTTGAAATCACTTTGCTCCTCACTGCATATAATCAGTGACTTCTTAGAAGGCACACGGTATTTTCACAGATAATTTCCCACAACCATTTATAGATTTTATGACAAGTAACATAACATTTACATTTCTGGCGGTATGTGAGAATCTCAGATTTCATACTTCCTTCTTGAACTTATTCATAAACCACATGGTTGCAGGGAAGATCATAAAATTTTAAAGAAATATGTTTATAAAGGATGGCCCTTTTGATCTCACACTTTTTTAGTGTCCTTATGATTTTAGAGGCTTCAGTTTTCATTTTGGAGCACTTAGGTGTGCATATGCTGCAGTTTTTTTTACAACCATCTCAGAGGAGGTTCTCCCTATGAGGACTTCCGCTAACCACAGAATTGGTTTGGGGAAGGTGCCGAAGAGCTTTCTGAAGGTCTGGGATGGACAAACACAGGTGGCAGAGCTGCACACCTGCTAAGTGAAACTGGACCAGAGTTTTCATTCACAATAGCTCAAGGCCCAGCATGTTAATGAAAATGAGGTTGATGCAGCTTATATTGATGAGCTGGGCTAGAAATCAGAGTAGCTGAACTGCCAGATGGGTCTCAACACGACGTCAAGGTTGAGGTCCCACCTGACTCACAGGCTCCGATGTTGCTGCTCTCACCTCCCATCAGGGCATGAAGAAGCAACAGTCCCTTCTTCTGGGATTGTTTAGTCTGGAGAAAAGGAGGCTGAGGGGAGACCTTATCATTCTCTACAAGTACCTGAAAGGAGGTCGTAGCGAGGTAGGGGTTGATCTTTTCTCCCAAGTAATAAGTGATAGGATGAGAGGAAACGGCCACAACTTGTTCAAGGAGAGATTTAGATTGGCTATTAGGAAAAAATGATTTACCAACCAAAAGGGCTGTCAGGCACTGGAACAGGATGCCCAGGGAAGCAGTTGAGTCACCATCCCTGGAGGTATTTAAAAGGTGTGTAGCTGTGGTGCTTAGGGACGTGGTTTAGTAGTGGACTTGGCAGTGCTAGTTTTACTGTTGGACTAGGTGATCTTACAGGTCTTTTCCAAGCTAGATGATTCTATGATTCTGTGGCTGAAGGTTGCAGACTTTTCCACTTCTTCTCATTCATTTACCTCTGTCTCATACCAACTCCTCTTTTTCAGCTGGCATACTGACCGTAGCAAGTGGCTATGGGAAGATCTCACAAGCAGGACAGTGCAGACTGGGACAGGCTACCTAGAGAGCTCGTGAAACCCTGACTCCTGGAGGCTTGCCCACACACGATGAGACAAAGCCTCAGCTGTCCCCATCCAGTGTTGGCAGTAGCTCTGTTTTGAGCAGCAACATGGAGCAAGGACCTCCAGCCATCCCTTGTAGACAGTATTTCACCAATGCTGTGAAGTCTTTCACCTGCTTTTCCCATAGCCACACCAGCTCATTTTCCAGCTCCACCTCTGAATGTGGTACTGATGCATTCAGCCCACTTGGATAAATCCTGGGAAAAAAAGGTCATCTCAGTGCAAAAGTAAGTCAAAGCTTGGCATTGCAATCTGTACAAGCCTGGCTGAGTTCAGGTGTGTTTTATTTCTCACAAGCTGTTTCTTCTGCTCCTTGCATTCAGGTTTACAAACTCTTCAGCAGGGCATTCATCTGTTCATCACTTTGCACAGCTTTCGAGCCTCAATATGTAAACAGCTGGAGACCACCCCAGACTCCTGGAGACCACATTTTGGGATGCTTGACTGGCACGTGTTACAACGGTGACGAGCAGTTCACCTATTAGATGCTTTATGACTTGATGTTCTCGCCATCTCCATCTGATTTTGAGCCGTAA
The DNA here is from genome assembly GCF_020740795.1 of Apus apus. Lineage (NCBI taxonomy): Eukaryota > Metazoa > Chordata > Aves > Apodiformes > Apodidae > Apus > Apus apus. The sequence goes on along the minus strand of NC_067286.1, from coordinate 50,893,991 downwards.
CAGAGAAATCTCTGGAGTGGGCTGTGGGAAGAGCACTGCATTCCTGAGCTGGGTGAAACGTCTGGTTGTGTGGAGTAAGCATTTGCTTGGGATCACATAAACAGTTCCAACTTGAAAGAGCCACAATCTCTAGATCCTAGTTTGTTTATATTTAACTTTGTGGATCTTGGCTTGTGTGTTTTGCTAGTCTAACTATTGATGCTATACTAGTCTGACTGGATTGCGTCAAAATTTTCTGTTTACATTATACAGTCTTCATGGTTTGAAAAGCAAAGAGGCACCAAAGTACAAATAGTGGTGTATTGTAACGAAACGCCTTGCATATAAAGGAAATGCTCATGCTGTTCACCAAGTCTGTAAAGCACAGAGCTTTGTGATACCTGAAGAGCCTTGATAACACTTACTGTTTAATTTTGATGAAAAACGATGTAAATGGAGATATTCAATGGGGAAATCCACCACAAGAGAAATGTGACAGCCTAAGCAGACCAGTAAGAGCAGGATAAATGAGAATTCAAATGGCGTATTAGTGTTTTTAATTTATAGTGGTGCTTATTTCACCTCCACGAGGAAAACCCCTCACCCATTTGCACTTTCTTTTCCTATCTGCCGGGGGACATGCGTTAACAGTCATTACAGGGGACGACAGTTCTCCCGTCCGCAGGCACAGCAACAGAAAGCGGGCAAGAGCTCGGTATTGTTTAAATTCCCCTGCTGCCTCAGCAAGAAAACCCTATTTATTCGGAGTGCCAACAGGCCGCTCCCCAGCGGGATGGGGCAAGGGGCTGTGGGACAGGCGCTCCCGCCGGGCCGGAGGTGCCGGGGGTCTCCGCCGCGCAGGGGCCGGCCCCGCCTGCGCCCGAGGGGGCGGCCGGAGCCGGGGGCGCGCTGCCGCCCACGCCGCTCCCCGGGGAGGCGAAACGGGAGCCCCGCTGCCGCCGCTGCCAAAGCCAGGAGGTGGGTGGCGGGCTCGGAGCTGCCCGCAGCGGGGGGTACGGCCGGATCCGCGCCCCGCCCCGCTCCGCCGCGCGGCAGCGCTCCACCGCCCCGGGCCGGGCAGCGGGAGGCGGGGGGTGGGAGGGCCGCGGGGCGGGGCGCGGCACGGGGAGGGGCCGCCCCCCCGTCCGCTCCGCTCCGCGCCCGCCGTCGGTGCCGGTGCAGGCGGCGGTGGCGGTGCCGGTGCCGCCGGCTCCCGCCGCCCCCCCGATCGCCCCACCCCGGCCCCGCGTCCCCATGGCCGGGCAGGAGTGGGACTGGTTCCAGCGCGAGGAGCTCATCGGGCACATCAGCGACATCCGAGTGCAGAACCTCCAAGGTAAACCAACACCCCCGGAGAAACCCCTCCCTCCGCCCCCGCGCCTTCCCCCTGTGCCGCTCCTTCCTCCTCCGCCTTTCCCCGTGTCCCGGTGCGGGGCTGTCGCGGGTTCTCCTGCCCGCCCCCACGGGCCGCCCGCGACGGGCTCCCCGGGCCCCCCACAGCGAGGGCGGTGCGGGTGCGGGTGCGGGGCCGGAGCGGCCGAGGGGGAGGACGATGGGGCCAAAGTTTCCGCCTGGCGCGGCGCCGGGCCCGCCCTGCCCGCGGAGAGCCCCGGCGCTGGGGCGAGCGGCGGCGGGCCCCGAGGGAGGGACGGGGCGCGGGGGCTCCGCGGGCGCGGGGGATGCTGCGGGGGTAGCACGGCCGGTGTCCCCGCCCCTTGAAGGCACTGCCACCCACAGCCGTGTCCTTAGGGCCGTCGGGGAGGGGGCTGCAGGGCTCGGCTCAGCTCGCTCGCTCCGCGGGGGACCTCGCTGGCTGGGCGGTGCAGAGCGAGAGGTGCCGGGGCTCTCCGTGCGCTGCGGGTTCCGGGAGCTCTGCCTGGTGACCCTCCCGGAGCCCGGCAGAGCTGCTCCGCGGGTTGGGAGGTAGTGACCTCCCTGCCACTCCGACCTGCGAGTTTGGGGATTCTCGGTACCAGGTCCGTATCGGCACAATCTGAAGGGAAGCGAGTGGCTATCTGGGTACCTACCCCATGTAACGTACCTTCTCATCACCTACTGTTGAATAAACACGGACAGAATTTTGACAAATCATCTACGAGATGCTTCACCATTCCGCCACTGGCCTTGTTGGTGGAAAGGATACAAATACCAAGGTTTGAATGGAGTTGGGTATCAGTGTAGTTCCTTCGAAGTTATGTTTGCTCCTCACCAGCAAACTCCTTGTGATTGGCAAAGGATGAGAGTTGATGAAACCAGGAAAAGCAGTAGTGGTCTATGGGAGCACAATCCATTGACCGTAACATACTACTCTTCATCCACAGCTCACATTATGCTGTAATGTATCTTCATGTTCTGTAAAAATAATAGACTTGAATTACAGGTCATTATCTCTCCCTGTTTATGCATAATGATATTAAAGCACTGTCTACTGGCAGAGGCAGTGCAGTTGCTGGAAATTAGTTTTGGTTTGGCTTGATTATAGAAGATGTATAATTTATTAGAAGAGAGACCCAAATTAGCAATCTTTCAGCTCTGATGTTGTATTAATGCAGTTAACTGCTGATCGGGTTAATCTACCACATCTTGACCTGCATCATCAGATGTTGATTACAGCCAGGGCTGTTGATTCCAGGTTGAACTCCCCTTGGGTTTTGATAGTCTCTCATTACAGTGTAATTGTACATTTCTGACTCCTGGCCCTGTCTTTTTTCAATTCTGTGTGTTAGCATGCATGGTCTGCCTCTCATCTCTTTAATCACTGTAGTGATTAAGCCAGGTTTAATCATTAATTCATGGTCATTTTTTGAGAAGGAATAGAAAAGAAACCTATTCTTAAAAAAAAAAATATCGTTTTGCCTCTTAGTCATTTGCATAAGAAGGAGTTAAACTCTGAGCCTTTCTGGAACTCAAAATGCATTTATACAGATGTACACAGCCTTCTCTAAAATTCCTATAGTCCTGTAGGAGAGTATCATCCTACAGGGCAAATTCCTTTGAATAACATTATGTTCATGAAAAAAACCGCCTGTTCCCTTCTAACTATACAAGATGAATTTTGAGAGATATATTGGTTGTCACCTTGCTTGCACTACTGAATAGGATTTTAAGAAGTTTCATGCCTGGTGTGGGCTATTGTGGGGGAGGAAAGGCATTTTGTTCTAAGGTGCTGTTCCAAAGCAAGTGGTAATATCTATCACTTACTGTATATATTACTTGTAACACACAGTTCTCACATTATCTTCTGGAGATGAGAAACATTTTACAGATGGCGAGTCTGATACTTGGAAGAGTGTGATTTTTGTCACTCAGGAGCTCAGCAGCAAAGCATGTTGCTTCGCTTCGTATTTCTTGAAAAATGGCAGCATATGCTCTATGTTCATGTGTAGTAATTAAAGTTGCTGCTGCTTTATAATTCAAAATTCATTTTCTCCTCTCAAAACAATGTGATCTGAGTCACCACTAGTATCGATGTCTTTCGGTTGCAGAATCAATAACAGTTTTGATTTGCTAGGAAGTCATGAGTCTAGGATGAAAAATTAGCTGAGGATGATGCAGTCTCCAGCAGCCCGGGTTGAGCTCCTGCAGGGCCCTGCTGCTCAGGGCCACATGAAGGACCTTGGGTGGTGAGGGTCCCCATCTGCTGCTGTGGACTCTTGCTCCTGCAGCTCTCTCTTGCATAATCAGCTGTGTTTAGGGTAGGTGCTATAAAGCTTACAGTTTGGCTTATTCTAGTATGCTTCCATTCTGTGGGACATTTTACACACGTGAAGGTGCTTCCCAGTCTCTGAGGACCCCATGATATGATTATACCCGAGAAGGAGTGTGTTTCAAGGTGAGGATGGAAGGCAGCATCTAAATATTTGCAGATAGGAACAACACATTGGAACACTGGCATGTAGGCCTACCTTTCTCTGCCTGATGCACAGAGCCAGCCAAATATGAGGTTCTTCTGGGTCTGGGAGACTTAACAGAGGCATTACTGTCATCGTGCTGAAGAGCTCGTGGAAGAGCCCAAGTGGTGATGAACATGGGAAACTACCACTACTAGCACCTGAGCAGTCTACCTGGTATTAAAGTCTTTGCAGGCAACATACAGTAATCTTTTTCATACCCTTTCTGCCTCCATTTTTAAAAGCTAAAATTATTAATTTATCTTGAAAAGTTCTTTGCTACCTCTTAGCTAAGCTTTAGAGCACTGCTGATGCAACATACTATTTAAAGATGGCATATACTGTTTCAGTCTGCTGCATCTTCCCTCTTTAGATGGGTAGTTCCACATCCAGGACGGATCCAGGATGTCGGTTACTGGGAATTCTGTGTTTTCATGGAGATGCTTTTTACAGTAGTTAATATCATCTCACCAAATTCAGGAGTTGTTCTAGATGTGTGTGCTGGGTGCAGAAGTATCCTCAGGACCTGTGTATTCTGTCACATGAATGAGTGATGATTGTGATGAATGATGACTGAAATTATGGCAGTTGTGGGGTTTTCAGCTTTTTCACAGGGAGACTAAAACTGACACCCAGGGGTAAAATTTGCTAAACTGACTGGACATAGGGAAAAAAAAGAGGAGGATTTTAAAAACTGAATAATGTCTGAATATTTAGACATAGACATATGATGATGGGCTTTTATTTTCCCTTTCCATCAAGAACTGAGATTTTCCATTTTATTTTTTCCATTAAGGAAGTGATGCTAAAATCCAGGCACACTGCTTACTTTCTCAACAGAGGTAAATTCAGAGAACAGAAGCAAAATTGACAGTCTGATGGAGGAGCAGGGAATGTAAAGAAGGAGTAAGTGCCAGATGGGGTAATGCATAGAGTTTCTTGCTCCAGATCTGTTAGATTTCTAAATGTATTTAATAAACTGATATTTTTGTGCTCTTTGTTCTATATGTATATTCTCCATAGTGAATTTCTCCACATACTGAAAGAAAAAAATAGAAAGCCTGTGCAGAATGTAGGAGCGGGTTATCAAGCAGTGAAATGCTCCATAATTAATTTCCTGCCAGGAGATGTGTTTTTTTTTTTTTTCTCTCTTTCTTTCATTACAACACCAGTGGGAACATTTTGTTAGAACTCAAGAATATTTTAAAATCTTCCCTACTGGAAGCTTGATTTAGAATAATAAAAAATATACTCCCTTATGTGGTGAATTACACTCACTAGAAAGAGGCAACATCCTCAGCAGGAACTATTCACTTTTAGATGATATTCTTGTCCTGTGCTTCGCAATACTCTGAATGTATATATAGTGTTAAGTATCTTTCCTTATATTCCTTGGAATGAAATATGTGGAGATGAATACTCAGGCAGTCAGTTGTTTTGGCCATCTCTGGCAAACAAATGGTGTTACCACCATTTAAAAATAATTATGGTTTGAATGTTCATTTCATAGGTATATGCATAAATATATGTATGTTTATAAAAAATACAAGGACTGAGATCGTAGAAGTCTACCATTCTGTCAGAGGACTAGGGAGGGAGCCGAAAGTCCTGCTTCTTGTCATTTTGCTACTCACTCAGGGTTTGATCCAGAACCCCCAGAAACCTCTGGAACCCTCATAGGAAAGACATGGAGCTGTTGGAGAGGGTCCAGAGAAGGGCCATGAAGATGTTCAAAGGGCTGAAGCAGCTCTTCTATAAAGACAGGCTGAGGAAGTTGGGCTATTCTGCCTGCTGAAGAGACGGTTCTGGGTAGACCTTATAGTGTCCTTCAGTATCTGAAGGGCCTACAGGAAAGCTGGGCAGGGGTTTTTCACAGGAGAGGGCAGTGATAGGACAAGGGCTTATGGTTTTAAACTGAAAGAGGGGAGACTTAGGTTAGACATCAGGAGAAAATTCTTCACCATGCAGGTAGTAAGGCACTGGAATAGGTTGCCCAGGGTGGTTGTGGAAGCCCCTTCCCTAGAGGTGTTTAAGGCCAGGTTGCATGAGGCCTGTGCACCTGCTCTAGTGGGAGGTGTCCCTGCTCATAGCAGGGAGGTTGGAACCTGATGATCTTTAAGGTCTCTTCCAACCTTAACCATTCTATGATTCTATGTTTATTCCTTCATTTCACTAGATTTAAATACTTTCCTGAGTCTCAGACCTTCTTTGCTTAGAGTTGTTTGGCGTTCAAACATATTTGGAGGGCTACACTAGAATATACTGTAGTGCTGTCAGAAATGCAAAAAGCTGTGATGACAGACTAAAAGAAATGACGTAAGCAATACCAGCCCCACAGGCTCCCCATCCTTGCCCTAGTTTGTACCTTTGGCAGAATCACTTAGTCATAAACTCCCAGCATACACTGATTTTCCTTGTTTTCCCATTTGGATGCTTCAGATCTGGACTTTTATAAGCTTTAGACACTGGTAACTATAGTTGTTACCAGTATGAACCTCAGCTTCCTCTGAGATAAAAGGTTCCGAAGTCTGTCTTAAGAAGTAGTAGGGGTCCTTAACTAATAACAGCTAACCCTGTCAGTGGGAGTATCTACCTATCTTTACCATGGGGTGCTTATGCATCCTTCCAACCTTAACCATTCCATGATTCTACAATTTTATGATTCTCTGGTGGACGTCCCAAGGCAGGTGCTCATAATCAGGAACTCCTGAGATATTTTCTCTTTGTATGAATATTTTTGTATGAAACATAGTTCTTATGATTGTTGAACTGGACCACAGAGAGTAAATTATTTATTTATTTATTACTTATAAGATTCAGCAGCATTCAGCCAGTTTGCTGTACTTTGTCATGCCTTTGAAACACATGGAAATTTTATAAATGGAAGGGAACCTTTTTTAATGTATCCATTCGTTCTGACAAGAGTAAGGTTCTGTAACTTAACTTTTCCATAACTTATCCCCATATTAATCAGGATTTAATTCTGCCTGTAGACGTGTTCATTTCAGTGGAGTTTCTTGTAGATTAAGGTGACATTTAGAAAGATTAATTTGCATGGAGAACCTTAGTTGAAGCCCTGTAGAACCACAAAGTTATGTTACTCTTTAGAAAAGTGAAGTTAAATAGGCCTGAGACTTATGAATGTGAATCCCCAAAATAAAGATTCAAATCTTTAAGAAGCAAAGAATCTGTAAGAAAGCAAAGGTAATGCTGGAATGTTTTTTGGTGGGAATGGTCTCTGTAAGGGCACTCTTATACCTGACAGTATTTGTCAGCAATGGAAGGAAGACTTACCTGCTCCTGATACAGGAAACCCTGGAACAGTGGGAGGTAAGACAATGTACAGATTGCATATTTTAGCATTCAGTTTTAACAAGGTCAGTGCCTAATTTATCTAACAAATTAGAAGTCTGGGCTCTCTGTCCCTTTGCATGGATGAAATTACACGAAATTCAAATCATGCCCAGTAGCTCTGCAGTCAAATGAACCCTTACAACTGCGTATTAACACTTTGTCGTAAGAGACTGTATTTTGCATCCAAGCATGGACCTGACTTGACGCATGGGGCTGATCTACTTTTAGTTGCCAACATCACCTTTTTCCTTCCTCAGTGTTCAAGCACCAGCCTTGGCATTAGGAGAGCTGGTGACATTTCAGACCGTATGTGCCTGAAGTTAAGTGTTAAGTGGCATTAGTTTAAAAATTACATTATTCAAATCACCATGTTAAAACTAATGCTGATTTAAAAGTACAAGCTACTTCTCATAGCTTCTCCTGTTTTGTCCACTCATCTTGGACAGGAATTCAAACAATTTTCTTTCTCCTGAAGACAATTTCAAGATTATGTTACTTGCATCCTGAAGTATTTATAGCATTTACTTTGAAAATATTAAAAAGGAATTATTTTGTTTCCTTTTTCTCTTTTAAAGACAGTTTTCTGTTGGACAGAATAAGCAACCTGGGGCATTTTGGCTTGTCAGTGTCCATTTAAACATTACTTGTTTATGTCCTGTGATGTTTAAACTTGCTGTTATTGCAGAATGATCGTTAAAGGCATATGTCTAAAGGAGAAGAGACAAATGTTATCTGTCTTGCCATGTAGAAGTCAAAAGAGTTCTCAAACTTAACATATTCAGGAGAAGAAATGAACAGATAAGTAGTCACATCTGTGTCAGTGCTGAAGTGGTGAAGGGCATCACAGCACCTTTTAGTGTCTTCTACATGTCTCTTTACCTGCTATTCTATTTTTATCTCTACCCAACCAGTTAAATACAGGGACTGTAGGTGGAGGATTGCAGGATGGGTTTTACTTCATTACAATTGCTGCATATTTCTGTGTGAATAGCTGAGCAGTGTTATAGCTGTAGTTGGAGGCTTTGCAGCCACAAACACAAGTTTAAATTGGCATTTTCTAGGTGGGAGACTCATAATAGCAACAGCCTGGATGTCTATGGAATGAATGCCTGTGGACATGTAACCTGCAAGCAGAGAGGATCTCTTTCTAAAATCAGAAATCTCACTGAATCTGAAAAGATGTTATTAAAAAAACTTAAAAGATAACACTAATCTTTATGCTTATTCCTTAACTCAGTTACATGATTCAAGACATATTTGTTGAAATACTGTAATACTTTGAGGGTTTCTAGTAATTATTTTCTGTTAATTCAGACATATATACAAGCATATTTTATGCTGTAGTATCTTGAAAGTTACTTCTGATTATATACCAGTGTATTTCAGATCCAGTGAATCTCTGAACAGTGAGTTATTCTATTTTTTATGTTTTATGTTGACATCTTTTGCTGTTTCTAGTCAGCAATGAGACCTTTCTAGCCCAGTGTTGTTTATTGCTTCATTACAGAAACTTTAATGTTTTTCTCTTTTGGTAGTATAATTCTAGTTGTTTACCAAATAAATGTTCCCTAAATATGTCAGAGGAATAATTTCAAATAGACACATTTATATTGCAGTCCTTGTTGTCTTTAATCCATGTATCCCTTTGGATCTTCATCCTGTCCTAATTAAAACCAAGGATGAGTACATTTTGTAGTGTCCCAAGCTGGAGAAGGATGCCTCTGCTCTTGCACAGTGTCCATGGCCAGGAGAACACGGCTAATTTAGTGACATGTTCAGATTTACACACCAGCCAGACCCCACCCCTGCAGTGCAGATCCTGGAGGCTGCCATGCTGCCTTGCTCACTCAAGTGATGCTCCGTATGTCTGAGTCCATCCAGAGCCCTGCTAAAGTCAGGGATGCTCAACACATACCCACCAAATGGCCTGGCTGGATCAGATTATGCCACCAGTTCCTTCATGTGCACAGGGATTTTTAGTAGATCAAGTCTTGTCTGAAGGCAGTAAAACGTATTCTTCTTGCCTGTACTGCTGGGTTTATGGCTTTTTCAGCAACTGGACTTTTCAGTTTTCTGTTTCATCTTTGAGTTGTGTTGGAGACTGTTGTAACTTACCTGGTTGTGAAACAAGTCTCAAGTGTCTAATTAGTCTCCATCATGATATATACCATAGTGCTTCTCTTTGTCTACTGGGACGCTCAGGGAAGGTGCTCCACCTTTTACCCAGACTTACATGGAAGCTCAGATTTAGGTCTTGCACCCAGGATTGTCCCTCGGAGGGACTGAAACTCTCTCAAGCAGTCATTGTCCACAGTGGCACAGCAGTTGCAGTCTCCAGATTAACAGAGAGCCCTTACAAGAAGGCATTTTTTTATGTTGCACCAGGAAGAAGGTATTTACAGGGGTATTTTGTTTGAAATTAATTTCAAACAAACTGCCTACATACATTTTTTCCCCTCCTTAACCAGCTTACCATCACTGTTAGTGGTAACATGGCAAGTCATACTGTTTTGGACCTGTCCCTTGGGGTAATTAATTTGTTAGTACTTCTGAAACCTGCGAAAGTTCTCTGATGTGCACTGATCTTGCTAGTATCTCATAACTCTCAGGTGCTTATTGTAAGCTACATTTTAATTCTTCCAGCCTGTTTTTCCTATGTTTTCTAAAAGAAATCTGTGTAACAGTGGAAGAAACCCCTTGATGATCAGGTGTCCACACGTTTCTTCATGTGTTGTGACAGCCATATCGCAGCCTGAACCAGCTGCTGGAAGGAGTTGTGGCTGAAGCTCTGAGTTGCTTCCAAAGCACAGGAACTGGTTGCGTGCATGGGCTGTCCTTCTTTTGTGCACTAATGGTCAGAAATACTTTGCCATTTTGTTTGAGTCTTTGCAAAGAACCCCGTAATGTCTGTCAATAGGTGTTTGCTTATGCTGTCAGAGGAGCTCGCTACTAAGGGCTGATTATGCTCCTCTTGGCTCAGTGAAAAATGGGAAGGGCAAGAGACTCCTGGCACCACGACAAATGAGAGCAATGCCAACGAAGATAGCTTTGTTAAAAACTGATCCTTCATATGACTGTGCTGGACATGTGATTAAGCTTTCTCGCTTTTACTGATGTCCATGATAAACATGAACTGCAGCTATAACTTAATGAAGATATAGTACTTATAAATAACATGGTATGAAATCTCCACTTTAGACTTACTGTCTGGGATGTATGTAAGGAAAGACACATAAATCTGTTTGGGCTGTTTGCCCAGGGAGAGTAAGCACGCAAACGGAAGGGGGCAAATGGGGAAAAGCCACAGAGAAGCAGAGTGCCCAGTCCCAGCTGCATGGTCCTCAGAACAGCAGCTCAGAAGGGGCTACAGCTGGCCCCGTCGTGTGAGGCTTAAAGCTGGTGAATCGTGAAAGTCCTGCCCAAATGAGAAGACGAGCTTCCAGAGACAAAATTCCCATTGATTCTCCCTTGTTGACAAGGTATGTGGTAGGCCTGTTCCTGTTACAAATCCTGAGTGATTCTAGCAGTTACTGTTCAGTGTAGCTGGGAAGAGTTTGGGCATTGTCCTTCTTCTCAGTCCCAGGTAGGGGACTTCCCAGCTCTGATGATTAGTACCACAGAACAGAACAGCATTTAATTCCTATTACTCTCAGGGGTTTTTTTTGGTCCTTTTTTTTCTTTCTTTAAAAAAAATATATATATTAAAAAAATATCTCTCGATACAGGGCAAAGAGTGGTTTGAAGTTACAGGGACTCTTGCCTGAGTTTTTCCACTTCTACCCGTTATAAATAAAAGAAGTTTTTAAGGGACCCAATGTTAGATAAAAAAGAACTTGTGCTCAGTCTTCTTCCTGAAGTTAATATGATTATTGACCTTGGCTGAGAGAAGACAGAGTATGAAATTTTGCTGGCTAAACTGCATTTCTTGTTTTGAAGGTAGATGGTATTTTTATGTGTTCAGTGCTGGCCTTTCAAAACTTTAAAACATTGTGTGTTTATCAGAAAGATCAAAGAAGATAAGAAATTTAATTGTTTTTTAAAACTGTGTGTATGAAGAGGAAGCAGCATGTTTTGGTTGCTAATAAAGCTAGGGGATGCTATAAAATCCTTCATTTGTAATGCTGCAGTTGATGGCATCACTCATCATGAATTTATTTTACTTTAAGAACTTGGAGGTCACAGCAGTGTGACTGCTCTGAAGTCAGGAAGCGGTTGTGACCCTGGTGATGGTAGCCCGTGTCTGCAGGAGAAGGGCAGCACATGCTTCCCGTCTTGTCCTGTCCCAGGCGTCACTGAGAAGGGCCATCCCTGGGTGCCAAGAGATCCAGATGTAGCTGCAGGGGTCTGATGCCCATCTGTCTCTCAAGACTCGTTTTCAACTAATTAACACAGCCAGTGATACTAAGTTTTTGTTTCAGCTGGTCAGGTCTTGGGTACCTTTAAAATCCTTGACTTTCTTTAATTTGTGGGGAGGAGGTTTAATCATTTTTTCATTATCTGTTCCACAGATGGCTCTAGAGCAAAATTTTTTCATGCATATTGAGTCTTTCACTTTTATGCTGAGACTGATGATGAAAGGCAGTTGCAAAGGTGGTCTAGATGCCTACAGCAAGCTTGGATGAGACCCTTACATTGCATCACTGAGGCCAGTAGGAAGCTTTGCCATTCAGGCACTTAATTATGAAGCAAATGTTCACTTGACCTTTTACATTGTCATTTCACTAATGAATCAAAACTTACAAAGGGTGACTTGACTGCAGAGCTGCTGCAGCTTGGGCTCTAGGAGCCAAAGTTTCCGCTCACTTCACTTATCAGACTAATGATCAGTTTTGGAGCCTAAACACAGGGTGCCTCTCAGGAGCTGCATGGAAAATATGGCTTAATGTATAAACCATGAGACAAAAAGATTGGTGTGGGCTGCCTGCTGCATTTTGGCTTGCCAGTCCTGCTGCGCCTGTATGTTATTGCACACTGCATCCTTACAGAATGGTTGAAGCTGTTACAGATGTGGAAGTAGCATTTAACAACTCGGGTTTTATGGAAAGGGTCCAAACTCGAGTTCTGGTACTCAGATAATATTGATGCCTTCAGGCGTTCTTTCCCACTGCTTTGCATTTGTCTTGACAAAAATTGAAATGTATTCTTAATACAATCTAGGAGGGATTTAGTTCTTTGGTGTTTGAGTGTCTCGTGGTTTTGATGTGTTTCTCTAGATGACACCCTTATATTAGGGTTGGGCATCAAAGGCACATGAAAGCTAGAGGATTTATTTCAAAGCTACCCAGGCAGCCTAATGGTACACTGTTCAGTGTGTGGACATGGGAAGTTTTGGTGGAGTAGGCCTTGAACCTTGGTCTTCTCTTTCCAAGGAGACCATTAAAACTACCTGACCAAATTCTTCTCTTCACACCATCTTTTTCTCTCCTTCACCATCTGACAGCAAAAGCTAACAATGTCATGTAACAGTTCACCTGAACTGTAACACATCTATGCTGCCTTGTCTATTGTAAACTTTTACAACTTGATAATTCACACGAAACTACAAACCCATTTTTTGTCCCAGCATGTGGTGTTCCTGTGTTGGGTGGAAGGCAGTTTCCTTCTGGGTTGGCTTGTGCTTGTGGGTGCTCTCTCCAGCACACAGCAGCTGGTGTGAAGGCTAAGAGAGTGCAGATTTCTTTTTGGCTTGGCTTAGGGGTTTTTTAAATGCAAGAAGAACAAAAGGTTTGTGGAATGGAATCAACCTGCTATATCCTGTTTTTCCCTACTTGTGAAGATGTATTTGTTGAAGTCTCATGTTGATCGTCTTTATGAGTTACAATTTCATCATCTTCAGGTAAAATTTTTTTCTCCAAATGCTTTGGAATTACTTCGGTCAAGATCCAAATCAGCTGTGCTCCCTCTGCTGCTTCTTACTATGCTTTCAGTTCACTGAGTTTGTTCCAGAAGTTTTGTTTGCTTTGGTTTGAGTATATGTTGCTAGAAAGGAGATAAAGTAAAGCTGGGGAAGGAAAAAAAATTGCTCCCCTTGGGAGAAAGTAATTCATGATGAACATATCCAGGAACTATAATTTGCTTTCCATGAGGAGTGTATAGTAATAAAAGCTTGCCATTTACACGCATAAATGAATTAGATTTAATTTTATCCCAGGCTGAACTCACTGTCAAATCATACTCTTCAGTTAACTTCTCAGAGTCAACCCAATGTTATTTTAACAGAGAGCAGTGCTGTATCCACTGTCGTGGAACCCTGTCTCCCTTGTGTATAGATCTAAAAGAGCTCGGCGGGGTAGAGAGAAGAGTAAGGGAGAGTTTGCTTAGGGCATGGATGAGACACATTAATCCTGCATGAATGTATGGAGAGATCTACCTAAAGATGTCTGACTGCCCTGGATGGCTATAAGGATGTCTTCTGCAAGAAAAGGAAGTTAGAGAGTTAAAGGAAACAAAATTAGAAATAGGAGAACAATAAGATTCTGTTTTTCCTTTCTGCAAAGCTCATAGAGGAATGAGGCATTTAATTGCCTCACCTTGGAATGAGGTTTATAATGGAAGCTCTGCGATACCTGAGATTGTAAGCTGCCTTGACTTGAAGCCAGTTGTAGCTGCTGTCTTGTGGAGTTACAGATTGATAAATAAGACATTCTGACCTGTTCCTGGAAGTCTCCTTTTCTTCTTTGTTTTCTTTTCCCAGTTTCTCAGGCTTTGGTATTGTCTGGTGATCTTCATCTAGGCTTGGCTTCATGGCATGTGCAGAGAAAAGCATTGCTAATTAGTCTCATGATTCATAGAGATGAGTTATTAATACGTAAAAAGGAATGAATAGGTGGCAGGTGCTTTGCTGAGCCCTTTCCTCCCACTTTCTCAGTCTTTTCTCCCAGTGGAGCATGGGAAGTGCTGAGATCTGGTAGCTCCTGAAGTAACCTCGAGTCTGCCCTAGGCAGAGCCTTCCCACTGCACAGGGGCACTGACTTGCAATCAGCATGTGCGTAGGAGCTGATCCATTGCTTAAGGCTTCTTTGGGAACCCCAAAGAACAATAATATCCTGTTGACTAGGATTTTACTATTTATATCCATCAACTGAGCAGCCACCTCCTCTGCCTGCTCCCTAGTTACCAGTCTATAAATCTCTCTTTGGACTGCATTGTCTCTTGCAGGGTTGGCGATATGATTTTTATTTTCAGGATGAATTTGTTTGAGGCACTTAGGAAGGCAAATGCATTGATGAAGAACGGCATCAGCTTTTCCTGCTTTGTTCACCTGTTAGCTTTTTGGACATCATGCAAAGATACTGGCAGGAAACAAACCTAAAAATAAGGGTTGTCATTAGAAAACAGTACAAACCTATATCAATGCAAAGAGGAAATCAGTTACATCCCTTGTAGGTATGTTTGTGAAGAAGTGCTGACATACACATGACAGATTAAAGACTGAATCCTGCCACCCACATATTCTCCCAGCAGTTTATTCCTTTTTTTCTTTTTTTTTCCCCCTGTTTTTTTCTGCAGCAGATTTTCAATCTACTGAAGTAGAAAAGGTGTCATCTTTTTCCAGAAAAAACCCTCCCTGGCTTTGAAACACAGGGAAAAACATGTCAAATTTAGCCTGGTATTTTCTAGGCTACTTTTATAAAGGTGAGCTTTTCAAGAGAGGCTGTACAATTTACTTCCAAAAGAAAAAGTACTATCAAACCTGTGGGAGTCTGCTAGGGTGAAGTGATAAGGAAGCAATTATTTCACTGTAAGCTTTTTATTAAGATTTTTGAGGCACCTATCATAAATAAAAGTGTCTTAGTAGTGGCACTTAGTTATAAAGTTGCTTTGGTTCCAATATGCATAAACCCTGTCATGGGAAGGGGGGTTAAACCTGATCTGAATCAGAAGCAGCCACTGCTCATAGTTTGAGCTATTTTTAACACAATGAACGTGGCTCATACAGTTCTCTAGTTTTTCTTTGGTGCCATCCTGCATGCAGGACCTTTCTGGTGTATCCCCCAGGGAAGCACTGTACAGCTTTTGACTTCCCAGTTCCTTGTGCTTCACACTTTGGGGATGCAGTGGTCCTGTACAGCTCCTTTCTCTCTTTGCTCTATCACTCTCCAGCTCTGCCTTTTGAGTTTTTCTAGTGCATGTACATTCTTGTTAAACCACTACAAGCAAAGTACAGGGCATGTTCAACAGTTAAAAGTGAACTGGGAATACTCAGAGAAACCAGTCTATTTTCTGAAATAATTTTTTAATTATACTGAAAGCTTTATTCATATAGAAGGTTTGGTGTATTTTTGGTACCATCTGGATACCTAAGCTTGGACAACAAATCACTTTGACATAATGACGACAGAGTGTAATACTGTGTTCTTCTAACCCGTGTCTCATTAATGTGGAAGCACATGGATTTTCCTGCAAAATGTTGATTCACCATCTGTGCTAGAATTCTTTGTATGGAGTGAAAGACTGCCCTTTGTGTTACGATTGCAATGTACTCATTCTGCTTTTAATGACTTCTCTCTCTTGGACCAAATGTGTAGGTCACAGAACAAAATAAAATTACACCAAACAGTATTTGCTGCTGACGGTTACTTACCTTACTTCCAATGTGGGAGCTACCAAAATTTATTAAAGGTGGAACTCACAAGATTACGTGACATTTTTCTGATGTTCTCACTTTCTCTTTTCCATGCTTTGGCTTTAATTTTTCTTTTTTGGGGCTATAAGCCACTGGTCTTCAGGAAACTGAATTCCTTTTATGGCCCTTCTAGATGTCAAAATCTAAATCAGAGAGTGTATAAAAAGGCAGTAACATTGCTCGAGTTAAAATGATATTGGTAGATTTAAAATGGGGTAGGTGAGAGTTGTCCATTGAGTGGATCACAGCTTGGTTTGAGTTGTGTTTCTCCTTAGTTGTGAATTAGCTTAGAGGTTATTTACCTTGAGAGCTAGAAATTGGCATTTTGAGTCTGGTCTAAGTCTGGGGATCCTCAGCTTCACTGTTTAAATTCTTCTGCCTTCATTGTGAGCCTTTTATATTTTCAGATAGTAGTTAAGTTTCTTACATAGAAGGTGTTGCAGAGCAGTCTGTCTCTTCACCGTCATGTGATTTGAAATACAACCAAAAAGATGTGAAATACCACTTGCTTTCAAACTTTATTCTATTACCATATAATCAGTAACTTCATTCATACAACTGAGTTGCATTCAGCCAGTACTGATGCTTTCCAGATGAAACCCATCAAACCCAGGTATGTTTAACCATCTTATTTTTAATTAATTTCCCTTGAGTCCTTCTACTTTTTCATATTTTTGACTCTGAGAAATAGATAGAACATCTTTAAGTAATAAATATATCGACAGTAAAAATTTAATCTGCTTCAGTACATTTATGAGTGCAGTATGATTTAGCACAGTACAATTAAGAAACATATTCTGTTTTCTTGTACTTTTGAGTAGTTTTACTTCTGCAACCTCGAGGAGATAAGCTGCTTTATGGAAGATCTTGATCTATGTTTTATTAAGGAGTTTTTAAAAGTGATTTTGATTCTTGTCACGGTTTGACTCAGGTTCAGTAACAATTCTCAGTAAATAATATCAAAGGGGAAAGAAAGGGCTTAAAAAGAGATTCTTTCTGGTGTGTTGTGGCGAGGGATGCACAGTATCAATCTAGAGGCTGGACTTCTCTAAGGACAGTGCTCAGGAAGGGGGTTACAACAGGACAGCAAAAGGTGGGCTGCTCCAAAGGGGCTTGACTGGAGAAACTGACAGAGCAGGAAGGCTACTGATCCTATTCCATCAAGGCATTCCGTTCCAAGGCGATTCCATCTCTCTTAAGATGCAGTGAATGACTCTACCTGGATTCAGTAACAAATTGGAAACAGCAATGGAGAAGGCTTTCTTAGCCCCTTGAGGCTAACTTCTGTTGGGGTCTAACAAAGTAGAAGCAGCAGTGGCTGGTGGTGGTTGGAGCATTTTATCCGAGAATTGGCTGGAATAGCATTTCCTGAAACCAGAGAATGTGAATGAGAGAGACATGAACATGTGGGTAGATAAAAGCCTATGATTTTGCCTGCTGGGAGGACGCAATGGTGTTCATGACTTAGATCCACCAAATTATGCACATGCTGAAGCCTCTTTAACTATAAACTGTAATGCTTGCCTTCATCCTCCCTTTGTGTCATATTAATATCCTTGCCTGCAACTGGGATCTGATCTTCCTCCCACTGCATTTTTTGCTATTGAGCTCAGTGGGGCTAAATCAGGCTGCTGCAATGGAGGAGTTGCTCATCTTTGCTGGTCTCATGTGCATGGAGTTGCATGTTAAGGCTCTAAGCACACCGTGAGGGTCCTCCAGAGGCTACAGTGTGGCTGCAGGCAGTTTATATCTGCCTGCGTACCAAAAGTCTGAATATACAGAAATACATAGCAGAATTAGATACATAGCAGATCCTCAGATCAGCCTGATAGCCCATGTACTTGTCCTTGGCATGGTGTCAGTCTGGCCAGCAGTACATCTGTACATCAGGGGTGATGTGGAAGCCCTTGGGTGGGCTGTTACGCATAAAGCTGTCACAACAGCTTTATGCGTGTATTTGCCTAGGTGTAGGAGGCATTATTATGGCTCCTTGCCTATTTCTCAGCAAAGCAATTAGCTAGTCCGAAAGGTCTTGCCTCAAGGCTCTCACAAGTCATGAATTATGCATTTCATTCTGTATTCTGCCTTCCATTTCTGTAACATGCTCTTTCAGAAAATCATGTAATGTCATTAATGTCGTATTTTCCCCTCATATAAAAATTCAACAGCCTAGTGCCCAGAGCAGGGGAGTAGGAAAGCCTTTTTGTCATCTCTTCAAAACATAACAACTTCCTTTCTTCCTTTTTTTTCAAGTGGTGTTTATGAAAGAAAATGCTTGTTGCCAGACAATAATATCTTTAGGCTATTCCGTACCTTCCCTGATGAGAGTCCTGAGAGCACTAGCAATCTGCTGGGCATTCAGCAGCACAGCTGCTGCCTGCCTGATACTATTAAAGCACAGATTTAGAATTGATTTACAGTACCATGAAGCAATGAACCTGGCCACTACCACTCTGATATGGTGTAGCTAAGCAATAGCATAGAGTGTGTCTACATGAGTACACTGAAAAGGTAATCCAACTTAACTGTCTTGAAAGGTGATTAACTAACCCACTCCAGATGCTGGTGTGGTAGTTCCACTGAAGAATGAAGGTAGCTCTACCTCAGCTGCTTATAGTTAAGCGTAAACTGAATTAAGAAAGCTTTTTTCCAGAGGTGGGTTATCTCTGCTGGTGTTTTCCTTGAGCCAAGCTGTTAGTTGTGTGGGTCCGTTGCTGCCCATTTTAAGTTGACCAAAGTCCCGGCAGCAGAGGTGGGTGCAGAGCAACGGTGAGGGTGGCAGAGTAAAGGACCCTGACCTCTGTTTTCAGACTGTTGGGCCAAGCGTGTGCTTTGTCCCAGGATCAATACCCGGGGAGCTGGGCTCCTCACAGCCGCTGGCGCTGGCAGATGTGCAAGGGGAGGCAGGCGCAGGAGCAGTTTAGCTGGAAAGGCTGAACTCAGAGCCCTGTCCTGCTGGAGTGGTGGGGCTGAGGCTAATTGGTGTGTAATTCTGGCTTTTGCTTTTGTCATCACCTTGAGGCTGTGTGGCTATTCTAAACAAAAATAGGCTAGGGAGGAGATTCATGAGTGTTTTCCTGCATTTCTGTCCCAGCAAGAAGCTCACTGGGGATGCCTGAGCTCTTCTTAATAACAAGGATGCTGAAAAAAGGCCACATGTTGGAGGAAGGGTATGTTTACTGTGCAGTTGATTAGGCAGAGTTACATACCTTAATGTGCATGGTTCCTGGAAGCAGTTTATTAGTCCTCTCCAGACTTTGGGCTGCTCCAGTGAAACCTCTGCTTCCCGAAGTTCCCCTGTGTATCTCTGCACTGCCCCATGGCTATACATTACTTGTTCATCTGCTGATCCATGGGATACAATTATTCCTCCAACCTCAAAGAAAATGCTTTCCTAATTCAGTGCTGTGACAGTGAATGTGGAGTGGAAAATGGCTTTCAACCACTTTTGGAGATTACTGCTGCTGCCTCTCAGGAGTCCCCAGGGAATCCTGCAAGGGAGTCAGCTTGTCTCTCAGATCAGTTATTTGGGATGCAGACCCACCCACACCAGTGACGGTAATTCAGGGCAGTGTCAGCTGGGAGGTAATTTGGTCCCAAGGCCCATCGTTTTGCTGCTGGGCATTCTCTGTGGATGCCGGGATTGAAGCATGTGGGGGTGGAGGAACTCGCAAATCCAGTGCCCATCCTGGCAAAATTATACAAGCTTTCTTTCCAGTACCAGTATTCCTGTGCTTTCTTTGCCCTTGTGCACTGAAAATCTTGTTTAGTTATAAAAGTAAATTATAAACTGAGGCTGTAACTCTCTGATTTGCAGTAAATATAAAATTTAAATGTTAGGATGAGAAATATTTGGGCAATGACATTGCTGCTATGATATAAGCAAGGCAGTGTTTGTAGGGAGAGGTAATGTCTTTTATTAGGCTGGCTGATAAATTGCTTTATTGTTTTTCCAACTCATGTTTGTTGGCCTAATAAAAGCTACTACCTCACCTCAGACTTTTTTTTTTGTGTGGCATGCTTATCTGAGTAATAGAAATCAGTGAAGTTAGCCTAGTGCAAGTGGTTGTGTTTCCAGATTACAAACTATGAAACAAAAACATTCAAGGTTAATTTGTGTAAATCCAGATTATATATTGCCTTGCATGTGTTGCTTTTGTTCTCTAATTTGTGAGGAGAAAAAGTTATGTTCTTCCACTTATACAGAATAGTGTCTTGAAAATGTATCATTACTCCGATAGCATGACTACAAATAAATAAGATTACAGCAGTGACTGAGAATGACAAATAACCAAAAAGCACAGCTGTGGCCTAGCCTTACTGCATTTGTGAAATATGAAATTTCAGCCCTCAAGGTAGCAAATAAATGGATTACACTAAGTTGGTAGGCAGGAGAACATTGTTTAGTTATGTTGCTATAACCTGACTTTTCCAAGGTCTGCTTGGTCCCTGAACAAAGTCACCCAGGAATATTTAATGATAAAACACAATGCATAAATTTTGCACATCCAGTTTGCAGGCTTATTAGTAATTCCAGCATGTATAATGCATCAAAACAAGAAATTTCATTGCTTGAAATGTAAATATCACAAATCAGACATACATTTTCCCTAGCTTATTTGACTGTGTAGGGGCAAGGCCTATTTAAAGTTCATCCTGCCTTAGTTTGTTTATGTATAGAAAGCACTTGAGGAAAACTCCAGAAAGAGAATGCAAGCAAAGGCTGGGAGATGCCCGAGTGTTTTCCAAGCCCTCTCCAGGCTGTCAATGTTGTTCCAGGATCAGATGTTTCTGAGAGAAGCTCCAGTGTTGATTTCACCTTTTCTGTCCTTGTGATGGCTACCAGGGCAATGTGGAAATGTTTTAATTTCCTAAAGCTACGTTCAATTCACTAATGAAAGAGCTGCGTTTGGGAGAGCGTTGGTGTAAACAGTAGGGAGGTTGTTTGGACTGCTCACTTCAAAACTGTTTTGGCAAATGTTTCCTTGATGACAGTACAGACTAGTCCTATCTGCAGTCACTGTAGCTGTTGGTATTACACACCTGGAGGGCCTCTCGTGTTGACTTAGTCCTCATTAAAGCTGTGCCTTTCTCATAGCTGTGACTCTTAATGACAAACACCTTGCGTCATGGTGCTTCGTAGTGGTTGAATCTGGTTCCTGAACATAGCTGCTCTGTCTCATAAGATGCCCAGGACTCTCTTAACAGTTTTAGCTTAATGAGTAGCATTTCTCTCTCGTAAGCCCTAGCTATCTGGAAGTTGGGTCCCCTCAGCTAATCATGCAGACTTCCTCCGGAGCTGTGATTTTTCCCTATCTTTGATGGTTGTTTGCAGTATGTGATAATGTGAAATGCTAAATGCTGGGAAGAGGAAAGGCCTTTAATTTGCTGTGAGAGAATCAGGCTCAGTTTCGGCCTCAGCTGTAACTCTGCAGACACAGAAAAAGATTTGGGGCCAGCAATGTAAACATTGCAAGCTACAGTGTAAGCCCTGCTGCTACTGGGATGGCAGGAGTGCAGGGGGAAGGTGGAGGTGACCCCGATTTCCTTTTGACGGAGTCAGCAAACACTAATCCTTCTCTGCCAAAGGAAAGTTGCCCTGCTTGCTCCCAGGGAGCCCTTGGTCACATCAACCAGTGTTTATGCACCACACACAGTACGAGAGCAGGTAAAAGAGCAGAGTGTTCTCAGCTGGGCCCCTGTGTCCTACATGAATGCTGCGTTGTTCAGGCAGCTTGGCTAGTCATTTTTATTTCATTTTGCCGGCACATACTCCTTTCCTTTTTTTCATGTGGTGTTTATAGAAGAGCTTGGTCTGTCTATTAATCACATGAGGTCCTTTCTCACCATGTCTGACTTGGAAACCTCCAGGTTTGTACACCTGCACTGCCCTGGGTGAAGATCATAACATTACAGGCTCTCTCCTGCCACTGCATATTCTGAGTTCAGCCTTATCTGTTTACCCAATTTCCGTGTTTTCTGTCCTAATGCAGATTGCATATCAAGTGCTTATGCACAGGTAAAACTGTGTTTGTTAGAACTGAGTCAGTCATGGACTCTAGTCCTTCCTGTCTGAAAAAAAATATTTCCCAGGTCAAAGAGAGAATTTTCGAGTGCGGACTTTAAATAATACTCAAAATGTAACCTTGTTCTAGTGATGTTAGCTGTGTTTAAATAACCATTGAAGTGGTAATTGCAAAAAGTCCAGTGGAAAGCCCCCCACAGCACCCATCATGCAGGTGCTAACTCTTTTCAAGAGCCACCTGGCCATGGTCTCCTTGTCACTTCTACCTTAGCATGGGGTGCCGCCTTGTCCGAGTCTAAACTATGGTGAACTAGTCTGGAAAGAGACTGGAAATGCTTCGGGGTAGTAGCTGTGTGTTTATGTATAGCTATGTGGTCTGGATCAAACTCTCTTTGATTTTAAGCTCTGCTAATAATTAACCCTCAGCATGTAATAACTATCCAGCATAATGATAACCACACTGCTGGCTCTTGTCCACAAGGTTATTAGGTATGTACTGCACCGCATATCCCTTCCACTGCACGACTGAGAGTGAAATGTGAAATAAATTAAGGATACTTTTTAGTATCTTTTTCCAATTTCTGTTACTTTATTGATAGATGTTGGTTCATCTGCCCTTTAACCTGTTACATCAGGCTTAGGGAGCATTTTTCTTGCAGAGACTTCATCAAAGCTCATGAGCACGCATTGTGGGCTATGCTCTTATGTTTGCATTAGTGGTGGTACTTTTCCATGTTAAACTGGTTTGACAGTAAACTGTATGAGATTAAGTCTACATCTGTTTTATCTAATTGTTTTTTTCCTACTTCCGTGTTATGTGAAAGTAGGTAAGCAAAGCAATAGTTGGGTCTCTGTGTTTCTCATCAGTCTTTCTCTTGGACTTCTTGAGGTGTGGGAGATACAACCAGGCAGCAAGCATGTTTATTGCTGCTGATCACTGATGGTTTGGCAGCTCACGTTACTGAGAGGCGCAAAAATTAATGTAATCTTTGCTTAAAATATCATCTGCTTTAAATATCAGCTGCTTTTTCATGTCAGATGCTTATTTCCTTTGCCTGAGCTGCATTCCCTCAACTGATTGTTATCCAAGCCGAAATCCTGATACAGGTGATTAGGCTGTGGAGCGTGATTGACTCTTTTTCTGGTGGCTGAAACTTGGCGAGGAGAAACTTTTCATTGCAAACCGAAGGGAGCTCAGTCAGCCTGGGCAGGGGGAAGGGGAACAGAGAACTTATCTTCCCCCCTGTCCGCTGGCTGACCTGGTGCACTGACCCCATGTCTTGCCCTGCAGATGCTCCGTCCCAAGTCTCCCAAGTAGGTGATTTATGGCCCCTCCTAAAAAGCATGTATGAAGGAAGGGGAAAACTGAGCTGTAGTTAATCTCATGTTTCTAAGCAACCAGGTAATTCTCTGCAGCCAATCCCTAAAGGGAAATTCCTGATTTCCTGCACCCTGGAGAATGCTTTGCTCTCTGCTTTCTCCAGCTTCTGGGACCTGGGGACCTGGGACAGTGGAGTCCGAGGACTGTACAGGTTTTCAGCATTTCCCCAAATGTCTTGGGGAGGGTGAGGAAGTACAAAAAGGGAGCTTTATTAATGTTTTCCACACAGTGCAAGTAACATGTAAGGGATGTTCATTGCAATATCAGTAGAATAGAGGGAATGTGAAAAGTTTAAATATTTTACCCAGGGCTAAACTGAGAATCTAAGTCACAAGTGGAGGCTTCTTACGTTCCAGAAAGAATCAAAATGGCTGAATAATGTATTGCAAATCCTGTGTGCAGTGAAACTTCTGCTTGTTGTGAAGTTTTGGTGATAAAAATAACTGAATTATCTTTTGAATCTGAGCCTCTCAGGGTGACTATAAAGGACTAGCCTTTTATTAATAAAAGACTCGTCAACTTCAGATTCTGGAAATAAGAGTTTAGAGGAAACAGAGATCAAATGAAATCTCTGAGTTTCTCCATCATCTGAAGAATGTGGATGCCTGCTTAGGGCTCCAGAATAATAATTATTAGACTTTTGTTTTTGTTTTTGTTTTTTAAATAAGCCACATAAACTAATACATAAGCACTTATACTGCAGAGACCTAAATCTGCTCAGCCCCACTAGTAAAGGTGAGATGTGGTGAACCCAGAGATGTGCTGGAATGGTGTGGGAAACTGGACAATTAGCCCAAGTCCCAGCTCCAGCCCCAGTGGGGAACCTCAGGTGCCTCCTCAGTGAAGCAGGGCTGAAGAACTTGAGAAATGCTCCTGTGGGTCCAGGGACATGTTTCTTTCTTGCTGAAGACTGCTTATTTGATGAAATACAAATGCTGGTTAGACTGGGGAAAAAAAACAACCAACCAAACAAGGAATACAACAGTAGTCAACAGGAGGGAATATATTAAAGAGAAATGGGTTTGTCTTGGCCATGCAGGACAGATGCATCACTGTCTCAGGGTTTGGGCTTTTTGACTTGCCTGGTGTTTGATAAGCTCAAACACAACTAAGAACTGGTCCTTGTTGTCCTTTGTCCTGTGTATTGACAAATATGTGCTATCAGCAAATGAGATTCTTGGTCAGATAGACATTGAGGTCTGATCCAGCCTTATCACTGTCCAGAAAAATGCACAGTAAACCACCCTGCATGAGGTTTTTTCAGCTTGGTTAGCCAGCTGGGAGCACATTTATTTAGAATTAATCTACAAGCCTGATGCATTTAAGCCTACAACAGGTATGCACTTTCACAGGATGGAGTATTGGAGTAGGCAAACTTTTGATGATATTGCTTCAAAGTGCTTTGTATTTTGGGTTGTAACCTGTGGGGAGGGTACTTGTGAAATGGCTAAAGTGCTGACCAGGCACAGTGCCTCATCCAGTGTGCCTCCTCACTGACCCCAGGAGAGCCACAGAGCCACACTTCCCTCTCACTACTGCAGTGGCACTTCACTGGTTTGTCTACTTGTAGCACAGCTGGAGGTTCAGCTAGACCCAACCAACTGACCAGCTGCCCTGGCCATCATGCAGCCATGCATGGGCTCACCTTGCACCTCACCACCAGGGCTCCCTAGAGCTGGATGGCCTTTATTTCAAGGCAGGAAATGTTTTCAGGGCAGATTATGTGAAATGGCCAGGAAACCTTCCAGCAAACTCATTTTAATCTTGGGTCTGTTATGTGTTCTCATGTAGCCATAGAAGAGCATGCATCAAGGGGTGGTGTGGTTCACAGGCTTCCATTCCATGTTCAGTGGTGTAGCTGCCCATCAGCCTGACAGCTCCTGGGCCATTACATGAGGCCATGGGTAGGTACCAAGGAGTAGTCTCTGGCTGGCACCTGGCAGTGTGAGCAGTAATACAAGCCCAATGGGTTTCTTCCTGTCTTGTGCCTTTGTTGAGGATCTGAGCTTGGGTAAAGAGGAAGATTAATGGGTAGGAGTGCCAGGGAAGACAGAGAGATTAAAACTGTTGTAATTTTGTTTTGGGAACATGGCAGAAATATTCTAGCTGACACCACTGGAGCTGTATTTGAGGTAGCTGTTTTCTGTCAGCATGTCTCCTCTCAGCACCAACGTGGGCTTTCATCTGTCCTTAAATTAGTGTTAATTACAGCTCATTAATTAAAAAAATGGCAAAATGCAGCTGAAAGCAATTACACCTAATTGCTCATTTGTGTACTTACACCCCAAATGGTAATCTCTTCATCTGAACACCCAGTTCTCACTGGAGTCAGTTGATTTGTTTTTTTCTGCTGTTTTTACTCTTCAAGTATCTATCATATGACAGTTATTCTTTTAAGTGGCTTCTCTGAAAGCTACAAAATCTCTTCCTTACAAGTTCTGTTGCCTTGTTACCTCTTAATGGGGCCACAGGAAAGAGATTATGTTCTTTGGTTTTGGAAGTACAGCTTAAATGGTAGTCATTAACATAACCATCCTATGACTCTATGATTCTAAGGTTGGAAGCAACCTTAAAGATCACCAGGTTCCAACCTTCCTGCTATGAACAGGGACACCTCCAACTAGAACAGGCTGCACAAAGCCTCATCCAACCTGGCCTTAAACACTTCCAGGGAAGGGGCATCAACAGCCTCCCGGGGCAACCTGTTCCAGTGCCTTTCTACCCACATGGTGAAGAATTTTCTCCTGATGTCTAACCTAAGTCTCCCCTCTTTCAGTTTTAAACCATTACTCTCGTCCTATCACTACCCTCTCTGGTGAAAAGCCCCTGCCCAGCTTTCCTGTAGCCACTTCAGGTACTGGAAGGCCACTATAGGGTCTCCCTGGAGCCTTCTCTTCTCCAGTCTGAATAGCCCCAACTGTCTCAGCCTGTCTTCATAGCAGAGGTTGTCACCGTTTGACTCAGTTTGACAACAATGCTCCCAATCCCCTCCCACCCAGGTAGGGAAGGAGGGGAAGAAAAAGAGAGAGACATTACTGGATTGAAAACTGAGCCACACAGCTCTAATTAAGCACTGATGATATAAGAAAATATACACAATTATATACAAATGTGTTCAGGAAATGCAGAAAGCCCCTTTTGCCTCCACCCACCCCCAGCAACTCCCACAGCACTCTCCTTAGCTGCAAACAGTCCCAAAAAGTTGCAGACTGCTGCCGAAGAGAGAACAGAGTGATGAGGGTCAGGAGAGCTCGAGCCTGGGGGTCAATGGTGATGGATGGACGGAGTCCTCCCCGGACGCCGGCCATGGATGGAAGAGAAGGGAAGAAGAAGCAAGAAGGAAGTTATCTTCTGTGATCTCTGACCTTCCTCTGAGCTTACGTAGATATATGGAATGGAATATCTCTGGCCAGTTTTGCTGTCTGTCTAATTCAGCCTCCTACGGGGCGGGGGGGTCATAGATATGCCCATAGTGTCTGAGCTGGCAGAGTAAAGGTGTGACCTTGAAGACCCAGCAGTTAGAAAAACATTCCACTGTTTGTTATCATTCCAAGCTGGAACACTTTGCTACTAGTTAAAAGAAAGCTTACTGCAGGGGAAAAAAAAATCAGTAAAAGGAGGATTAGCTTCATCCTGTCTCAAGCCAGGACAGAGGTGCTCCAGCCCTTTGATCATCTTCGTGGCCCTACTCTGGACCCTCTCCAACAGCTCCATGTCTTTCCTGTGCTGAGGGCCCCAGAACTGTACACAGCACTCCAGGTGGGGTCTCACCAGAGCAGAGCAGAGGGGCAGAATCACCTCCCTGGCCCTGCTGGCCACACTTCTTTTCATGCAGCCCAGGATGCAGTTGCTCTCTGGGCTGTGAGCACACACTGGTGGCTCATGTTGAGCTTCTCATCTGCTACCACCCCCAAGTCCTTCTCCTTAGGACTGCACTCTAGCCATTCTCCCCCCAGCTTGCATTTGTCTGGAGTTGCTCAGACCCAGGTGCAGGACCTTGCACTTGGCCTTGTTAAACTTAATGAGATTGGCCTTAGCCCACCTCCCCCGCCTGTCACGGTCCCTCTGGATGGTGTCTCTTCCCTCTAGGGTGTCAACTACTCCAGACAGCTTGGCATTGTCAGCAAACTTGCTAAGAATACACTCAATCCCACTGTCCATGTCTTCAACAACAATTGGGAATTACTGAAGTTAATTCTTGCAAGTTGTGTCTGAAATGCACCTGAATTTCTGTTGGATCTTGATTTTATCTGTGAACAACATCATCATTTTTCAGTAAGCTAGAGGCCACACAGTCTGCTGTTCTTGTGCTGATAAATTCATGGCACAGTTCAACGCTGACCTCTGCAATCCTAGTTCTCGGATTGTTTAGTGACTTTAGAAATTTAATTCAGCAATATCATGGCTTCTCTTTCCATCTGCATATTTTCATCCTTGCTAGTGTAGGAAAGATTCAAAGCTGCCAAATTCTGCCAGTGGGAAATGACCTTTCTAATACTGCAGACACAATCTGGTTGAACAGATTGTTAGGTTGGTTGAAAACTGATGGGACCACCTTTGGCTGGACTCCAGGAGATCCAAGGGCTGACATCCAGCTGGCACCAAGCAGTGAGCAGAGTACTCAGGGCTCGATACTAACATGAAGCTCGTGGAGTTCAGAAAGAAAAAGCAAAATGGTTTGCACCTCAGCCAGAACAACCACTTGAATTGGTAGAGGCTGGGAAGTGACTATATGACTCATAGCCCACCTGGTACAGGTGTGGCTGTTATCCTTGATGCCCAAAGTTGCCAGTAGTTGCGAACAACCCAGCAGTGCACCGTGATTGTGAATAGGGCAAACCCTCTACAAGGCTATGTTGAGAAGGTCGTGGCCAGCAGATTGTGCAAAGTTATGCCTCTCTACTTGGTTGCTAAGGAGGACACAGCTGGAGTGCTGTGTCCAGTTTTTGCCTTACAGCCCAGAAAAAGAGGGGTGTGGAGAGGGTCCAGAGGAGGTAAGGTGACCAGAGCACATCCTAGGAAAAGATATTGTGGGATACTGGCTTCCAGAGGTCCTTTGTATCCAGCATGCCTGTGACTGCAGGAGTGACCCAAGGTACATTTTTGTGGTTTTCACACTGTTCTTCTTGAGCTTTGCCTGTTCGTGGTTCCAAATGAGACCTGAAAAATATTAATGTTAAGGCAGGAAAAATGTTAATAGGTTAATTGCCAATTGTTAAATCTGTGGCATTTCTTTGTCTAAAATAGCTCAGGTTTTACAAAGAACTGAAGGATAACGGTGATTTTTTAGGCCACCAAGTCTTAGTGATGTTATAGAAACACCTGTGGTGTTTAGAAGAAATGCAATGTTGGAAGTGCTCAGGAATTTCTTTCCAGAGGCTGTGCCTGAGCCCAGTGCCTGCTCTGCATGATGCCTTTTGGGCTGCTGTTTCTGCAGCTGGCAAATGCCAATTGCAGTAGATCACTCCTTGGAGAAGGTTGTGACTGATGCTGAAATGCCTCATCCTACAGTAGTGAAGACACATTCATAAGTGGAGACAGAGGACTTTTCCATGATCTGTCTTCAGGTGTTTTAGTTCAGTTTAATAAGTTGAGTATTCAAAGGGACTTTGTCTTCAAAAGCTGTTCTCTGATTTTTCTTATTTTGGCATCCTTGCCTCAAGTAATAGATCCACCTCTGAGCCTGACGTATATCCATAGTACTTTTCCTCTCACTAAGAAGGATAAGAGAGCTTCTGACTGTGCCACTGGACCTTCAAAGCTTTCAGGCTTTTAAGGAGGACAGTGCAGCTGCCAGCTCTGTTACAGACCTTGCTCATGTCTGTGGGCAGCAAAGCCAGCCTCTATCACCAGGCTGTAACACAAAGATTTCTGGAGTGGAGAAGCATTTGTTTCACCTCTTTTGATGCCTAGCTAGAATCACAGGATGGTTTGAGTTGGAAGGGACCTTAAAGGTCATCTAATTCCAACCCTCCTGCCATTGACAGAGACACCTTCCACTGGACCAGGTTGCTCAAAGCCCCATCCAGCCTGGCCTTGAACACCTCCAGGGACAAGGCATCTACAAGTTCTCTGGGCAACCTGTTCCAGTGTCTCACCACCCTCACAGTAAAGAACTTCTTCCTAATATTTAATCTAAATCTCCCCTCTAACCTAAAGCTGTCCCCTCCTTGTCCTGTCACTACATACCCTTGTAAAAATTCCCTCTCCAGCTTTCCTGTAGATCATGCTGTGTGTGCCCAGTGGGTCTTGCTGAGCCCCAGAGAGCTGGCAGCACCAAGGCCCCTTGGAGGGGCTGCCAGGGACCTCAGCAAGCTTGCAGCATCAGTGAGAGCAGGGATTTTATTAAGCTTCATGTATGCAAAGTAATTTTGCAGGCATGGGCTATTTTTAGGCAGCTTCTGTTTGTGCAGCATCAAATCATTAGACCAAGATAAGTTAATAGCTTCATTTCTAGTGATGAGGCATCTTGCAGCTAATGCAAGTAAAGTCCCACAGCTTGAGTGCAGTGCTTCTTTAACCATGTGACATATTTCATCCTGGAGCAGCTTGTAAAATTAAAGAGAAAACGAGGGAATCTTCATCTGCCTGTAACATGCTGCCAGCATGGGGAAAACAGGACAGTTTTGTGAGTACTGTGCAAGGCAGGGACACACCTGTGTGATGAACACATTACCCAGCTGAGAGCCAGAGTGACTCGGGACCAGGGGCTGAGTGCTTTGCATGTCAGACCTCAGCTGCCAGCCTGCTCTGCATATGTCTGAGTGATGGATCTTTGAGTCTTCCAAAGTTTTTTCTTATATGTATGAAAGTTTTGAGCTATTAGATGTTGTTCTGCTCCTAACTGAAGATTTAATCCTTGTACAGAATACCAAATGACTTTAAATTATTCATTCCTTCAAATATGAAATAGCCAATGTAGAGGATCCTTTTATGGTTAGCTGGATTTAAATAGTAGCAGCCCCTTGTGATTCTGATATTTAATGCATGAGCAGGGACTGAACCCTCCTACCAGGCCTCCTGAGATGGTGCATCAGCTGCTGCCTTTGGGCAGTGTAATGCATAGATGCCTGAGAAACATTTTGTTCATTTTGTCCTGACCTGAAATGTCATAGCTGGAGTGACCAGGTGTGTGTAATGCTGCTCTAACAACAGCTCTCTCAGAGTAGCATCAGAAATGGGTTATGCATCATTCTGATTTTCTAACTTGATCTGTGCCACTTTATCTGCTGTGAGATAGAAAAAATGAATAGAGAAGGGAAGAGGAACAGATAAGTGTGTACCAAGATTACACACAAGATAAGGGGGAAATAAGAACCAGCAAAACAAGGGGGTGGGAAATAAAAATGCAAAGAAGTCAAGGAGGAAAGTGTTTGTTGATTCTTAGGTCTTCAGCCACTTGAGAAAACAAGTTCTGCCATTCAGAGCATTGGGAGTAGGATTCAGATGAGCAGCTAGCAAAATGTGTAATTTGACTGTTCTAAGACAACAGTATATATACTTTATTCTGTGGCTTATCAAAGGAAATGTAGAGGTAAGCATTAGGTACAGAAGAGAGAGAGAGAAAATGAATGAACTCTTAACATAAGGACCTGTCTTGTAGCACAGGCATGGTGTCTTTTAGCAGTCCTGTAAATACACAAGAGAATGGACAACCATCGTGTTAACATACATTACACTTACTAGGTTTGTATCACAGCTCTGTTACATTTGTTAATGCATTTAAAAATGTCAAGAATCTTAAGGTTTTGTCAGTTGTTTTTTTCACAGATGTGCAATTAAAAGATTATCTCTCATCCTGAGACCTTACAAAGTGCTTATGAAAGGTGATGACACTGAAGCACATAAATGAGTTCATTTGTTTGCTTCTCTCATGTTGGTGGCATATTTCAGCAATCCTCTGCTCTAGCTACTGGTCTACAAATATTTCTGAAAATAGAACCATTAGATACAGCCATCAAATCACTTACTATTTGATTAGACTTGCCATAATTTTCCATCCTGTGTGAGGACTCACGCTTTGTTTATGAAGTGTCTCCAGTCTGGACAGCAGCAAAAATCTGTGTGATGTATGTGTGACTCAGGAGACTAAATAAAATGGCTCAGGGGCTATTAAGACATACTTTTACATACAGTTTAAATAGAAATAAGCCAGTGCTGCTGCCAAGACAAGCAGAACTATAACACACCCTTTTCCCCCTTGGCTCGTACAGGCACAAGTGTTTGTGTGACTGTGGAGTGAATTGGATCGAGTGACCGAGTTAAAATAAACCCTTTTGTCCACCAGGTTAATTTTAGCTGGCATCAAGTCCTGCATCTGATTTCCCATAGAATCACAAGAGGATTTAGACCACTCTATCCTATCTCCCACTTTGCACAGGTCATTTGAGTTTGTGCACTGCAGGAGAACATTAAGCAAATCTTTGCACAAGGTCGATCTGCCTGTCCTTGCCAGGTATGTAAACTGGGAGTCTGGGATAAAGGTAGGGAAAAACCCATGTGGAACTGCACATTGGGTTTAGTCATATAGCACTAAAGGATGAAAAAGAAAGCAAGTCGTCGTTCTGTTGGATCTTTTCTTCCTGATGCAATACCTGATCAGTATTGCAGACTTGCAGGTGTGAAATGAGGTATCTATGATGAAGCCTGCTATAGGCAGTTATTTCTCCATTTCTGCATTTTGATTGCTTCCCAGGATGAAGGTTTTAATCCATCTACATTAACAGTTCTAAATTAGAGATAGTTTAATGTTTTCATTAAACATTAAAATTCTAATTTCCGAGACCAGGCATGATGAATGACAAGTGATTCATTTATAAAACTATTAAAATATGATACTCGTAATAAAAGTAACAGCTAAAACTTCTTTGCTTTAAAGACCATTTCCTCACTATGTTCTGTGAGAGTATCCCTTCCCTTTGAAATAAGCTCTGATCCCAGTTCTCTCCAGCCAGCATATTTAGAGGTAAAAGGGCTTTAGTTTGCTTCCAGATGCTTATTGGCAAGGGATTGAGAGCAAAGAGGGACAGGCAGGGTCTGCTCTTACTCTGCATTCTGATACCCTCAGTGGGTATAGAAGGAAGTCTGAGGCTGTTGGATAGCAACTGGTTGGATAGCAACTGGTTGTGCTAAAAGACAAGATGAACCAAGAGCAGACTTGACATCAAATTTTTCCCTCCTTTTTGATGCCAGGACGTGGTTGCACAGGCTAATGGGTGACAGCCTCGCTAATGAAGGAAGCATTTCCTCATACCTCAGCTCATTAAAGCCAGGGGTTATTTTAACATTACTTAGCCATAGCTGTTAATACTGAATAGGTGGTGTTACTGTACCTTAAAGCAACACAGAGGTCACGGAGAGCACACCTGGGCTCACTGCGCTGCTCAGAAGTGTAAATGTGCAACATTCTGAAGTCACCAGAACGTGCACTGAAGAGCTGGGCAGCTCTACACTTACATGCCATCTGGAGGAGACCAGATAAGAACTGATAGCTTCTAAAACTTGGTGGTACAAAGTTAACTTGCAACTTGTTTTAAATAATACAGCTGCTAGGTTAAGTTTATATTAGTTCAGCATTTTGTATGATATGGGTTTTTAAAAAAATCTGGTTCTACAAGCTTTAGGATGGATTTACTGTACTGTTGAACTACAGTGTTTTTGTTTGCTGCTTATGCTATTAAGCTACTATGTTTATCTCTGAAGATAATGAAATGAACTAAAAATATACTTTGCTTTGCAAAACTTTCAGGAGGCAAAGTCTTGGCTAGGGAAATCAGCCCCAACCCAGCTGTAAGACTAACTTTTTGATTTATTTCTGGAGAAATTTTAAAACCTACGTTGGGGACCCAATTCACTGTGAGAAAGAGAGACATTGAATGCATATGAGGAAAAAAACCCCACAGTCTCTGATTGCTTTTCTTGTCCCTTGTCTTGAAACATAAATAAATGATAAAATAAATGACATTTTTATAAGAGTAGGGGTGTGTTTTTCTGAAAGCATTAAGCAAGTACTTCAGCTGTTTTCAGAATGTAGCATATAAACTAGCCTGACAAAGGAATAAAAGATGATGGAAACAATCCTTTTTTTTAAAAAAAAAAACACACACAAACCCCCTGCACCCCCCCAAACAAACAAACAAACAAACAAACAAAAAGCAACCCAAAAAACACAATAGAAGACATGTCCCGAAAACACTGGAAGCTTACCAAAGAAATACCCAGTGAATCAACAGTTTGTTAAACAACAGGTATATTGTTTGGGCTCCTAACATGTAGGTGACCCGAAATTTCCAAATAATGCTTTGGGCTCTGGATATTCACCAGGATATCTCTCCTTTCTCCTGAACACTGCCAGTCTCCCTGTGGCACCTTCTTATCTCATTCTTTTCCTGTTTGTGTGCCAGGAGAAGAGTTTAAAGTGTATGTCTGCAAACATGGCTGCAGGGGTTATTACCTATTCACAGTTTAAAAATATTTTGCAACTAGCAGGATTAGATTTTGGATTTTGTAATTAAAAAGTTCCATCTAATCTGGTAGAGAGAATAAGCTACTTTAACATTCAGCAGGTCTCTTTATTCCTTATGCTTCAGTAAAACTCAGCACACTTTGCAATTAAAAAAAAATCAGAAATGCAGTAGAAGTTTAACCAAAACTTACAGAAACGTAATGTTTCATTAAATTGTGGTTGGATTGGATATTCTTTCTTTGGAGCTACAAAAAAATCCAAAATGGTGATACTGGTACGAAGAGAACATCTAGAGAGATATGTATACACTTGATACTGCGTATAAATCCTTCCTTTGCTCCAGTCCTTCTATCCAGAATCCTCTTGGCATGAAGGGTGTTATTATCTGTCACTTTGCAATTGCACGGCCCTTTTCAGCCATCACGCCTCCACAGTTTCTTCGTTTGGGGGCAGAAGCTCTGCTGGTTAATCTGACTAAGGAGCCATAACCAAATTACACAGCAGGAGTCAGTGGTCCTTTTGGAAATCTTAATGAATAGTGTTAGTCAGCTGAGGAATAATGTACTTACTAGTGGGAATGATTCTTTTTTAAAGTGGCAGACAGCTGTTTCCTAATTGGTGGCAACACTGAAAGCAGTTTGCTGCTTCTTTGGATGCTTCTGTAGAGGAGCTTTCACGTCCCGAAATTATTTACAATGCTAGTCTGCTGTATTCGCTTTTCTATCTGCTTTTCACATGTATGCAGAAAAAAAAGAAATATAAAATGCTTGTGATTTGCATCCACACTTTTTCCTTGCCCTTGAATTAAAGGAGATGGTTTTTTTGTCACAATGGTTTAAAGGGACATGTGTAATGGAAGTCAAATTATCAACACTGAAGAAAAAGGCAGGGAAGCACTGTGTCACAAGCACTGTGAGATGGAGCAATTTACTTAGGCTTCACCAACAAGACAGTCTCTGTGCACTTAGGGACAAACAAGCTTCCATGAGCTGTTTTTTCTAAAACCTTTTCTGATCTTTATTGGATACCTGGGAAGACTATGCATCCAGCAGAAACCACCTGGAGAAATGAGCTTCTTGGAAAAAAAAGCTTATGTGCACATTGAAACAAGAACAGAGCCTGAGTGCCAAGTGGACCATAGGAGAAAAAAAATAAATAAATTATAAAGCTTTCCATAATTGTATTGGCTACTGGTAAAATGGTGGAAGAGATGACAAGCTGATGAATCTACAGTATTGCAGGTTTTAATGGGATGGCATTTTTTTAATGTACACTAGCAGTTTTTTAATTCAAAAAGTGCACTTTTTGAGGAGAAAAAGATACAGTGTCGTAGAGTCATTGAATGGTTTGGGTTGGAAGGAATCTTAAAGATCATCTAGGTCCAACCTCCCTGCATTGATAGGAACATCTCCCACTTGATCAGGTTGCTCAAAGCCCCATCCAACCTGGCCTTGAACATTTCCAGGGAGGGGCCATCCACAACTTCTCTGAGCAACCAGTGCCACTGTGTCACCACCCTCAGAATAAATAATTTCTTCCTAATGTCTAACTTAAATCTACCCTCTTCCAGTGTAAAACCATCCCCCCTCACCCTATTGCTACATGCCTTTGTAAAAATTCCCTGTCCAGCTTTCCTGTAGGCCCCCTTCAGGTACTGGAAGGTTGTTTTTTCTATTCTGATTTGGTTCAAGAAACAGAAGAGGGATGGATGGTGGGATAATCTGTCAAACATGTGACTTTATATTCCAGGAAAAATTCAGAGGAACAGATTCAACCCTAGAGAAATGCCTGTAAATAGCAGAGGCAGATGACCTCTTCAGGGAAAGGATAAAATAATACCAGCCCCTAGTGTGGAAAAAGCTTCCAGGCTTCAATTAAAGGAGGTTGAAGAGATTAAAAAAGACAAAGTAGCATCTTATCCACTGTATGCATTTTAGATAGTGATACGTGAAGTATTAAGTAAAATTCCTCCTTGTAGGTTAGGGCAAGAGAGGGAGGGAGGAAAGGAGGGATGGAGGACAGCACGACACGTGTCCCAGACTGGCAGAAATCCCTGTGGGGCAGCACTGGTTGGTTGTCTGTAGGGCCTGGGGAACCCAGGTCTGGGCAGGTATGGTCTCCAGCCACAGCATTGCTGCTCCTGGGAGTTTGCATTGTGCATGGGACCTCCTGCCACAGTTTGGCCACTGTGATGGCACAGGTGGCTTAGCAAATGGGGATGGGTTTGATAGAACTGGATTAGGAGTGAGTTTCTCTGTCGTTTTGAGAATTGGCAAGAGGGTACAAAACTGGGACAGTGATCTAGGACACTGACAGTAAAGATGTGGAACACAAGGGCATGCATCTACAAATGGGCACTCAGAGGACATGAGGATACTTGAATTAGGCCTCATTGGGTTTGTGACTTCCTAATGAAGAAGAAACTTGTTTTTCTGTCTAAAATGACTGAGCAGAGAACAGAAATGATCCATTTCCAAGGACTGATATGCCTGATACTACTTACCCACCAGCTATACTCAGGGCAGTGGGTTTCCCCTTTTTAAACCAGCAATGAGTATACAGTTGCAGAGTGACTTGAAACACCTGGTAGCACTTAAGAATCTCTTTGAGTACAGACAGCTGCAGATATTAACCGGGTTTCATTGATGTTTTGGTACAATTTGAAGCAAGAACTAGAAAGGTATCTAAGGGAAAAGACTGAGTTGGTGCCTCCAAACTGAGGGTTCAAATTCAGGTATGCCATACTGGCCATTTACCTCTCATTGATCTGTGTCACAACCTGAGAAACAGAATCTGTTGAAGAAATGTCTTCTCCAAAATACGTGGATTGCTGACAGCATTTCTTGATGTGGAGCAATTCCATCTTGTCACCTCCATATCTGAAGTGGATATGGAGTCTCAAAGCCATAATAAACTGCTGGTGAGTATCTCCAGATGTATGCAGACCATTTAATGTTTAAGGACTACACCTTGAGAAGTTCTGGCCCAGAAGCTGCAGGTGGTGATAGATACACTGAAGGGGATGTGTCCTGGGGAGTGCAGCACAAGTGGCTTTGTAGAAAAAAGTGCTTGGATGTGCATCTTATGTGTAGGTCATGAGACGGGTAGTTACAGTGGTTGGGATCTGAATTGCTTCCTCAGTAAGAACACAGAATCCTTTTTGATAACTGTGGGGTTGTTCTCTTTAGCTCCAGGTGCAATTCCTGAAAAAATAAGTGTTAAGAAGCACTTTTTTTTCCCCCTCAGAAAAGAACAGAGGCACCAGTGAGATGCTTTGAATTAAAAGAACATTCTGATACAGCACGACACCAGCAGAATTTATCAGAGAATTTAGCATTACCTTTGTATTTGACTGATAACTTCTCTGCCCAGAGCTTATTCCAAAGTCCTGGGATGCTCGTATGTGCTGAAGGCAAGTACATCGGACAGCAGGTGCTGGCACTCCTGGAAGCTGCAGGTTTCTTTAAAAGTGCTCAGTTGATACTGGAATGTTTCTTTTTTAAATCAACTAATACAATGGTGACCTTGTCTGTCAAGAAATCACTTTGTTAGGAAAACCTTTAATAGCAGTATTTTCCATATCCTGCTGTTCAGCAAACCTGCCCTTCAGTGCAAGAATCTCTCCTGATGAAGGAAGGGGAAGAAGAGGGATGTTCATACAGCCTTAGCCTAAGGCGAAGCAGGCAAAATGGAGCAGGCTGAACTAAACAGATCTGCAAGGGGATGGAGAAATAAATCTCCAGAGGATGTTTCTGTCAGTGAAATAGTGCTTGCTGTGTGGAGAAAGTAACTGCACTTTGCGTTCTAGTCCACATTAAGCAGGCTGTTTCTAGCCTAAAAATACACTTTGTGGTGACCTGCCTGAGAATAATTTTGTATCACTTCCCTTACTTTACTTCTGGCTTTTGATTTCCCATAGAGATCTGCAGTCTGATGAATTAGACCTATTTCTGGGAGTAATTGTGGCAGTCCTGTCTCAGCAAGGAAGGGCTCTGTATCTGGAATGTGCTTTCTTTGGCAAGGCCTGGGTGGTGGCAACCTTCAGGGTGTGACGGGGACCTATTTATTTACTTTGGTTCTTGTGCTTACCATAGGGGTTTTTCTGTGTGTGTCCAGCTTTGGATGCCAATACTTCTTTCCCACCCAGGGGCTCAGTGATAGCTACACCCTGTGAGGCACACTGCGGATATTTTTCATGGCTGTTTTATTAACAGTCAGGCTGGTTTAACAAGGCCAGCTGTTTTATAAATAGCGTCATACATTTTCAATTATTAAAGTCATTTGTTAAAGCAGTTGACTTTAACAAGGGGTGTTGCTTTTTACCAGTTGAAGTGAATGAAAAGGTCTTGGAGCAGGTAGCCAAAAGGGTTATCTTATCCAGGTCCTTCCTCTTCTGTGCTTTTTTTTTTTATTTTTTAAAAGTTTCTGTGTGTCTAAGGGTGGGACCAGCCAAGATCACTCAAAGAAGTGTAAATTTATGTCAAATATGGTAACAGTAATCTAATTATCTGCAGTGGTGGAGTCATACTGTAGACTGGACGGAGTGGGCAATAGTAGAGAAGAGAATAAAACCCAAACCTTCTGCTTTGGCACAAACACATGGATTGCTATTCAAGCATGAAACTACAAAGGTTTCTCACATCTCTACCTCACAGGCCTTTTTATCCAAAGTGTTCTTTTACTTCAGCCTAGAGATATAACAGAGTGCCCTCAGCCCAAGGTCTCTCT
The DNA here is from genome assembly GCF_020740795.1 of Apus apus. NCBI lineage: Eukaryota > Metazoa > Chordata > Aves > Apodiformes > Apodidae > Apus > Apus apus. The sequence continues at coordinate 50,855,543 of NC_067286.1, read as the reverse complement.
GGTTTGTCCCACGGCTGACACTTATCCGCTATTGCACCCGATAGAATTATGTACTGAAGGCTGTGTGGTGACATCAAAGGTCTGTCCAGCCAGGTATCTCTGTCTGACAGTGACCAAAAGGGGTCACCTAGTATAAGAACAGGGCAAGCAGTTTTCACAGTTCCCTCATCTAGTCTGCAACCAGTTGCAAACCAGGGACTTGCAGAGCCTGAAGAGAGTTAATTGTAGTTAATTAGCATGCATGGATTTCCCTCTGTGAATGTGCCTCTCCTTAAGCCCTTACTTAATGTGTTGAATTCACAGTGTCTGGCTGTGAGGACTTCCACACAACTATGTTGTGTGTGAAGAGGTAATTCCCTTAATTTTGTTTTTACACCTGCCTCCTGATGTTTTCATTTGATGTTTCCTAGTTCTTTTGCTGGGAAGGACAACAACAAATTAGTCTCTCTCAGTGCCACTCATGGTGTTACAGACCTCACAAAAACTGAAAAAAATACTCTGTCAAATCTGAAGTCTTCCTTTCTTTGGATCAGATGATCTTCCTCTTGCCCCCTCTCTTGTACCCAAAGATAAAATAATGATTTGCCACCAAAAAATTTCATCTGCCAGGTCAGTAGTCACAAGAGATTAGCGTGATGTCTTCCAGCACCTCTGTTCTGGTAAAGACAGGGCAAAGAGTGATATCACCTACCTACTTTTTTTTCAGAGCCACCTCTTCCTAGGCAGAGACAGAAACCAGCAAACACTGCCAAACCCACTGCAACTTGAGATCTTATTAGGAAACCTGCCAGGATTAGTGCTGCCTCGTAGTTGTAGGTGGATATTGGCAAGAAGTTCAATGCAGGGTAACCAGAAGGGATGCTGGAAACATGCAGCTTCTTCTTCTTGCACTCTCACAGTAAAGTATTCACCAGTATTTACGCTTTATCCTTGAAGTAACTAAGACTAATACTTACATTAGTGCTTGGGCAAGGAGAGAACTCATCTCCTGAAACCAAGCACCATAGTGACTTCACAGATTTCCTCCACTGGTTCCCAGGAACTCCTCAGAAATGTGCATTTCATCATAGCTTATTTGAGGCACCTCTGGATCCTTCTCTTACAAGTGAGTGGTGCTCCTGTGTCCCAGGTATGGTACAAAGTCAGGGTGCCACCCCTTTCCTGGCATGCCCAGGTGCTGCTTGAGCACTGGCTGTCTCAGATGTGAAGTGTTTAGCAGCTGTGCTCTACACCAGAGGTCAAAAATGCATTAGTACTCCTCCTGCATTAGGACTCGCAGCCACTGACTTCTGGAAGTAGCTTGGACCACAGGGTGCTGCCTTTGCTCTCTCAGTTATTAAAAATAGATGGATCCTGAGAAATGAGATTTGACAAGAGCAGGCAAGTTTCAGGGATACTGATTAGCCTGTCTCTGTACTTGAAGAACAAACTGTTAGTACAAGATAGGAGTGGAGCAACTGTATTTAGAAACATGTTTCCAGGGAAACATTAGTTTTTCTGGAAGACAACCCCAAGACATGAAATTTTATGTGACTCTTGGGACAAATGTAAGTTTAAAGACATTTTTCCCCCCCTACTTTTTATAGCGAGTACATTCTGCTCCAGATTTATGGGCTTCAGACCTGCATGGTAAAACCTATTTTAACTCTGGAGTCCAGCATCTCAGTGGGTTTCCTTAAGAAAAGGGCCCACACAAGCTGCAGTCTAAAGATCCATCGCTTGCATAGCAACTGAAATCAAATTAGCACTAAGCATATCCTTACATACCATGCAGAGTGTGACTTAAAGAGCAAGGCTCGGGTTGTAACTTGGCTTCTTGTGTGCCAGTAGACAAGTTAATTAACTGTAACTTGTTTGTAAAAACACTATAGTGATAATTTCTTACCTTTGCCCTTAAAGGATTGCAAGGATCAATTTATTAAGCTTTTAGAAATCCAGAGAAAAAGGGCCATTTTAACACTGACCAGAAGGTTTTCCTTTGACTAACTCTTCCTTCTGAAACCAGATGGTTTCATCTCTTAACCCCTTGGCAGCTTCTTTACCAGGCAAATTCTCTAGAAGACAGTTGGCTGTCAATAAAGGAGCAAAGTTTATGGTCTTCATATCAAGGAGGTTTCTGTTGAAATTGGACTAACTTATCTACCTTTTGCCATCAATTTGTAAATTGTAATTTACTTATTTAGAAAGTTTCTTTCTTGCCTGCTCATCGTCTGTGGCAAAAATATATGACCTTTGCTATATAATTATACTTCTATACCTGACTGTATCTTTTAAAATTTATTTATTTCTTTTAAATAGAGAGAATTTTGTGGAAATACATAGGTGAAAGGAATTATATAATTACGCTTTAAAATCCTCAGTGGACACAAGCAGATCAGTTGGTTATTATTTTCCCAGCAGGGACATAAGAGACAATATTGGCATTTGTAGAAGTCAGCATTTATCTTAATTTTTAGTTTTCTGACCAGGACGGGACAGGGCAGATAAAGTTGAATTGGGAGTTTGGAAGGCCCATGGTCCTCACTTCCCACCTACTAATGTCAAAGAGTCTTTGTTTGCTTACACATGTGAGGTTTAATGTGCCCATCCATAAAACAGCTATAAAATTAAAACTTTTCCGTTTTGAAAGAGCAGAGTAGCTATTATTTATGTCATAAATAAATGGACTGTGGATCAAATATTTATTATTTTTTTTAGCAGACAAAAGCTAAATCCTGATGCCTATCTTTAGCTGTGGGTTCTGTCAAGGAAGAATCTCTGTGGGACATGGCTGTGCCCAGAGAGCTACAGGATGGGAGATGGGTTGGGGATGAAGGCTCTCAGGCCTTGGAGGTTTGCAACATGTTATGGTGTCATAGCATCAAATCCTGATTAAATTATGTGCTTAGGGATTTCTGACAAGCTTTTCCTACTTAATTGCCACCCACAGGTTTCATCTGGCATAGAATTGTAGGTGATTATACTACTGTCTTTGGTCCATACTTGCTTTCTTCGCTTTTATCACCTGCTGATCTCCAGAAAAGCAGGAAAAGCCGTCTTCTGACAGCCTGTCTCCAGTCAGATGGTTCCTACCTATTCTGCATACACCACAGAACGTGAAAATGAAGCGTGTGCATGTTATTGGTATTGCTATTGCTGACCGTTTGAAAACAAACAAAAAGTGAAATAACTGGTCTGGCGGCCAGACGCAGCTGTAGGCAATAGTGTGAGCTGACTGGCAGTAAAGCAACATGGAGTGAAGTTATTTTTCAATCAAGTTAGGCTTTACTGTACTAATCCACTGAAACTGCAAAGGCTGTTTTCAGTAAACTCGTCACTTTATTAAATGGGAGCCAAAGCCAAAGGAAATCCACTTAAGAAAAAAAAGTTAAACAATGTCATTCTGCAGCTGTAGAAATAAATTGAAATAGAGAAGGTATATTTTCAAAGCCATTCTGACAGCTGAACTGCAGTCATTATTAGTAACAGAGAAATAAACTGAAAGTTAATAAGGAAAAGTTTCACTGTCTTCTTCCAAGGGAAGTTACACTAAACAAAATTCCTGAATTTTCTAGTGACTTGTTGGTGAATGTAATGCTGATGAGCAAAGGAAGAATGGTCTGCTGATGAATTTCAGTTGTAATTTTTTTCCTCTTGGTTACTTCCAGTATCGTAGGGTTAGTAGGTGAATGGTGTTGGTGTCTTTACAGCTTTATTGCACTGGGACTGAATTTTATACAGGTACAAACAAAACTAGCACAAGAGTGGCTCACTGTTATATCGAGTCCTTTCTTGGCTGGGCAAATGATGTTATCGACCAGCAGCTGTGATCCTGTTATATGCATCACACACATAGTCTTCTGAGTTACTGATTTTCTAAACATTAGGGCCTAGCTGTGTAGTTGTAAGCAAAGTATCTGAGTGCTTTTGCTGTCAGTGTTTGTGGGTTTAGTTTTAAGATCCCTTCGAAGCATGAATGTTTCCACTGTTAAAAATGAGAAGTGCAGAGACCATGGAAATTTGCCCAAGCTCTGAAAGGGATTCCTTCAGTCATTTAAGACTTCCAGTGTTCTCCTCTTTGTCTGCTACATTGTATTTTTAATAGAGGTCATACTCTGGTA